>NW_026267166.1:1875995-1896444 GCF_000697945.3 Frankliniella occidentalis
GGGGGTTGCACTGTCGGTTGCCTACTTACAGGGGTTTTGTGGCTCATATTGCCTACCTTTCAGGCGGCTCACAAGACACGATTGGGGGAGGGGATGGCCCCCTGGCCACCCCCCTAATCCCCGCCTGAAGACACTTTAGACAAATACATAGATGGGGAAACGCTTTGCTGCTTCGATAGTTTGTGTGTTTTAACACGTTCCTTGTGGCTAATGTTTGGCCTCTATGATTTAACATGGGAGCGTGACCACATAGTGGTCATGTCGCAGGGAACGTGTTAACTGGATCAGACTGCTTTGCGTTTTCACTGGCTATCAAATGTTTCAACTAGAGCCCTACCGACTGTCTAGAATACCAGATAAACATGGGGAGTTACAAAAGAGCAGGTATCCCACCTAGTAGCGTAGTATGAACATTCTTTTTTAATTTCTGCGCCGTAAAGCACTTAGTCAAGTATGTAGCTCTGCAGTGAACCAGGGCGCATTTCCGCGTGACCTACGGTGCAACACTCACTCTAATGAAATTTGCCGGTGACCTAGTGTGGGTGTTCCTGACGCAGGGCCCCCCACACAGGCCAACACTTAACTAATCGACTTTCGACCTCGACCACATTGCAACGCGAGGTGAGCCCTTTGCGCCCGGCACCTCCCCCTAGTCATGCTGGCCGCGCCCGCCGTGGCGCTCCCCCGGGGCTGCCCGGGCCCCTCGGGGTGGCTGCTCCACTGGACGCGGCAGTGGCGCGCGCTGCTCGCGCTGCTCTCCCTGATCGGGATGAACTGCACCAGCGGCTGGCCCCCGCGGCCCTCGCGGCGCGTCCGGTGCTACGGGGGACTGGTGCTGGTGGTCAGGACCGCGCACTGCGTCGTCGTCATCTTGAGCATGAAAGACAGTTACGACAGGAACAAGGACAACTACGCCATGCTTCTGTGCCTCTGCGAGATCGCCTTGAAATGCGTCGTGACGGCTGCTGCGCAGGTTTGTGACCCACGTCGTGCCAAACGCGCCATTGTCTCCCCTGTGCTGCTCCCTCTGACGCTGGCCCATGCCTGCAGTTTGTGATGCTCATACACTGCAAAAACGTGTGCCGGCTCACCGAGTGCGTACTGCTGTACTCCCGATCCGGGTCGCCCACCTCGGACTGCGGCGCCATGGTCTTCGTCGGCCCGGCGTACGCCTCCGGCCTCGGGATGGTGCTGGGCTTGGCCGTGTACCTGATTGCCAGCAACGCCGACGAATCGTTGACGGAGGTGTCCTACGTCCTGGGGGAGCTGACGTCGGCCGTGCCGCTGCTCGTGTTCTGGATCATGCAGCTCCTGCTCACCTCCCTGAGCGTCGGCTTCGCCAGGGACGCGAGACGACACGTCGGCGGGTGGGTATCGGAGGAGAAGGCGCGTACGGCGATCAGACCCCCGGTTCTGCTGCCTGTCGTCTCGCTCCGGGGCCTGCGGGTGCGGCAGCAGTTCCTGCACGACATGGTGCTGCAGCACAACTCGGCGTTCGGCTGGTGCTTCCTCTGCTGCCTTGCGCACGGCTTCATGGAGGCCGTTATATGCCTGTACCTTGGCGTCTCGTATTTTCGACGGAGTTTGGATAATGTTGAAGTAGTTAAGCCGCGGCTGCTCTTCAACCCCTGGTTTTTCACGTGGGGCATCCTTCAGGTCACGATGTTCTCCGGCATGTGCGTCTTGGGTCAGCTGTTGAGCGACATAGTAAGGCTTAACTTAAAAAAACAACAACCTGCCGCGCATGCAAGGGATCATTCGGAAAGTGGGTCCGTCATTCGCCCAGACAAACCTGCCTTTGCAGGCTGTCATGGCCCCTGTTAGGTAGGCAGCATCTCACCAGCACTGCACGCGTATACTGCGGGGTGGCCTAACCCGAGTCTCACAGGCGGACGTACTTTCCGGACGATCCCCAAGCGTGCGATCGATGACGCACTGTTCTCTTTTTTCAGCACGGACGCATTTTTTGCGACATACAGACCGCCAGGGTATCAAACTCGCGGTTCTGCCGTGCAACAAAGATGGAGGTAAGTGAGGAAGACTGGGATTTCCACGGATTTTCCCAGAGTTTCTCTTCCGTTCCTCAGTCTCCCTCTCTGATACGGCAGCTTCAGAGCTTCGCTCAGCAAATACAGAGGCAGGACAACCGTCCTGGTATGTTTGGCCTGCTCTACTACGACTTGACAACCATGAAAACGGTAAAAGAGAATAATTGTATACTTAATCTAAATTATATTTCTTGTTGCCGATGCTGATACGTTTCTACATGGAACTTGTCGTCACTGCATGTTCCAGGGCTTTGCAACACTGGTGACATACATTATCGTCCTCTGCCAGTTCGAGCCCTAGGGGAAAACATAGGCTAGCTAGCAAGAGACGAACTAATGCATTTAGTACGTACCGGCTGTGGCTCCCTGAACAACCGTCATCCAGATAAAAACAGTATGTCCCCACTATGGTCGTTTCAGGAGACAGCGCTAGCGCCTGATACGCGCGGGGTAGGCAAACCCGCCGAGCAGCTGTGTGAAGACGGCGGCATGCTAGCCACTAGCCTTGGGGGGGGGGGGGGGGCTTCGTGGAACGTTGTTTGCCGCCCAACGTACCCTCGCGTTACTTCGGGATGGACCTCTCTTCAAGAGTCTGGTCGAGGCTCACAAAAAAGGTTCGCCACAATGAGAAATCTATGGACGTCGTCGTCTCGACAACGATCTAGACTTATTTTGTCATTCAAAATCTGTCACTGTAAGAGATAAAACCGTAATCTAAGGGTATCATATCCGTCGCTTTCTGTAAGATTTCATATACTGTCGGTAGGGGTCAACACGGCCACTGGCCGCGAAAACGATCAAGGATCATCCAGAAAAGTACGTCCGTTATTCGGCGTTAATTAACGTACAAGTTTAGCCTTCATGAAAGCTCTCATAGCGCCTGATGGGTAGGCAACATCTTGCATGCAGTGCTCACGTGTACTGCGGGCTGGCCTACCACGAGTCTCGCAGGCGCCAGGCTACCGTAATTTACAGAATGCTTTCTGAGAAAAGCGGGCGTATTTTCCGGACGATCCCAAAGTAGGACGGCGGCGTGGCTCGTCTACTATACGAAAAGCAAAACGTACTTTAACTTTGAACCATTCAACGAGTAGAATCGGACAGAAGAGCCGATGGGAGAAAGTAAAGGAGGTGCTTCTGAAAAGAGGCCCACCCCCATCACTCTCTTTTAATCGTCCTTAATGGATTATCGACCGTTGCACTGGTGAGGCGAGCGCTTAGGCGGGCGACTCGTAGTGATGGACGCCGTGCCCGCCGCAGAACACGAGCCGCCGGCCCCTCCGGGCTGGGTGCGCCACTGGGCGCGGCAGTGGCGCGCGCTGCTCGCGCTGCTCTCCGTGTTCGGGATGAACTGCACCCGCGGATGGCCCCCGCGGCCCTGGCGAGGCCTCCGCTGGTACGGCAGCCTGGTGCTCGCGGTCAGGATCCTCCACGACGTCCAAGCCCTAATTGAAATTAAGACCACTCGCGAGGATATAGGCAAGATCAACTACATTGTGTTACTATGCCTCTACGAAATGAGCGTCAAGCTCGTCGGGTCGGTGGTCTCGCAGGTGAGCAAGACAGTCGAGGCGTGTGTTCGTCCTGAAGTTGTTGACCCAAGTGCGAATTGGGTAAAGCATCGCAACTTTATCGGAATGACGACCTACACCCAGAAAACCGTTTCCTTGAAATAAGGTCACCTTTTTCTCTTATGGCTTCAGAAGCATCGTTTTTCCTAGCATCATCAGCAAAACTTAAGTAATAAATTTAGTCTATGAAAGATCAAAGGAAGATTCTGAGTGTGTCAAAGGCGACAAATCGAAAATTGTAGGACTAAAAACGACATGGCGTTCTTTAAATCTAGGAAAATTTTCTTGGTACAAAGAAATCGCCTTAAATTTATGTCGAAATAAGGGGTCAAAATAAAGTAATGTCTTCTTGGATTCAAAGAATTTCTTTCTTTATATCCCCGAATAAAGAAAGGATTTCCTTAATTCAAAACCGACGGCCTTTTATAACAAGGAAAGCATTTTCTGGGTGTATGGGGGGAAAAAACATAGGTGACGTCATTACCGTATCGTTTCGATATCGCCCCCTTGGATTTCTCACTAGGTTGCCCGTAGGTTGTGATGCTGGTGCGTCCCGAGGACGTGTGCCTCGTCACCGAGTGCATGCTGCTCTACAGCCGAGTCGGTCAGCCCGCGGTCTGGGGTGCCGTGGCTTTAGTCGGGCCGACCTACGTGGTCGGGCTCGTGCTGGTCGCCGGCCCTTCGACTTACGCGATGGCCACCACGGGAACGTGGATGCAACTATTCTCCTACATGCTGGGAGACTTGGTGCCGTCCGTGGTGATGATGCTTGTCGGGATCATGCAGCTTTTAATGACCGCCTTGTACGTGGGCTTCGCCACGGACGAGAGCAGTAACGTGAAGGGGTGGGTCTCGGAGGCGGAGGCGAGCAAGTGCCCGGCGCACGTCGAGTTGCTCCGTAAGCTGCGGGTGCGACAGCAGTTCCTGCACGACATGGTGCTGCACCACAACTCGGCGTTCGGCTGGTGCTACCTCAGCTGCCTCGCCCACGTCTTCATGGAGACCGTGCTGTGCCTTTACCTTGGCCTCGCGCAACTTCGGCAAGTGGCAGATCCGTCGGAGCCCCTACTGAACGCGTGGTTTTGTACGTGGGGCGCCTTCGAGCTCACGATGTTCTGTGGGATGTGCATATTGGGCCAGAAGTTGGTTGACCACGTAAGAACAGTGTAATTCTGTGAAATGTAGCGAGCGCTCGTTTAAACAGAACGGGTTCGTCGGTGACGTGACGCACTCTCTTCTGTTGTCAGCACGGACAAATGTACTGCCTGTTGCGGGGCTTCTTGGTCTCCAACCCTCAACTCTGCACTGAAGCAAAGCTGGAGGTAAGTCGCGATCGTCAAACCACCGCCGGAGAGGAGATGCTCCAGTCGTTCAGTTTTCCTCCGCTCTCTGATCCGGCAGCTTCAGGGCTTTGCTCAGCAAATACGCAGGCAGGACAACCGCCCTGGGATTTTTGGCCTGATCCACTACGACTTGAAGACTATGAAAGCGGTAAAACTCAAAACAAGAGAACGAATTCACAAAACTGATCAGTTACGCACCATACCTATGTTTTGTTTGGCTACCGGCTTTTATTGTCATTGCATTGTGCTTCAGGGTTTCGCGTCAACGGTGACTTATATAATCGTCCTCAGCCAATTCGAACCAGCTGTGGGCCACTAAACTCTTAGGACACAGTTGAGGTCTCCGACCAAATCTTACCTCAAAAACAAATAAAGTAGTGTCGTTCCCGAACTTTATACAATAATGTATCTACGAAGACGCGGACTTTTTGCAAAGTTTTCCGCCTGAACAAACATGACACACTGTTTAAAAAGTCGACACTAATTTAACAGATTGAAACTGTCAATCATTTATTAATAATATTGTGTTAGTTAACACAACTGTAAAATTGATAATTGCAAATTTGTAAGTGACTTAAAATTATATTTTTAAACTGTGCATGACAAAAACAATGTCGATATTTATTCTACAACACTTTGGGCTTTCTCTTTACTGTGGATCGTCAGTACAGGCACATGTGTGTCGCGTCCAGCCAAGGGACGAGCTCCGGTGCTGGCTGTTGATCGACGCCGACAGCCCGCAGCGCCCGGCGTGGTAGGCCGCCCATTGTACACCTGAGCTCGCCGGCGCCGCTACCGCTGCTTATTTTGCTGCTCGCGACGTTGCCCCCGCCGCGCCCGTGACCCGCCACCAGCAGAAATAGCAGCCGCATGCCAAACTGATTGTACCCAGCCCGTGTAATGACTCTATAGACCCCGCTCACCTACCGAGAGTTATGTCGAGTTATGTGATGGTAGTAGCAGTAAGAACGCTCAAGTTGTCATCTCTACAATGATATAAAAAAAACAACATTCACATTGGAAAGATTTTTATTTTATTTCTACATGTGATCAGCAGGCTGTGATCAGGATACTGTACACGGTACGTGTCGTGCATGTATTCCTCTATCGGTATTCTTTTCGAACATGCCCTGCACTGCACAGATTGGTCAAAATCCCGCCCACTGCAGATTGCCTACTCGCTCGGAGCCCCATCATTGTCACGCCCGCACTCTAACTGTATTTGTATGGCAAACGTTTTGTTTTAAGTAAAACCTACGTTCCGTTTTGGACAAATTTGTGCGCTTAAATAATACAGGATTGCTCAACTTTGTACCAGGTGGCTGATACACGCCGCGCACTTCTGTAGGTATACTGTACCGCACGCACGAGTGTCGGCGGGCAGCGGGCATGCCTATCGCCCCTGTCCACGGCGCCTTACGAGCCGAGCGAGTAGGCAACCCCCCCGCACCCGTGCATGCGGTACAGTATACCTACAGAAGTGCGCGGCGTGAATCAGCCACCTGGTACAAAAAAGATGCAAATACGAATGCATCTTTGTGTGCTTTGCAGTATACAACTACGAAAGAGGACGATGTTTTCCAGCCTGGTATGGTGCTAGTCCAAAACACTCCGCTCCGTGAGGAACGTTTATTTACTCGGCCTATCGTCCTCTGACTTCAGTCTCTGCTGGCGAGGATGTGCTCGGCCGGGCGGGGCATGCAAAGGCATTTCCGTGTCCTGTCCGGCTAGCCTTGCGCCCCCCTCCCCCGTCTCCCCCCACCCCCTGTCGCCTCCCGATGCCATGCCGGCTGATTGCCCTCATTAGCAGCGAGGAGGAGTGACGTCGTCGGCCACCTCGTCTCTGACGCACTCTGCCTCCCCCTTGAACCCCCCCATTTCACCTAAAGCTCTAAAAAACGAAAACCAACTGAAACAAAATCTACTATACAGCAGCAACACGCGCGGCAAGAGTCGCGATACAAGCGGCAAGCCATAGTTTATTTGTGCAGCCTCAGTCAGCTCGGTGACCAAAGTCATCCCCACAGATGCTGGGGTGGCACACTGCTTATCGCTTCGATCAGTGACTTCTTTTCGAACGAGAGTGGAAGGAAAGAAGGCGAAGCTTACGAGAGACGGATTAAAGGGAGGGAAGGGAGTCATGAATTTGGCGAACACACACACACACACACACACACACATCAGCTTTCGAGGAACGCGGAGTTGGGTCTGTTTCGCACATGCGTCATACGCGCGCACACACAAACGCACACGCACACGAATAAAGACAGTCCAGATTGCCCCACTTTATAACCAGTTTCCTGGGTGGATAGCTCGCGACCGAGCAGCCCGAGCCGACCTTGGAGCTGCGTGGCGGGGCTGGGGGCGCGGGGCAGGGGGCGGGGCGGGGGCTGGCGCTCCGATAAGGGGGGCTGCGAATAGGAAGGGTTGGCGGAGAGCCCCGCCCCCCGCCCCCTCACACGCAGCAGGTGTCAGAGCGCAGCTGCAGCTGCAGACGACCAGACAGTCCAGCCCGATAACAGCAAAAGATGCGTTTTTTTACGGCGAGCAGGCGGGCGGCGGCGACGGCGCTGTATCGTAAACGGTCGGCCACAATCCTGTCTCGTGAGAAGCTCGCAAGGAGGACGTCACCACCCGACACACGGATAATCGACACCGCGAGGCTAATTCGAACCCGGCCGAGCCGCTTGTTCCTCGTTCAAATAAATATGTATTCGCAACAGCTCGGGCAGTAATCATAATGGCATTTATAGATGGCTCGACGACGGCAGCAGGCCTCTTCTACTGCTACTTTTTCTCTCTCCCCCGTCTGCTTGTTTTCCGATGCCGAAGCGATCAGGCAGGACACCGAGGAAAATGATAATTAATTGTGACCTCTACGGAGGGGGAGGGGAGACTGTCTGCGTCAGTCAGAGTCTCTGGAGGCTGATACTGTCGCAGAGGACGGAAGGCGCCTTTCATCTGCTGTCCGGCTACCTCAGCCCCCCCCCCCCCCCCACCTCAGCAGAGGACCAGGGCCGAGCCGCAGCCTCACCCATGGCGATATGCAACAAACACCGAGTTATTCCACGTCGCGACGGCGGCACACTACATCTCCGACGTTCTGCATAGAATGATCCCCGGGCGCCCTCGGAGGACAGCTGGCTGTCCGCCACGGAGCGGGAGGCAGCCGCGCACCTTGGCACCTTGATACCGGCGGACAGCTGATCGATCTATCCGGAGGAAACGCGCCGACCTAAAGAGGGGGACGCGAGGGAAAAATGTTATGAAATATCTCCTTCCGATTCCTAAAAAAAGAGACCGTCGGCGCGCGGCCCAAGGACGTCCCCTCGTCACAACCGGAGGCGGCCGTGTACCCCTCTGGGGCCAGGCCAGGCTCGTCGGGCTTCGAGCGTTCGACCCGACCGCCCGAGCGCCTGCAGCACAAAACCTGCTCAGGATATCAAATTAAAAACAAAAAGAAAACTTTCGGCGCTCACCTCGGCGAGTCGGCTGGCTAGAACCGAAGCGAGGCCTGCGATGTCCACCGGATTATCCCCGAGTGTTTGACGTCCTTACATGTCAGTGTCAGCAGCTTCCAGACGCAGCGCTATAGGATCACAGTCAAGAGGCTCGAGTTCAGGTTCGGGCCCGCGAGGCCCGCGAGGTGATCGGTGAGCGCGTGCGCCGCGGCACGTCCGGCCTCCACACTTCACCACACTGCTGGGCTGTCAGTGGCTGACCGCTGCTGACGGGCTGTCAGTAGCTGACCGCTGCAGCGTGCAGACAAACGCATACTGCGTCCGGCTTGCGACAATGAAGGGGTGGATATGTGGGATGGGAGCAAGGGGGGGGGGGAATGAATGATTCGGGATCGCACGCACCCGGGGCACGCGATAGCGAGCGGTCAGCCGGAGGGGGTCCCTCTCCACCAGGCAAAGTGTGTCGAGGTGATTCCTGGAGCAGCAAGAAAGAGCGAGAGAGAGAGAGAGACAAAGAAAAAGACATGGCACACAGGAGTCGAGGGGTCGAGGTGAGTGCGGGGAAGAAAGAGACGGGCGCGCGGAGGGGCGTGGCGCGGCGGCGGGAGGGGCGGAGCGGGACGCGTCGTCGTCGGGGACCTCCGCGGTATGGTCCAGAGTCCACCTGACTCGCCAATGATCCTGCGGGCCCGGGCCGGGCCGGGCTGGGCTGGGCCTGGCACCGCGGCGGCGCGGTACAAGGAGCAGCGCGCCATTTAGTGGGGGGATGGGGTGTCTCCAACAACGTCTCGAAGGTGGAGCCCGGGAGGGGGAGCGGGGGGAAAAAAAGAAGTCAACTCACATGGCAACGCCATGATGACAGATCGCGACACCAGTGCGGCGTGTTCGTTCGCGGTCGCCGCGAGCATCAGCTTAAAAAAATAAAAAGATTCTTCCTTCCGATACTGCTGTTTGAGTCTTCGCGATGTACGATTAAACGATTGATAGTTTTCACAGTATAGAGCATTCAACCGTTAACAAACCGGACCCCCAAACAGTAAAAAATTGACATTATGGCGCGTCTTTGAACGCCAACATTTTGGGGTTCATCAGAGTAAGCCAATATTTTGGCGCTTAAAGACGCCAACTAGTTAACAGTGGACTGATTGATAATGGAGCAAACCGTTTTTGTGACACTCGCGTCGAACGTCACGACACTTATTGGACCCAAATATCCACCACCCGCGAGATATTTTGCGTAAACACGGCGCCATACACCATACGTCTCCCACGTTCCGTTTCCTGACCGCGGTGCGGACACGGCCGGGCGGGCCCGGGCCGGGCCGAGTCAGAGTCAGGGAGAGCCCAAGTGTGTCAACTCAACACTTAACGTCACCGGGGCCAAGGCGCAAGGCCGTGTCGTAGTGAACAAGGAATGTAATATGGCGCACATGCACTGGAAACACAAAGGTAAGGGCGCGTCGGTGCGTGCTCGAGATATGAAAGACCGGTGCAAATCCGTTGTTTTTTAAGGAGATGAATACATTTTTTTTTTTAAAGAATACACTTTTAAAGCCGAATTTCAGTGGCAGCCGCGGTTCGCCGCCACTCTAGCTTCCGAATGAAGTCGGTTTAGTGTAGTCGAGTGTAGTGGATCATTTCCCCCGTATAAAACACACCCCTGAAAGAGAAAGGGTAGAATCGTCATGAAAGAAAACACCACAACCCCCTCTCCGCGAACGAAAATTTGTATCGAGATGATTGCGGTCTGGTGCTGTGGCCGGCCCGCAACGGGCGAGCATCAAATGATCGACAACCCGGTCAATCCCAGACGTTTTCGTATACTCTGTTCCCGTCCTCGTCGGACGCATGGGGCCCTGCGGCTGGGTGGGAGAGAGGGGGTGGGGGGTGGGGGTTAACACTGTGCGGAATCGCCCTGCTGCTGTCCGCCGTGCACCATCGGACCGCCGCACTGTCGCGAGGTCGCCGATGAAGACCATGCCCGGAGGCGAAGGGTTGCGGATCGAGGGCGAGAGGAGCGGGCTCAACGGGCTCGGCCGGCTGGGGTAAGAGAAGGAAAGGGGTGGGGGAGGGGGGAAGTCCCACGGCGCGCAGCCTCTGGGCGCAGCAAACAAGCCATTCGCACGCCGGGGGCGAGACGCGCGACCCCGCGGACGTGCAGCTCCAGGATGATTTACCACCCGGACGGCCCGGGACGGCGGCATGGCGGGAGGTGTAGGCGCTGCAGGCGGACTGTTAAACTCAGCCGAACGCGCGCGGCGTCAGCGACTTGTACTTTTCCGATGAAGGATATTCGGGGAGACAAATTCGTCACGAACGGCGAGAGGCTGGGCTACCGTGGAGGCGCCGTGTGGCGGCCGCGCGTAGTTTGAGGAATTAATAGCGTCTTTATGTTCGGCGGAAGGCCCTGTCGCCGTCGCGGCACCAACGTGCGGGGGTCACGAACGAAGACGTGGCAGGGGATTGGCGCGAAAATTTGATGGCGTAATATGCTTGTGTCGGAGCTGCGGCGGGAGCGCGCGAACCGCGGGATCCCTTTGGGAAGTTTCCATACGAATTGATAATTGGGTCTGTCTGTAGTAAGTACGCGTCTCGGTATGCGTACAGGCCGCGCCGAAGAGCCTGGGAATAAAGCATTCCGGTACAGCTGAAATGTAGAAGAATGCAGGGAACAAGAAAACGGGTGTCTGTCTGTCTGTCTGTCTGTCTGTCTGTCTGTCTGTCTGTCTGTCTGTCTGTCTGTCTGTCTCTTCTCTTTTCCACTCCTCCACTGCGGAGAAAATCAACTTCAAAATTGCCACAGACTAAAATTACACGGCCTGGTATCGAAATTATTGCAAGAAGAATAGTATCGATTAACGACCGGATTTTTTCCTTCCCGTTTCGGCATTAGCTATATTCTTTTTATTGCAGAAGCGGCGCCTAAGTGAGTGCGGCGGCCGGGTCCAGGAAGTATTTGGCGCGGGTAGACAGTTTTTTTCTCTCTCTATTTCTTTTACGAGAGTGCTGTACGTACAAGTGTTTGCCGGAGACATTAGAGGTTACCCTTTGCGGCGGCAGCGACTTTGCCGCGGCTCTGCGCGCTTCCTTCAACCCTGACCTCCGCGGTGATTTCGCTGAAGCGGGCCGGGGCTTGCCACTCGAGCGTGTGTGTCTTTCGACTACCAACCAAAGAGAAATATATTTAATTTTTTATTGCGTCTTTTTGCCTGGTATGTCTGCGCTGCGTATACTCAAACTTGTGATCAGCCTACAAATACAGCTCCGCACAGACTGGATACACTCCTAAGAATGTGACGATTCTCGTCGGCTTTTATACCGGACACGGGGGGACACGGAACACACGCACTATTCTAATAGATCGGCTCACAAGGGCACAGCAGGGTACGAGAGGAGAGGCCTTTATTTTATACGTTTCCCCTTTCCTCTGCCCCTTCTTCCTTCTCTCCTCTCGCTATCCGTGTTCGCATGATTACCCTAGTCATACATCACTCAGGTACCGCACCGCCACGTGGCTCCGCGGGCCGCGGGGCGGGGCGGGGTGGGGCGGGGTAGGGCGGGGCGGAGCGGCGAGTATGGCGTGACGACGCGAGTCGCTGCGTCTTGCCTGCTTGGCCTCTGGGTCAGCTCACAGTCGGACACGGATGATATCCACTCCTTCCTTTGCATTCGCGGCTTTCTTCCACAACTTGTTGTAAAAACTCCGGAGACGTGGAAAAGGTATGTTTCACCGTTTATTTTGGGAACCATCAAGCGCGAGTGCTTCCGAATCACTGTTGCCGATGCCCTGCACTTGGGACGGCAACTCAAACCCGCAGGTTTGCACAACACGGCGTAAACATAACGCTTCAACGTGGAACGCCGCATCGGCAGGTCTGCGGCTATACGATGGCTCCCCTCGACTCGGTCGCCGCTTCGAACTCGTGGCCCACATCAGCACCTCATTTACAACGCATATTTCAGCCCGGCCGTGAAAAAGAATCTTGCTGCAGCGCGGCGAGAGCGCGGTGATGGTAAAGAAGTGAGCGGAGCAGTCCGTCACGTCACACGTTATCGGGTGGTGTGGGAAAAAAGAAACACGCTCAGCTTGATCATGCCGATGATGATATGTTGAGCTGTGAACAGCTTGCTGCCGACGACCTGGCTCTGGCGGCGGGGCGCGGGGCCGCTGAAGGCGGAGGGGTGGAGCTGCACACCTCCGACAAGTAGTAGTACAGGATGTTGCGAGACGCGCCCAGAGCGTCATGCGCGTGACGCTAGGAGGTGGGCGGGATGTGAGGAGACGGTGTGTGGTGAAGGCGCGCGCGAGACGAGGACGCGCTGACGCTGCAAGAGGCCGGTGCACTTCTTCTTACCATACCATACGAACTCCGGCGGTGTAAGAAAAACCTCATTAACCGTCGCACGTTTGGCGCACGGCGTTGATTACAGTAATTGTGCAAAGTGTGCACGTATGCACGTCTCGCAGCCCGGTCCTTTAAATTTGAGTTTTTTCAATAAACTTCATGATCCTAATGTATCTTCTGTACAACATTGTAACACATGACCAAAAAATGTTGAGAGTGGCATGAGCACAATGTGGTGACGCTGCTGCTAGATTGACCAGCCGCTAGATACACGGGTCTGTCTGATTTGTTTTTTTCGAGGGAAAAGAGAAAAGTTTGAGAGGAACTTCCAAATAAAGTGAGGAAAACTCTTTAGATTTTGAAGAAGTCTTCCGAAAAGAGAGGGAATTCCCACATTTTTTCTGGAAACCTCTTCAAAATCTGAAGAGCTGTTCTCAAAACTGAAGGAGTTTTCTCAAAGTTTCCCCTTTTTTCCAGAATAAAAAAAAATCGAGGGCCCCCTCTTGTGCTATGTAGAGAGTGAGGAGGGGGAAGTGACTTTTCCCTCTGGTAGAGACAGTCTTTAGGGGACTGTCTAGAAAGCAGACATTGTTTTTAGCTTGAAAATCGTAGAAATCAGCCCATGATGTGCGTTACCGTCGAGCTCGGTCAGCCACTGCGGTGGGGCGGCGAGTGAAGCTCGTGAAGCTGCGTGTGCGCCTCGCGCAGCCCCGCGCGTTAAACTCTCCGCGAGAGTATCGATCGGAGGTCGGCCCCGCCACACAAATCAAGTTGAGCGGCGCGCTCTCCGTGGGCGTGGCCCTTCCAGGCCCGGCTGCTGCTGCAATGTCAACGCAGCTATGCGTTCGCTATGCGCCCCGCTGCGGCGCAATAGAGCAGCCCCGGGAGAAAGCAGCAGAATGTCTCCCCTTGCGCCCGGGCTCGGCCCGACGACCCGGCTCGGCGCGCAGCCGTGCCCCCGCGTGGAAAACGCTGAGCCGCGCAGCGCGCAGTGTCGGCGGTGAGCTGCAGCCCCGGCCCGGGCCACCACGTGAGTCAGCTGTTCGGCGGGGTTGCGAGCGCGGCGCGACGCGACGGCGGCCGCGGAGGTGAACGACACGCGATACACGTCCCCGCAACTATACTGCCCCTCCTCACACCGCCACAGAGTCTTCTGATATGCGAGCGACTGCGACCGAAAACCAAAGTACTCTAAAGTGAAGTTGGTCTCTCGCTTCCTTCACTGCGGGCGCGGTGGTGACGTTGTATCGGCCGCGACGAGAGCGAGATGCCGTCAGGAGATAGCCACCCCGGGGCCCGCACCGCCCCGGGGGCCGGGCCGGGCGGGGTCTTCCCTCTCAACGGCGCCCGACCCGACTCTGAGGTGACAAAACCGCTCCATAACGCTCTCTATCTCGCTCCAGATCCAAGCAAACGGAGTGCTCCGTGCAGTCTCTCTCTTTCTCTCTCTCTCTGTCGCTCTCCGTGACCAGGGCGCGGGCCAAAAGAGAGATTGAGGGGAGCAACGGGTAAAAGTCGTTACTGAGAATCCAGGACCGCGGCTGGCAAACGTTTTGGAGGAAGCCGGCGGGGAGGGGACGCAGCAGGATGGGTGGGGTTGGAAAAGGGGGTGGGACCGGGGGGTGGATACAGGGTGGCCGCTCTGCCCCGTCATATTGAAAAGGTAGACTAGCCCGCTTGCAGACGGAGAGGGGAGGTGAGAGGGGACTGGAGAGGTCGTGCGGGCGGGCTAGTCTACCTCTTTTAAAAAGACGGGGCAGAGCGGCCACCCTGTATAGGGGTGGTACCGTGGCCGGGGGTGTCACGGCAAAGGCGTGAAGGCGAAGTCGTCAAGTCGGCCTGCGCAAATGGAGGTGGTGGACACGACATTGGGCGCCCGCGCCCGCGGACCGCGGGCCCGTCGTTCTCTCTCGGTCTCTCTCGCTCGCACAGCTGAGATCGCGTTCTGCCGAGCCGCACCGAGGCCCGCGGCGAGGGGGGCGGGGGGAGGCCGTGCCGCCCCTGCCACTGGCCCGGCCACCGGCCCGCCCGCCCGGCCCAGTCGCAGTTGTGCCGGCGAGCTGTGCAGTGCGTGTCCGAGTTTGCCGCCGGTCGCTGTGCGAGGCGGTGTCTGTGAATGTGTGCGTGTGCGTGTGTGTGAGCGAGTGAGAGTGTGTGTGTGCGAGCGTGCGTGCCCCAGCGTACGCCGGCCGGCTACGCGCCGAGCCCGACCAAGTGCAGTGCAAGTGAGCAAGTAGTGCCCCGAGGAGGCCAAGGAGGCCGACCAAGACAACAAACAACAATAACCGCGAGTGGATACAGCCGATTCGTCTAGGACCCCTGCGACCAGGAGGCCGACGGTGAGTGCAGAAGCAATCGGCCAGCGGTCAACTGACGGCCCGGGGGTTGGGTTTATGAATCGCTCTGTTGCAAAGCTAACTGGCAGTGAACCGAGCAAGTGAACTACTGTGGCCGGGAGTGGCCCCCCGGGGGGCGTGGGGGCGCGGGAGTCGCTCGACTGGACGAGACGAGCACAGGAGCGGATCCAGGCCGAAGTTACATTGCAGTTAACGCTGCAGTGAGTGGCACGAGAGGCATCTCCACTTTCGCGGCCATACCTAGAAGGTTACGGCCGCGACGACGGGAGGTCTACCCCCTCCTCCCGAGGTAGAAATTTTGAAAAGAAAAAAAAAAGAGGCCAAAAATGGAGGAACCATTGTTTGTATGAATCCTCTGATTGTGAGGAGTATTTTCTGGCACAGACTTGATATGACGCCTTTGCTATAAAAATTATACTTCACCCCCACCCCGAAAAAAAAAACTGTGACGCAGGCTGGGCCTGGCACTTAAATATTTAACCAATTTTAACTCATTATGGGATCGATTACTCATTACTGGGCCCCTATACTCTTCAGGGTAGTCGAACTCGAAGCTTGGACACCACTACTAAAAGATTCCACTTTGCATATTTCATCGCGGTCGCCCTGGCCTGTCTTCCGAAAAGAATCAATGGAGGGTCGACGTCCGACATGGACATTATACATGATGCCGACGACGGCCCACGGCTAGACAAGACAACCCCACCGCCGGCGGCCCCTCCCTCAAGCACCACCCTCTGCCTTGGGAATAAACCCACGCAAAACCGTCGTTTCAAACAAATAAAGATAATACTTTTTTTTCTGAATAAAGATTTGTTTTGGAAACAGTATTGTGACAATAATAATTGAGAATGCGCGTGCGAGGGGCGGAAGCTGCTGCTGCTTCTGCCGTCTTTGGCGGATGTTGTTTGAACGGGCTGCCGTCATTAATGCAGCTGGGCCCGCCTCGTTAACCACCTGGCAGGGGTGGCCAGTGGGCAGCCCCGAGCGAGGCGGGGAGGGCAGATAGTGCAGCCGCGCACCCCGCCGCGCCGACACCGCCCGCCCAGCCTCCTCTGCCTGGTCGTTCCCCCGGAGACTGTTTAGTGTGCTACTCCGTAACGTGTGCCGCTTAGATTTTTTTGAATTTGAGATCAGAGGGCTTATAGGAGAAGTGATGAGGTGGCGCGGCGCGGAGAGTGCGTCAGTATCGTTCTGCGGTGCTGGCCATTTTTATGGGGACGTATACGGCGCGAGGGGAAGAAGCACGACATCCCGCTGATTTTAATTCGCGTATGCAACGCTATATTAGCGCCACTCAAGTCCCGACGACGCGTTGGTGTCACAAAACGTGAGCTACAATAATCATAATAATGACGAAAGCAAAATCAAATGACCGTTGGATCCTATATGATGAAGCCCACGGGTAGTGCGCGCAAAGCAGTTGTAGTAGTAGTAAGTACCAGGCGTATCCAGGCTGGGCGGACCCCACAGTCCAGCGGGTTTGCCTACGCCACTGTAAAAATTCTTTGTCACGATGACGAAAATGCCATTGCTAATTTTTAGTACAGGGGTGTCGCCATAGGTTTATGGGTTTGATCCTTTGTGACGAGAAAAACCTATAACGACACCCCTATACTAAATATTAGCCACGGTATTGACAAAGAATTTTTACAGTGTCCCTCCCTCCCGCGAGGCGCCACGGCTCAAGAGGGGTATGCCACTGCCATGCCCCTCGGGCGCCGCGGGTAATCTGGTAATTCGCTTGCAATGTGGATTACACGTCGGGCACGCGCCAGTATATTTTTGAACGAGCCGCACCACGATTTTATTTTTGTCTTGTTTCGGACGCCGGGTTCATTACGCCAGCATTCCGCCGAGCCCAAAGCCGAAGCCAAACCACGGGCCGAACGAAGACGGGACGGATGAACGAACGGACGAATCGGCGGCGGCGACTGGCCAGTCCGGTCTGGCCAGGTAGCTGGCGATGCAGGGCGGCACGGCGGTGGGCACGGCGGCTCTGCTCCGCGGCACAGACCTTCGGAGCCGAAGCGGAGGGCGGTTGACGGAGCAGCTAGCTTTTAGTGTAGTGTATTCGTGAATCTGCAATGAAGATTATTTCTGGTCGCATGGGAAACATCTCCCAGCCATAGAAAGAAGAGTCCGACGTGTTTAGCGTGTATGCCGCAAACGAGCTAAAAAATAGGCAAACGGCTTGGATTATAGTTGGCATGTAAATAATGACCCTAATTGTAATTAGTCTGTGAATCGCGACAACTGCGCGTCGAGCCGTTCTGGCCGCGGTGACGTCAGCCGAGTTATACCCCCCTCGGCCCCGCGCACTCGCCTCGCCGCGCTGCGCTGCGCGGGTGGGTCGTTGGCCGGGACTCTGGGTCGGCATCATCAAGGTCGGGACGAAAACACAAACAATCCTTTTGCTCTCCCGCCAGATGCATTTACACGACCCATTTGGTGACGTCCGCCCCCCCCTCCCCTCCCCCATCGTAGTAGTGTGTGGAAAACAATGCGCGGGTATGCGGTTGGCGCAAACTGTATGCAGCGTTACCCTGCGAGGAGTGCAAGGTCCCCGTCATTCAGAGACTCGGAGCAGCAGAAGGAGCCATGAACAGAGAGAGGGAGAGGGAGTGGGGGGGGGGGGGCACTCCGCTATGCAATGCAGGGCGGATGCAGGTGCCAGGTGCACACACTTGTGCCCCCCGCGGAGCGTTGGCGCCGTGCCACTTGCCGGACCGGACTGCGATCGGAAGGGAAGGGAAGGGAAGGGGCAGAGTAGACTGGCTGGGCGTGAGTCGACCGCTTCCAGCATCCTCGCCGGGCCTGTGCGATGACCCGGACCGAAGGGCCGGCCTCGGCCTGTCACACATCCTTTGGGGTCTCCGCCGCACCCAGCTCCCCCCGGTCCTTCGGCTTCGGCTTGGCCCTGACCTTGAACGCCCCACCCCGCCCAACCTGTTCTGGAGCCTTGTGCAACGCGCCTGCCTGGCCCGGAGGTCCTTTTTGCTCCTCGCGACTACTATACTCTGGCCGCGCTCCTCCATCCCCACAACAACCACGCAGGAGGAGGCGAGCATCAACGACTGTTTGCGTCCATTGGGCTGGGCTCGCTGATAAAATCAGTGTACATGAACAATTTTGTTAGTACGTATGCACCGCAAGTGCTGTCACCGCAAAAATATTAATGAAGCGTTTCGGCTTGTAGTAATATCGCCTTCAGATCAGAGGTTTAATTCTTGTTGCGCCTACGGTAACGTGGGTGCAAAAGAGCTTACACTTTGAATGACTCTTGGGCCGCAGGCGGGGCCTCTGATAACGGTGCCTTACTGACCGGTGCAGAGAGTAGGCAAACCCGCAACACTTGGGGTGTTCGCTGTGACGCACTTCGCCTCGACTGCGCCCCGATGCTCATTTTCCTTTCACTCTAGCGGGAGTCTTTATTTCTTTCTTTTTTGGGGAGAGGGGAGGGGGAGGGCTGCACCTCCACCCTTCATCGCCCGGCAGCGCGGCAGCTCCCCCGTCATCCGGGATTCCCCTATGCCCCGCCGCCGCAGCGCGAACTTGGCGTAAGAATGGATGACGTGTCATCGCGGCGTGTGTTTAGAGGTCAGAGCCCGAATTTCGTCTGAAGAACCTGTCGAGTTTTAACGTTCTGATGCCGAGCAAGATCACTCACTTCGTGTCTCATTTCGTGACCGCCTGGGCCAGCGCGTCCTCCGCGCGCTGCGGCCGCCCCATGCGTGTTGACGACCCCGCGCACCCCTTGCCCCGCCCCGCCCGCCCCGCCCTTCCTCCGGTCGACCTCGACGCCTGCCTCGTCCAGTTCTGTTGTCGTCCTGGACACCGGACACGCCTGCTGCATGGCGGGGCCGGACCTGGACTGGAGTTCGGCGCGCCGGGCTCCAAGGCTGCGTCATGCAAATGGGGGAGAAGGAAGGGGCAGGCAATTCCAGTGCAATTCCAGGAAAAAGCGGAAGTGAGGGTCTATACTTCAGAGCAGTACTGCTCTGAAGGTCTATACCGTTATGATTTGTGTAGGGAGCAACTACATTTGGGCACTCGTATTTTTATTTTTAATTTTTTTTTATTTCCACTCACAAAATTTGGCCGTCTTTTGACAAGTTTCTCCAAAATTGAATCTTTGATTCAAAAAAGACAAATTTTTTGCAAGCTTTGAGGCCCAAAATGAACATGCTGTCTTCAAAATTTGGCAATCTGAAAAGAGAGCCAAAATTTTGGCAAGCTAGTCGACCACGGCGTTTACAGTTCAGCAAGTGTAAGGGCGGTGTAAGAGGCATAGAAACGAACCTTCCTGACATTTATAATATGAATCTTTTAAAAGTCGCCCAGACATCTCCATCCGTGTCACATCATCCCCCTTTCCCGCCAGGTCCGGGCATAGTGCGCTGTTCCGAGCAGTTGCAACATGGGGGAGGGATATATGATGAGGTGTCAAGCGATTGGAAAAACAGGCGTGGCGCACTGGACGGCTGTGGTGTGGTGATTCGATAGTTAGCACGTTTGTCTCCCCGAGGTTCCTCCGACTGCCGTCCTGCCTGCCCGTGACGCACACGCGGCGGGCTCGTGTTGCCGCGGGGGTCAAAGGGTCGCCCTTCGCGGACTCCTCGCCCTTGGGCTCAGAGTCATATGGGCGCGCGTGATGTGGGTTATTATGTAGCGACTGGGTATGGAGCTTGCGGAGCCAGGAATCCGAATGGCTGATAACTTCTTATATTACCTCGTGTTTCGTTCGCCACCTCTTTTTGTTTCGTTTTTTTTCTCTCCTTCGGCGCAACTCCATTTAACTTGTAAAAAATAAATAAAATTGAGCTAGTTGATACTGTGCATTTTGAAAAGACTGTAGAGGAACTTATACAATGTTGTTTTGTTTTGCTATTCAGCAGAAGATGGGAGTTGGGGAGAGAGGGGGGAAGGGGGATAATTGCGGAGACGTCATAGTCACGTGAAACAGACGCGTTACTATGGCTGAGCGGCGATGTCGAGGAGGATACAAATCAATGTTCGTTTGAAGTATGGGGGGCCCCACCTCATCGCTCCCGCCCGGTTTGCCGCGGCGGTCCTGGTGTACCGAGTGTAACTGTATGGTGAATACGCAGCAGTGTTGCGGGTTTGCCTACACTCTTTACACCCGCAAAGGGCCACGGCCCCCGGCCCCTGTGGCCATATCGAGTATGCAATCCCGCACCACTGGCTGCGTATCCACACTTGCAGCCGGTACGGCGGCGAGCTCCCCAGGCTCTCGACGGACGAGGTGCGGGCGGCGATCTCATTGCGATGCAACACACGGCGCGCTCTGGGGGGTGGCGGG
>NW_026267166.1:1896494-1909980 GCF_000697945.3 Frankliniella occidentalis
TCGGGGGCGTAAGTGCGGGGCGATAGAGGAAGGGTGAAGGTCCTCGCCTCGAGGGGATAAAGGGGGGGGGGACGTGCGGAAACGTGTTCCCAGCGGACATTTAGCGGGCTGTCCATTACAGCGCGTTAAGCGCGTGCCCCGCCCCGCTACGACCGAGCGCCCTCTGAGCTTCGCTGGTTAGCGTTCTGATGCCAGTGTTTGCCCCCACCCCCACCCCCCAGCGATGCACCTCGTCTCCTATCCTATGGCTGCGGTTCCCACCGCTGCACTCTGTTACCGGCCAGGCAGGCGGCATGGCGTCGTGGAAGTCCACGGTTATTTTCCTCTCCGCCGAACACACTTGCTGCTCGCCGGTGTCGAAAAGGCCCGCCTTTCGTCTTATTTCGAACAGCAAAGGTCGCCCCGCCCTGGCCCCACCACACCTGCCACACCCCGTGCGCGCAACTTGTCTCCGCTTCGGTGGCGCCCCGTTGGCAGTCGTTTGACGCACGTGGACTATCGCCGCGCCCCGAGCCCCGCGCCCCGCCCGCTCCGAGCGAGAGTGGTGGCGGTGGCCAGACAGATGAGACCGGTCATCCACACGCTGGCAGACCCGATAGCTCCTCCCTCTCACCCCCAGCGATCATTGTAATATTTCAGCGCGTAAGGGGACGTCCACATACCACGTCACGCTATTTTTTTACAGTTTTCACCCCCCCCCTCCCCCCACGTCACGCGGCTAACCGAACCTTCCAATGCTTTTGGTAAAGGATCGCCCACGCGACGACGGAGTGGATAAGAAATAATGAAAAGACGCGGAGGGACGGGCCGCCGTTTCATAAGGTGTCGAACACATGCTGGCGCTCGCCTTCTTGCTGACGGGGCGCATGATGACTGGCGGCGTGCAAAGAAACCCATCAGCATCTTTCGCTCGTTCTCTTTTTCACGCCGGCGGCGGCGTGCGCGGCGCGCGTCTATTTTTTTTTTTTGCGCAGGTTGCGGAGCGTTTCGACATGCGTTGTGTGTGTCTCCGCATGACCTGACGACGTGCTTTTGCTTTGCTCGCAGATGGCGGAGCTCATGGAGACGGGGGGCGTCCCCATGGGGGCGGGCCGCCGCCTCAAGACGCAGAAATCGACGGTGTGGACGCGGCGGCAGCAGGCCGTGTGCGTGCGCCGCGCCTACAAGCGCTACGGCTCCAAGAAGAACCCCAACCAGATCCTGGACGGGCTCAACATGACGGTGCCCAAGGGGACCATGTGAGTATACTACTGCGCCCCGACCGCGCCCGTCCGAACTGGCGAAGCCCGTCACACTCACCTGCTTCTCACCCCCTCTCGCCACAGCTACGGCCTGCTGGGCGCGTCCGGGTGCGGCAAGACGACGCTCTTGAGCTGCATCGTGGGGCGGCGTCGGCTCAACTCTGGCGAGATCTGGGTGCTGGGCGGCCACCCTGGCTCCAGGGGCAGCGGCGTGCCCGGCCCGCGCATCGGCTACATGCCACAGGTGAGGAGACTCCTGTCGATTCAATGTGTTTGTTAATGGCTGTCTGTGCGTAGCTAGCGAGACGGCGCGCGGGGCGGGCCCGCCCGCACGGCGCCCGAGCGCGACGGGCCTGCCTACCCGCGGGGCGCTCACGCCCGGGCTGGCCGTCTGCTTGCAGGAGATCGCCCTGTACGGCGAGTTCTCCATCCGCGAGACCATGATCTACTTCGGTTGGGTCGCTGGCATGACGACGAGCGAGGTGGAGGAGCGGCTCGACTTCTTCATCAACTTCCTGCAGCTGCCGCCCGCCACGAGGGCCGTCAAGAACCTGAGGTTCGGCCAGAGACACTTTTGACTAAGCTAGCGCCATGGCGCTCGAGGGGAGTGTGTGCCGTTCGCTCATGTTAACCATTCGTGTTCGACAGTGGTGGACAGCAGAGGCGTGTCTCGCTCGCCGCCGCCCTTCTCAACAACCCAGAGCTCCTCATCCTGGATGAGCCGACGGTGGGTGTCGACCCAGTGCTGCGACAGAGGTGAGTGGAGGACTGAGTACCTAGTACTGTAGATGGCGCGGGCTCACCGACTCAACACGCGTCACACTGTCGTTTCTGTCCAGCATCTGGGATCACCTGGTGGAGATCACGCAGGGGGGGCAGCGGACCGTCATCATCACCACCCACTACATCGACGAGACGAAGCAGGCGGGCATGGTGAGCACACAGCTTTACCGCCTCGGGAGGGCCTTAGAAGGCGAAGGCACTCACGCGAGTGTTTCTGATGCAGATCGCCCTGATGCGTGGAGGCAAGTTCTTGGCCGAGGAGTCCCCGGAGATGCTGATGCAGATGTACCAAAGCGACTCTCTGGAGAATGTCTTCCTCAAGCTGTCACTCGCTCAGATCCAGGGCAAGCGGCGTCGGTCCATCTACCTCAAGGAAGTGGCAGGATCTGAAGACCCGGCGGGGGTACGTACCGTTAGCACATTTACTGGTGAGCTCTAGTACGAATCATATGGAGAAAAAGACATTAATGATATATGACCTTCAGGAAAGTACGGCAGATGCGGCTTCCGAAATAAGTGGTGAGTTTGGAGATAATGTCAGTATTAAAAGTGGGCGGTCGGAGGGACACCATTCTGTGGTAAGTAAATCGTATTTCAAAGTTTTAACTGCAATCATTGGAATATTTTCAACCCAGTAATGTACTTTACTTCATTCCGACAGACCGGCCCTTCAGATCTACCCCCAGAGGAGGAAACTCCATTTTCTTGTAAAGATATGTTCATAATCTTTTCACCTCATCGTATGAAAGCTCTGATATGGAAAAACTTCCTGTGGATGTGGAGGAACTTTGGGTATGATTAGGTTTAATGTTGTCTTGTTTACTCAACAAATGTTAGTCGACAAATTCTAATGCATAACCTTTATTTGTAGTGTTATGGCATTCGTAATTGGCCTCCCAGTGTTACAAATTTGCCTGTTTTGTTTCTCGATTGGTCGTCCACCTTTGGGCTTGCACCTTGCAATTGTGAACAATGAACTGAACAACTGGACTGACCCCTGCCATTTTAACACAAACTGCACTATTGACATGTTGAGTTGCCGCTATTTAGCAGAACTTCAGAAATACAACGTTGTAGAGGTTTGGAGAATTCTTTATAATTCCTCTTGTACAATAATTAAAGGATTGAAAACAATGTTGATAACAAACTGAAACCTTAATACCAGGTTCCCTACCCTAATGAAATGGAAGCAAAGCATGCTGTTAAACTTGGTCATGCTTGGGCTGCTTTATCATTCCCAGGAAACTATTCTAGTAGTCTTTATGAAAGGCTTCAGCAAGGAAAAGATGCTGAAGATTCAGTTTTAGATTTCAGTAACATTGAAATTTGGATGGATGCATCAGGTACAAACACTGCATACTTGAACTGTGAAAATATCATTTAACTAGCAGATCTACTGATAATTCAAATTGGTGAACTATTTTCTTCCAGACCAACAAATCAATCAACTCCTGACCAGAAACATTCTATTATCCTTTGAGGATTTTGTAATGGATGTCTCAAGATCATGTGACTACCCAGAGAAAGTGGCTAAACTTCCTGTTAATGTGAGTTGAAGAAGGAAGGTTGCAATAACTTAATTCAAGTTCAATTGAAATCTAAATTTATTTTTCAGTTTGAAACTCCTATTTATGGAAGCAAAAATCCAAACTTCACCAATTTTGCTGCCCCAGGAGTTATCCTAACGTAAGTAATCAAAACCAGGGCAAAATAGAATCTGCTCATATTGCAGATTACTGATTTTTTTTTACATAACATGTTTTATTTTTTAAATTTCAGCATTATTTTCTTCTTATCGGTAGCCTTGACCTCCGGAGCTATGCTTATAGAGAGAAATGAGGGAATTCTTGAAAGAAGTTTGGTATCAGGTACCTATTTACATTTTGTGAATGCATTACTGCCTACATAGTCTCATATCATTTGTTTTATCCCACAATTTTACAGGAATTACTGGAACAGAGATTCTTTTCTCACATGTTGTAACTCAGTTTTCTGTTATGTGTGGCCAAACAATTATGGTACTTGCCTTTGCCTTCCTCACAGTGGTTGAAGTAAATGGGGATGTTGGATGGGTTGCTTTACTCACTGTGCTGACTGGTTTATGTGGAATGTGCTTTGGTAAGTCTAAAATAAAATTACCACTTGACAAGTTACTGTAAAAAGCCATACCTAATTTTTAAGAATGAAATCTATTGAAATTGGGTTATATTCTACGTTTTGATAAGAACAAATTTCGTCCATAGTAATGATTGAATTCAAAATAAATTAATTTTTCAGGTTTTGTTGTGTCATGTGCTGTGGACAATGAGCGAAATGCTACTTACATGGCCCTTGGAAGTTTTCTGCCAATTGTTATGCTGTGTGGTAAGTGTGCCTAAGATTTCTATAAGGCATTTCATTCCAACATATGGTAACACTTTTTCTATGGTTTCCCCAGGAATCATCTGGCCAGTAGAGGGCATGCATTACATCCTGAAATTCATAAGCTTCTTCTTGCCTCTCACCAAGTCAACCGAATCCATGCGAGCGATCTTAGCAAGAGGATGGACCATCACAAATCCAACTGTATACTATGGTTTTGTGTCAACCTTGCTATGGATAGCCATTTTCCTTACCCTCAGTATTTTGCTGATTAAGTTCAAGAAGGGCTAAGCTTAAAAGTTGTTCTTCAACCCTTTCTGTGATCATTTGTGCTCAAATTAACAATGAGCAGTCTGCCCTGTTTTCAAAAATGCTTCAAATTTCTTTTCAAATTAATAGGTTTTAAGAAGAATTTTACACTTTTGAGTCATTATTTTATCTGTAGGTAGTTAAGAATAATCATAATTGTGGTAAATGGACAAGGTAAAATCTTTAGAAATGATTTTAAGTTTTGTCACAAAAATCAGGTTATTTCCAGCCTGAAATACAGTACCATACCAATAACCATTTAAAAAATTGTGACCATTATTCAAATTTTGTCACAATGTTTGTACACTCTTGATCATTTGAATTTGAAGTGATTATACTGTATTAATAAATTTTATTGTGGTGTTACAAAGGCAACTTTAACCTTAGTGAAACAAATCTTTGCATTTTTATGCGATGGTATCCCCTTTAAAAAATGTATCACAATGTGTTAAAAATAACTTCTTTGAGATTGAAAACAGAATGTGGAACATCTCTTATTTATATCCATAATAAGTTTTAGTTTTCAAAGCAACCATTTCATAGTGCACTTTCGTGTTTTGCAGTTAGTCTACTGTGATTTCAGTGTACATGATGAACTGTACATAGGTCCATAGCTTGGGTGATAGACCCAAAATATTTTATGGCATGTAGATAGACAAGTATTAGCATAAGAATAAATTTTAATGTTGCAATTGTTAATCACCTGAAAAACAGCTCAACTAATTTGATTGTACCCACAATTCGATGGGAAAAATCTTATCGCTCTCTAGTTCCTTCTGTAAATAATATTGCATTTAGTCTAATGTAGACACGAATGCCTTGAACATGTATGATGTGATTCACACTACAAGCAATGTAACTTTGTAAGAAACTGTGTTGGCTTTAACAGCCTAAAAGGGGAAGATGTTGTGAATAGAGCTTAAAGTAGGTTAAGCTAAAGTTTGTTTCCTCTTGATATGAACTCTGTTTAAGAGCAATAAATGTTTTATGAACTTATTAATCTTCAAACTCCCCTAAAATCTCCAATGGAAAAATTAATTTCAATAGGAAAACATTTGACTTTTCTTTATTTTGTTAATAATTACATATCAAATTTTTTATAAACTTTCGCATTAAAATTACTGATTTAAAAATTAGTTATTTCATCATAAGGCTAATACACACTCAGTTAAATACCAGACATGATTAAATGCGGTATACTTGAAGCGAGGCTTCAAAACAAAGATGCATGTAACTGTTCGTAAGTCAATATCAATATGTACAATCTATGAACGGTAGTGAATATAAAACCTGATATGAAAACTGTCCAAAATATTGCCTTACAATCAGCAACCCTAGGGCTAGGTACCCAAGCAAACTAATGATGATAGATACAAAACTTTCTTCCTCATACCGGGGTACACTGCAGCCAACAGACATTCCATAGCTAAATATGGCAACATTCAGACGCACCAACTCCAATCCTTATCGGACTTAACAAGAGCCCACAAACATCCTTTGCTAGTAATGGAAAAATAGCCAATCCCTGCATTCCAAAACTTATTTGTTAATACTACCATATCTGTTAAATAATTACTAAAATGAAATACAATAAATTCGCCATATGGCTCCTCACGCGAATTGGCATGAAATACAGACCAATATCCTGGGCACAGCGAGATAGTCGAGTTAAAGCATAGGCAAACCAAACCATCAGTCAACAATCTCGCTGGCCAGCCAAAAAGTCTTTAACAGAATACACTAAAATGGCAGAAAAGGAAGCTTCTCAAATCACAAAATAAAATGAAATGCTGTCTATTCCTCCACAAAGGATACAGATTTACTTTTTTCTTTTTTTAGCGGAAAAACCCTTATTTATAAAATAAATAACCTTCTGTTTGAAGAATTCTTATTCACAGTCATATATTGAAAGGAACCTTGACTTCCATGAAATGGGTACCATTCCAGTCAGTCAAGCTGTCACATCTGTGTTTGTGCTCAACTTTTCCTTAATGAATGCAAGAAATGACGGAATTGAGAATGAGAGAAGGGAACTAGAGATCTGACTTTTGATGCAAAATGTATCTTTTTCTTTAATAATTTGATATCTAATTCAACTCCAATTAATTGTCATCCTCAAAAAATATTCACATGTATTTAGAAATTTGTAAAGAAATAAAATTGATTAATGAAAATCCATCCCTCCTTTCATTCCCTTAATAAATGCCAAATTGCTGCCGGGCGCACAAGCGCTTCAGTTTCAAGAACCACTCTGAGTCCTTTAACATTTGGAGATTTTGTACTCTCCAATGCCCACAAAACTTTTCCTGTGAGTTAAATTTATTTGATTGTTCCAAAATATGACATCTACTAATAATAAAATACAAAATTATTTTGATGCATGGGGGGAAAAGGGGATTAGGGGATGGATGACAAAATAGGCATTTACCTTAAGTGAGCGTGGACAATTGGCACAACTGCCAAGAGAAACCAGCCTACAATAAGACGCACCTTCTCCTCCTCACAGGTTCTGGTGGTTCGAGGGCAGCAAGGATTGCTTCATCAAAGACATTCTTCAACCCTTTCTGAAATTGGATAAATTTTCATATGAACATCCAAGAAGGATAAATATAGTGCAAAATGCAAATAGAGCACAATACAATTTAATATATATAAGGAAAAATTTATCTCACCTGAGTGAGTGCTGAACACTCAACATATTTTACTGCCTTTAACTCTTTTGCAAGTTTTTCACCTTGCTCAAATGAAATTGGCTTTTGTTTGTTTTTGGCCAGCTTTTCTGTTGTTGCAACATCATCTCTCAAATCTATTTGAGTACCAACTAGCAAAAACGGTGTTTTCTGACAGTGATGAGTTATTTCAGGAACCCACTGAGGAGAAATAAGGGAGAATTAGACAAGATCAGATTACAATAAACAGATACTTTGCACATCATAAACATGTCTATACCTTTTCTTTGACATTTTCAAAAGATGAAGGTGAAACTACAGAAAAACAAACAAGGAAGACATCTGTTTGAGGATAACTGAGCGGTCTCAGTCTATCATAATCTTCTTGACCTAAAAACAAAAATATTTTCGTTATAAAATGAAAATTAAAAAATAGTTATTTTGTTTTACTTTCAAGGAATACTAACCTGCAGTATCAAAAAGACCCAGGGTGTAAGGTTCTCCACCAATCATAACTGTCACAGCATAGTTATCAAAAACCTAAAATGGCAAAAAACAACAGGTATGTGAAAGAAGAAACATCGGTTCAATGTCAGTGTTTTGGCTAAGGATGCTATGAATTTCTGGCACAATTACAGGGGAGTTTAATGTACATGTTTTTTATTAACACAAATACTCACTGTGGGGACATACTCTGAAGGAAATTTATTTGTAGTATAGGAAATCAGTAGGCATGTTTTACCAACGGCTCCATCCCCAACAACCACACACTTGATGGTCTGCATGTTGCCAGATGCAATGCACACACCTGTAAGCAAAATATGTGAAATGAATAAATAGAAAAAAAAATTATTGTTGTTTTTGTTTACATATTGGATTCAAGTTTCAAAAATATTGAAATTTGAAGGGGGATTTCGCAACAATATTTGAGACACTTCTTGATTAAAATAATTGTCACAGTAAATAAGTTGAATTATAACATAACCAAGATCATGTGAGAGTTAGTCACCTTGTGATCCAACATTGGGAAAGGGGAGGGGAAAGGGAGGGTGAAGTGAATTTAATAACTGTCAAGAGGAGATACACAACTCAAACGGGAAGGACTACTGTCAATGAGTAAAGCGCACTTTTTCAAACGTTGAGATCAACCTCATGTAGTTCATAAAACCCACACGTCCACATATGACGGCTTGCCGGATGACACTTGGCCAGGCCCATCAAGCTCTCTAGAGTGGTAGGTAGTGGAATGGCAATTAAAGAACATGAAAGAGTGCTAAGCACCCAGCGCTTTATCAGCATGACAGATTAGGGAGAATAAAAACGAGTTTCTCGATGACGTACAAAGGTTTGAATCATTCCTTAGTACTCATGACGTAGACTTGTGTACAACCAAACACCGTGGTATCATAACCTACATCAATAATACGTATCCAAGAGGAATGACAAGGGGATTACTGATACACAAGCCGTGTATTTCTTTCACAATTATGGAGTTGTCATTATCGTAAAGCAAGTGCTTTTTTTGAAGCAGAGTGTAATAAAACAACGGTAATTTATATTGGTTAAGGAAGCCATCTTGATTACACCTGCGTAGGCCTAAAAGCGGCCCACCTCTTACCCGATGTTACACAAGTCTTAGGAATCTTTGCAGACGAACAAACAAGTGGAGCAGAAAAAATAAATCCACCAAAACATTTGCCGGACAAATGTTGATGCAACGGGACGCGAATATCACGAAAAAGAGACACTAAAATTCACTTACAAGTGTGAGTGTGTAAATGGGCGTCGACAAGCTTTTCTCGCAGTACAACAAACTCAGCAGCACTGAAAGAAAAACAATTTATGAAGGTGAATATGAGACCCATTGAATCCACAAGTCTCTAAAATAAATCCAAAGGAGACTGATAAAATTATCAAAATGTACAAGTTTAACCTTAAAAAATGAAGACTGTTTAGAAAATTTTAGTCGATTGGCACAGTACTCCCTTAACAAGACAATCAAAAGACACAAGGGAGATACTAATCGAACCAAAACGATGCCAGAAAAATTAACTTTCCGCCAAAGTAGCTGATAGACTACACCTAAGTGTAAAAGTGAAATCCCTCGCTCTAACGCATTGTCGTAAAATCCTTGATCTCACTTCGTAATCCAAATTCAAAGTATAAAAGAATGAGGAAAGCCGATATTGTGTAAATCATACATAATATCTGCCGAATGTCCGACGGTGAAATAACAGATGAGAAACGCCACCAATGATGAGAAATTTAACAGCTCAGCTTTTAGCCGCCACTCTCCGCATTTGTTTAAAAACAGGTTGTGTCGTGACCCTGTCAGCCAAACGACCCAACTTTCAAACTAGAGCTGAGCAATTCTAGTCCTAGAGCAGGACTATGGCTCGATAGTTATCTGGAATTCTGTGTCTTTGCACTACTATCTTACACGACCTTCAGTTCAGAAATAGCAGTGCTGGACAGCAAACTGCAATTTTGGGTAGGAAATGATGACTTCAGAGGAGAAATTGAAGTGGTGGAATATTTTTCTGGTGTCACATCCACATGACTGATATGAGATGAGAGGATCGTTTTTCATGGTAAAGAATTAGCAGTGACATCAAGCCGTCAAACATGTATAATTTCAAGTTCAACCAATTAAATTTTCACAAAAGTCATTTTGGTACAAATGCAAGCAAAGCTAACAAGTAAAGAAAGCAGCCCATAAAAACCCTAATTAAAACCCATCAAACATTTAAAGAAAAAAATTGAAACAGCTTTATTTAAAATTACTTATTGAGTTGAATCAAGAGCTCTCGTTCAGAATGTTAAAGGATCTATGAGCAGCGCTGTCTTTTTGCCAAAGGCTTATTTCCACTTCGATCAACAATGATGTCTTTTTTAATTTTAAGCAATTCTTCTGAGTCCACTGTAAGCAAATTCAATTTCCTTTCAACTCAAAGAGATGTCTTCTCAACCAACATTTTATTCTCAGTCTAACTTACGTAATGTAGAGGCGATAATGAAGTGATCACATTTGCTCTCGCACTTGCTCTGCAAACCCTCATAAATTCTGTTATTTATCTTCTGAAGTGTACAATATACTTGCTTGATTTGATCCTTTGACAATTTTCCTAAGAGATTATGCTGTTTGTCCCAATAAAATGGAATCTTGCCTTTTCCGTACCATTCAGTTAAAACAGTTAACATCTAAAAATTAGACAAGCAGCATAATATTAAGACAACAAGACAAGATCTTTAAATTGGGTTCCTCCTTTGAAGTGAAACATGTGCAGACTTACATGGAGGAATGTTGAGCTGAGCGGCCGACGCCAGAAATCATTATTTTGTCTTTCCTTTTCTAACATAAATACTGTCTTCAGTGCATACGAACTCATTTTGTACTGGTCAAATTTTACATCACGTAATTTCTGTAAGTTTTGAAGTTAACAAAGTTTGATCATTAGTCTGATTTTTTAATTCTTCAATGATTCACATCTAATTTACCTTGAGTAATTTTAGAACAGCCTTGAAATGATTTAAATTATGAATGATATACGATTCTTGATTGTGAAAGGAAAGTCTCCACTGCAGGCGAGCAGGAATATTGCCATCAGCAGTATTTTCTTCAGGCTTTAACGGTTTGGGAACCAAGTTCCAAGTCTTATCCTGTAATGTGAAACATGCTAAGTTTAATTCCTCTCTCAATGTAGAAAAGAAATCAGTATTTTTTTAACACACCTGTGTATCTGCAGGACATTGCCGGATGTGATGAGGCCAATCTTTTGTTTGGAATTCAAAGGCTGGCACTAAATCTATGCAGAATTGAGTGATTCCCAAATAAGTGGATCCACTAGAATCAATATTAACTTCAACTGTCACAGCAGGACCAGATTTTCTAGTCCCTATCTGTAAAAAAAAAAAAAAAGAAAAGAAAATACTCTGCATAAGTCACATCACTGATGTGTTCAATGAATTTAGATTATGGTAACCTCGATAGTATAGCATATTTTTACCTCGTAACAAGTACCCTCAATTTCCAGTTGATATTTTTTGTTAGGTAATGGAGGCAACGTGGCTAAAGCTTTATTAACCACACTTTCCATCCAAAATCGTAATTTATCTGATAGTATGTTACCATTATCATCAAACCAGTCAGGTCTGTAGAAATATAGAAATTCCTTAAGTATTCCCCTGAAATCTTATTAAATCACAATGTATTCGACATCAAACTTTACCTATATGTTCTACATTTTGAGCTCTTCACAATCTTGAGACCATTTTGAACATTTACAGTTACATACGAAGGGGAGGCAGGTGTAAACTTTTACAGAAGAATGCAATGAATTAAATCATACTAAAACAAAGAACTATTTTGTGTACAAAATTTTAAAAATCAATTACCTTTATGTTTTTGTAAAGTGCAGGCGGCAGGGTTAAAACAAAATTTTTGTCAAATTCAATAGGATGTCCTATTTTTAATTTGTCCCAAAAACTTCCAGCGACTCTTTCTTTTTGGAATATCAAATTGAACAGATTATCTTCCTTCCTCATCATTTGAATCAGTACTTTTGTCTAAACCAGAGAGCAATTTGGAGTTACTCAACACTGACAAATTCTTTCAAACTATGAAATAAAGCGTAAACCGTACTCATGCTGTAGACCACATGTTTGTAAAGCCCTGATAATTTTAATCAACATATTACAGTTACAGCCGCAAACAATTGCTTACCACATTTTCTAAATGACGCTTAAAAAATTTGACATCAGGAGGCTTTAAGGAAACAAAATTCGAGCTAATGTATTGCAGAATGGCATCCTGCACAGCATAATCTTCCTGGGTTAAGTCCAGGGAACGAGATAGACTCATGATTGCGCCGCAAACTGTAAATTGAACTGACAAATTATCTAGCCAGGCTAAAACCTAACCTAACCTTCATCAAAAATACCCCGACGATGGATTATGATCGAACCGAGTTTTAAAAAATACACATCATGTAAGTTAGCACACGTTTTACGTACCTTCCTTGTCCAACTCTAAAGCTCTTAGGCAATAGTGACAGCCGGTTGTAAAACGGAATCGTCGAGTTAGCAGCCAAGCCGCCAAGCCGCAGCGAGGGAGCGAGGGGAATCACCGAATCACCTAGGTCGTGACTGAAGAAGCAGCACAGGCGGTATAGGAGTTTGCGGGCGAGCAGCGGGGGTGAGGAAAATCGTGACCTTCGGCGGGCTTGCCTACCTACCAGGCGATCTCAGCCATTTGCAAAGTTGGTGGTAAATTTTACTTACAGTAATTTTGTAAATGTCCGATACCCCAGTCTAGCTTCTTTGGCTGATTCCAAGTCGGAAAGAAGAGCTTTTGCCTTCCAACAGAGATTCGTCACAAAACGTCAGATTGACGGAATGATGTGAAAATGAAGTTTTTTCGTCTAAACATACGTTATAGTGATGCGAATTTTCATCATTTTGACGGTTTGTGACCAATCTCTGCGATCTCTGTTAGTAGGCTGGAGGAACAGTCACAAATTTTAAATTTACGACACATCATGGAAAATTTTCCGAACCGTAAACATACTATTTTCACTGTGTTTAGTAGTACCGGGGGACCAGGCTATGACATGCCAGTACGTGGGGTTGCCTATGCACCAGGGGCTGCAGGCGCGGGGGAGTGGTGGGGGAGCTGCCACTTCCCCGCTTACATACTCGCCGTACGCCCCCCACCTTGTTTGTAATTTGTGGGTACCCTTGGGACGAGTTGTGGCTGAGGGCGCCTGGAGGGTAGGCGGGCCCGCAATACATACTCGTCGTGCGCCCGCGGCCGTACCCAGTGAGTGGGTGACCCTGGGATGAGTTGTGGCTGAGGGCTCAGTTGTGGCTGAGAGCGCCTGGAGGGTAGGCAATCCATTCAAAAGCTGCTCTTCGTGTTTGGGGCCCCCTGGGCCCCATTGCTTTGGTTTTTACGCATCCGGGGCCTTTCGGCTCGTCACGGACTATGTGCAGAGCATGTCCTTACCTTCTGGTTACTTCCTGAAGGCTTTGGATTTCATATTACCCGAATATTGGTGTTCTATAGTCGGGTCGGATTAAGCTGACTCTGGCCGCCGGGTTTGTGGCCACAATTTTGTGGCCACA
>NW_026267166.1:1911665-1912885 GCF_000697945.3 Frankliniella occidentalis
CCCCCCCGCCATTCGCGGACCTACAGGGAATAACGTTCCAATGTAGAATTCCCGGACACACTCAATGCCCCATTCCATCCCAAGTCCATAGCACAGAAGGCGCGAAAGAAACGCTTTTCAAAGGCTAAGCAGGGGTCATGCACCACGAGAATGTTTAACGTTTCCACGCGGGTTGCGAGTGGCGGCGACGCCTTATCGCGGGGGTGTCAGAAAGACGTTGTCCTCGGCGCATTTCCTCCTCGACGTGGTGCTGCGCGTGCTACGCGGTACCCGGGAGAGGGGTGCGGGAGGAGAGGGCGTCGACTCGGTATAAGACGGCGCGGTCGGGCCCAGGTTCTTCAGAGCGCACGTACCGCCGAAGGCCTGAAGCGTATCACACCCCACGACCTCACGATGGTCCCCGCGTGGCTAGGCGGGCTAGGCTTGCTGGCCCTCCTGGCTCTCAGAGCGCCCGGCGTCGAGGCGCACGTATACGAGGCTTGTGAACTGGCAAAGCAGCTTAAGAGCCCTTACGGGTTTCCCCTCAGCCAGATCCCGACGTTCGTCTGTATTGCGTACTACGAGTCCAGGTAAGTTTTCGTGTCATTCTCCGAGTTCTCAGATGGTAATGGTACGTACCCTGATCGAAAACTTCACTCCACAGATATTTAGAGGTACTTGATTTTCAGATTCAACACGTCGGCTGTGAGCAAACCAAATAGAGACAAAAGCATAGACTACGGCATCTTCCAGATCAACAGTCGCTGGTGGTGCGATAGAGGCCCTAAACTAGGGTGCGGCGTCACCTGCCAGACACTGCTCACCGATATGGACCAAGTAGCAAAGTGTATCAAAGCCATTTATGCGGAGACTAAGAGGCTCAAGGGCGACGGATTCAAAGCATGGACAACATACAAATTCTGTAAAAATCCAAACTCTTTTACTGATAAATGCCAGCTTAGCTAATTATAGTAATAGAACACGATGGACCATTTATTCAATAGTTTCCAGAGGCAGACGTTTTTATTGTGATCAAAATTCAAAATTCTGGCCACGAGTTTTGTGACTTCTTAAAATATTGATCACAGTAAAGAAGTTGTTGCTGTACAAAGTTAGCAAATTTTGGGCTACTATGCAAATAACCACTTTGTACGTTGTTTATTGTATGGCACAAACTCTCAAAACTCACTTGTGTAAGACGCATAATATACATAGTGGTTGAAATAAAAAGTTATCTCTAC
>NW_026267166.1:1914843-1916608 GCF_000697945.3 Frankliniella occidentalis
TGGATTTCATATTACCCGAATATTGGTGTTCTATAGTCGGGTCGGATTAAGCTGACTCTGGCCGCCGGGTTTGTGGCCACAATTTTGTGGCCACAGGCCACAGGTACGTCAAATATTTACGTAAATCGGCTCTAACTCTGGACCTTTTGGTGCTACAGCGTCTTGATTTTGGCTGTAGGTACTCTAGTAAAACTGAAGAGACACTGCAATGGCCGATTAGCTAGCCCACCGAAAAACCTGCGTTTGAACGATTGAAAATAGGTGCGTAGGTAAATTTTCTACTCTTCAATTTTTTTAAAAAAAAATCGGCTTTTTCTCCGGACCTATTAATTAGAGCCAATGCGGGCTGGCGTGACCGTGACACGCCCTTGAGCTACTTATCAACACGCCAACGACCGAAACGATGCAGACCAAACTGTGCAGTACAGCTGCACAGCAGCACACTAGTGTGCGACCTTGACGATGGCGAGAGTCGAGCACCTCGTTCCTTTTCGCATTCGCCACCATTTCATATCGGCCATTGGCCCTTCACTCCCTCGATTGTGTATGATGCGATTGTTTTCTGATTGACAGTCATCATCGCCACGAGCGTTTCATTTATCATTATTTATAATTATTACTATATAATATTTTATTTTTAAATGCATTTTTATTTTATTTTTAAATGCATTTTCCTTGTACCGGGTGATTCAGAGAAGACGCAGGTGCGGGCGGGTTTGCCTATCCTCGACTCGGCGGGCGCACGGGTCGACGTCTGGGGAGAGGTGAGGAGGGTACCCGTGCACCCGTCGAGTCGAGGGTAGGCAAACGCGCGCGCACCTCGCGCACCTGCGTCTTCTCTGAATCACCCGGTATACGGGAACAACATGCAGAACATTCACAGCGTTGAATTTCCGAAAACAGCTGAAGGCTTGACATAGAGTGTATCCTCTTAAGAGAAATACTATTCTAAAAGCCTTCTACGGCGAGTCAGATAGCGCCAGGTGTGCCGGCTGGCGTGCAATGGCACGCTTCCAGTAAAAAGCTCCGTTCTCGAAACTTTCTGAAAGAGCAGACGACTGAAATTGTTGAAAATTGTGTGCGTCACTATGCTGTAACATGGTACTACTGTTTTCTTGTTCCTCGAGTTCTTCTTCTCAGCTTTACCGGGACAAGGAGTCGCGCCGCGGCCACAGTGCTGTATGTGTTATTGTTTAGCTTCAAAGCTGTTGAACAGTAATCAGAGAACAATCAGAATCCACGCCAGCAGTGTATGGCGGTGAGCAGTGGAGTCAGGCTAGTAGAGCTTAGCGCAGAGGCGCGGCTATGCGAGTGGCCACTGTAGTGTATTTCGACTAACTAAGGAAGAAGCTCGCTAGGAAGAAGAACAGCGGGTAGAACATAATTGTAACCGATTGGTCGAGAGCTTCCCGCCTCTACGTCACGCCGGTAGTGGGGTAGGCGCTCGGCCAATCAGTTACCTTTATGTTCTGCCCGCTATTCTTCTTCCTGTGTCCGCGGAACGTTGCCTTGAGGTCCGAATGACGACGAGAGGGGGCCGGTGCAGCCTTGGTGCAGCAGTGCGGGCAACCCGCGACCATCGCTCGCGAAAGGACGTCGGTGGTTCGCGGTCCTTTCGGGGGAAGTCGCGAACCGCGAGAGGCGCAACGTCGTCGCAGTAGGTCGGTCGCGGTTCGCGACTACCTCCGCGAAGGATCGCGGACAACCGACGTCCTTTCGCGAGGGATGGTCGCGGGTTGCCCGCCCTGCCCTGCTGCCGGCCCCC
>NW_026267166.1:1917873-1947151 GCF_000697945.3 Frankliniella occidentalis
AAAAGAATGTACATTGTACATGTTTTACAATAGATGTAGATCTATTTTCATATTATGTACAAATATACAGGGTAAACTAGACAACAACTTACAGCTTTGGTACAGAACCGAAAACTACCTTATCACAACATAGAGAACACTTATCTCTACAGTGTACAACACTATCATACATATGAATCGACTACTACATGTAATCAACCTAGTAAAATCTCATTATGAAACAACATATGAAAAAGACAAGTAGGTGTGTTTTTTTCCTCAAAGTTTTTCTTTTTTTTCAACTTAGGATACCAATAAACTTACATACCCTTTCAATAAAACAGATAGATACAGTATATGCTATTATGCTATGCTAATAAATCAACAGAACACAGATATTTTCCTCAAATTCAGTAGGTCGCGTAAGATCATTTGAACTGTCTCCTTTGTTTGTGGCAGGAAATCAAGAGCGGGATCCTCATCTGAATGATTTGTCTCCTCTAAATCGGCACCTATGGTCCAAATAAATTTGTTAAGTAATGAAAAGAATAAAAGTTAAAATATGAATAGGATAGTTTCATACCTTGTTTGACTCCAGATTGTACTGGATCAGAATTTTTGCCATCAAGAAGGGAGGGATCTTCATGTTCTAATTCTGTGGAAGTATGCAACATAACATTTAAAAAGTAGGTCAACAAAAAAAAGAAAAAGAGAAATACAACAGTGGTAAAAAAAAAGAAGACAAGGTTTCTTTACCATCAATCATTTGTTCCAAGGTAGTGAGACGAGCATCAATTAGAGATTGATAATGTTCAATATGATCCAAGAGCTTAAGTCTACATTCGGTAGGGTCGATGGGTGCTTCAGGTTGAGGTATTCTTGGAGCATCTGAAAAAAGAAAATTTAAAATGACTTTCAAGAAAGTACAATACATGCCTTAGGCAGTTAGCAGGCGCGGATTTTAAATTGAAATTTTATGTTTGAAAACAGAACACTAAAACAAAAAATACAGTCTGAAATAAAATTTTATCACAGTTCATAAAATTATCAAAAAATCATACACAAAAAATTTATTGAAATTGAAAGAGACCAACAGGCTACAAGAAGAGTGTTTAGCTCATCTAAAATGGAGATATTTTATAAAATCACTCAACAGAGGGAAAGTCTGTTAAATATTACTGTATTTACTTCCCTTCCCAATATTAGATATTATGCAGACAGAAAATTCACTACAAGCAAAGGCATTACAAACTACCATCAAGAGAAGAAGGTTCTGACACAAAGGAGTCCATGCAACATGCTTATACATGATTCTCTACAGCATATTTACGTCTCCCACATCAAAAAGGTGGTGTACTGTGCTGTACCAAGTCACAACATAACCAGTTTAAAGTGGAATAAACCCGAACTTATCAAGAAAAAAACTGTGCAGTTTCAAAACTAACACTAATGTCAACAAACAATACAACAAAAACATTACATAAATTAATAGCAAGTTATTCACATTCCTAGCTGGAGAGCAACTGCGGTTCTGGGCCTATGACTCACCCACAGACTGGTGCGGTTGAAGGAAGTGCTGTTGCTGAAGCTGCTGCTGAAGGGGACTGCCATTTAGCAAAGCCTCCTGCAGCAGGCTCTTGCCTTTCCCCATGACACCTGTCACATTTCTCATGTCAACAACTGTGTCCCCTCAGTATATAAGCCTCCATATACAAAGTACAAAGTATGAAGTGTCACCTCTTAAGAGATTTATACATTGGTTTGTTAACTTTTCACAAAGAAAGGATGCGGTATTCTTACTTAAGAACATAGAGTGCTACAATATTTGAAAATCTACAGGTACGGTATATAGCATCTACAATTCGGTCTGTTTTGAACCTGACAAGGTAAATGCCATCATCCTCAATATGGGAATCTAAATTGAATCATCAATTTTTAACACCACCACTTTTGTCCTAAAAATTAAAATCCAAGTAGAATTCCAAGTGGAATTATGGACATTTTCTTTACCGTTCTACCTACATCTACTTGGTGGTAGAAGGAATGAGTATTGTTCTCAGTGCAGTGTAACACGAAGAGATCTAACAGTAGTACCATAGTACAGCAAAAAACCCTCTTCTCAATTAAAGCAATGACATTTTTCCAGGTTTAATTTTGAGAACTTGCACTAAATTTTGAAGATTTTTTTTAGGTGCGTAACCCAGCTTATAGGTACACATTCTAATCTTAGAAGACAGAACATCTACAAAGATTGAAGAATACTATTAAAAATTAAAGACCCTGGAATCTGATTTGACAATGATGTTTTTTCACATTTAATACGCTTAGTTTTATTTTGAGAAGTCTTAACAAAGTAAAGGAGAAACTGGGGCGGAAGGGGGGAGGGGGGGCAAGTTTTTGCCTTCGGGACAACTCGAACGGAGCGATGACAGGGGACTGCAGAAAGCCTTTTCCCCACAGCCTCCCAGAATATAATATTATAGAAAGACAATACTCATTCTCGTTCTCTTACAGCCAAAACAGACTGAGATAAAAGTATTACCCCAACACTACCACACTCTCTGTGTTGAACAAGTTTCATATTTACCACAAAATTAGTTGTGTTTTTTCCTTCACCCTTGTTTATTACTTTCAATATAGTCTGAGTCTCACTAAGTGGTACTCAGGGAACTCAAAATAAAAGCACTGCAGTTTGTCCAGTTGGATGTAAGACTTCAAATTCTTTGACTTTATACTCAGATGAGAAAACAAGGAAGTGCACATATACTAGCTTTACTTGAGAACTTAAAAAGGACTAATTAGCGAGCACAAATTCAAAATTAAAGAGAAGGAAGCTGCACTACAGAGGAAAGAAGTTGATCTACACTACATCCACCTCTAAATAAAAGCAAACTTCATGCGAGATAGGCCTCCATACCAATGTTACTTCAGCCAGTAACAAAATGGGTAAGTAGGAGACAACTTAACCTTGTAGTAGAGAGAAAAGAAAAACGAAACAACTCCCAACCAATTCTTACCAAAATTTTCTTGTTTCTGCTCTGTTTCCTGGATCGGAGAAGAGGGTGGTGTGGGGCATCCCATTGATTCTGTCTGCCAGCTATTGGCCCAAAGGTAAAGTTTGGGATGATCCTTTTGCCTGTAATAACAATGAAGTTGATTTATCTTTGATCTTCAGATATGTTTAAATTGATCGGTAAAGTAGTTCAAACATACTCTGCAATGTGAACTTTGACTCGGAGACTGTGAATAACTTTCTGAGTCAACAAAAGTAAGGAGCAAAGGTCATGAGACCTTTTCAGAATGTCCTCACGCTGCTGTACTTTTTCTGCTTCCTTGACAGTGAATGGCAGGCTGAAAGATTAATTAGACATGATAAAAGATGTTTCGCAGACAGAAGACATCTGTTCAATTTGGCAAACATCAAGAACCATCAATTTACCTTGGCAAGACACCTTCTTTAAGCCAATCTTGATCATGAATAAAGTGGCGGCTTTTGCGTTCACGAAAAGGGTTTTGACATATCTGGCATACATATTTCTGAGGTACATCTTCAATATTTTCGATCTGATTGCATAGTCCATGTTGCCAGCAAAGGCACAAGTCACACTGCCAAAGAAGTTTATTGGTAATTGCAACTACCTTAAACTAAGAAAAATATTCTAGTCTTACATCATAAGATTTTATTTCCCTATTAACTAACCTGAATCATGAGCCCATCCTCTTCTGTGAAACCACAAGTACAATTTATAAGTTCTTCTCGCCGCAGATGTTCCATGGGTGGGGAGGTAGGTTTTCCTCCTTCTACTTCTGAAAATCAAATGAGAAATTTTCCAATCAAAACTATACTACCGGTAGTTGGTTAACAGCAGACTAAAACCGAGAGCATTAGAGATACAAATTACTAACTGATAATAGCAGTACTCTGCTTTTCAGCTGGAATACGACTTTTTTTCTTTTTACTGTAGAAATATGATGGAGGAGGTTGAACAGTGACAGGGCTTGATGAAGCACTAGCTGACATTATGCCATCATGACTTCCACCTTTCCATGGACTTCTGTTACCATTCTGTTCCACAAAGGAATCTTGATCACAGCTGTAATGTTTGAAATTTTGAAAATTAGATTACCGATAACATTAGATTACAATAATCTTTCAAACCTTAACTTACTCTGAAGAAAGGCCGGCAGCTCTTGACACTGGTCGACTAACACACTCCACTTTGTCTTTGATGTAGATATTTTCTGAGGAGACAGTTTGAGACATGAAGCTTGTCTTGTCACGCAGAGATTCTGGTAGAGGAGACATGTTAGCAGCTGAATCACTAGCAGTCTCAACCATCCAAGCTGCTGCTGCTTGAGCTGCTGCGGTGGTCCCGTCCAGAGAATCTTTTCGCATGGGGCTAAAATGATAAGATTACGAAATACATTTAATGGCCTTCTAAGAGACACTTAAAGAACTGAGAAGAGCATAAACAACAGGCTTACCCTTTCTTCAACAACTGTCCCAGTGTAGGCGACCTTGCCTCAAGACTGCTAGGTGCTTCAGACACAGAAGAAGATATTTCGCCACCTGCTTTCCTGTTGGCCTCCATACGAGATATCTTTTCAAGTTTTTCCATAAATGAGCTTTGACCTGGCCTATTTCTGTTGGGAGTGTCAGTTACAGATTCTCCAACTGTTCTTGCATAGGCAAGATCAGCAACATTGGGAGTGGAACCCATAAATGCAGTATATTCAGGATGATAATGCTTAATGTGCATCTACAAGTAGAAGGAAAAATTAATTTGCTAACCTAATTCTAGAAGACCATATATTTGATTGCATTTTAGTTGCGAGTACACCATCTCAAACAACCATCAAACCACTCACTTGAAGCAAATTCTCTTTTCGGAACCTCTTTCCGCAACCATCTTTGGGACATATGTATCCATCACTGCCAGCAGATAAACTCTTTTTGTTGAGAGATTCAATGGAGGGGATGATAGGCATTATGGGCTGAGGTGTGACGGCATGAGGTGGTGGTGGAGATAAGACCCTGCGGTTAGGAGATCCTGATGACGACGACGTTCGCCTCGGAAGTAGGGTTTTGACGCGCTGGACACCATGGGATACCACTTGGGGAGTCAGTGAGTGAGGCGCAGGAGGATGAAGACCTGGTGTCTGTGTGGCTGAATGATCAGCGAGGGATGACGGAGAGAGGGGTATGTTCAAAGCATCAGAGCCTTGAGCAGTTGGAACCGGTGAAGATGAATCAGGTCTGGAAACAAAGGAAAGCTCAACTTCTTAGACTGAGAGATGTAGAGGAAATGCATTCCATTGCATAAGACTTCATATGCTCCTCAATTTATCAGCAGCACATTAAGACCTGAAAATTTGGGAAATCTAACTGACAAAGAATGGAGAACAAATGGAGAAATATTTCTCAAGGCAGCACCTCTATGTGAAAGGGGGAAGCGAACAACCTCTTTGGCTTATGGCTAAACAGGACCTATGCCCGAACATGTTTGGTATGAGCAGCTGGTGACAAACTTGAAAACTTCAGAATACTGTGTTGGAAAAGCGCAAGAAGAAGCAAGGAGCAGCATACAGTAATCAGGTGATATAGAGCATGATGCATCCCTCACCTATCTTCTTGAGCAGCTGCCCTGGCTGCTGCTGCAGCTTTCTGACGATACATCTTTTTGCGACCAAGGGAGAAATCAAAACGCTCCACTTGGAACTGGAGACCACGTTCATCGTGGTATGACCGAAGTTCGTTGCGAGAACGGAACTTGCGCCCGTCCCTCGGGCTGCAATATTGATATTGACAGTTAGACTCCAACGCTGAGGGAAGTGTTGTATGATGCATGCACCCTTTCTATATATATAAACACTCTTATAGCAGTGTAAAATGTTCAAATGTGTGTTTCTAAAATTGGCTTGAAAACAGTTTTCGGAATTAGCTACCAGGCGAAGGAGTGTTAGAGTGAACCAAAGTAGGACATAGAAGAACTTTCGCTTTTGAAGACCTTAAAAATTAACAAAGCACATGTCCGGACATACTGAAGACTGTTGTACAAACCTCACTAAAAAGACATCCCACTTTCCTGCCGATGTTCCACCTTGGCGACGTATAGCATGCTTGCTCCAGCCTACAGGCAACCTTCGGTCATCTACAATTATGGATTTTCTCAATCCTAGGACAACAAAAGACAAGTTTAAGGATAAAGAGCTAAGTATACTAATGAAGATATCTCGAGATATTTTTCCATATCTTGAAATTCAAGATGATCAATTCGCCCAAAATTCTATTTAATAATTGAGAAAGAATAACAGCTAAGCACAAGAAACATACCCTCAGCGCTTTCAATAACATAGGCAGCTTCACCCTGAGGTTCTCCATTAGTCCACTGGATGCTACATTCATCATCATCAGATGAGACAGGTTTCGAACGTTTTTGAGAGGAAGATGATTCTGTGGTATCAGACCCAAAACCTGAAAGAAAACCTTGAGCAAATACTATCCAAGAAAAAAAGTGCCACAGAACAAGATATATATCTTACCATCGTGCTTCTTCTTTAACCTTTTCCGCTTCTTCTTTCCTTCTGTTTCTGAAAGATCTGATAAAGTTTTGTCTTTGTTACTGTGGTTCAATGATGGAGGTGGAATTCCCTCAACCTTCATGGGATTTGCAGGAAACATGGGATCAACACCTAGCAACAGCCCGTTGACTTGACTATGATCAGTGTTAGTAGGCATTGATAATGAAGCTGCTACACTAGATTCTTGGGAAGTGGCAGGACCAGATTTCTTCTCAGCGCGCACTTTAGAGGATGAAAGTTTTTCAGATCCTCTAGGGCGCTTGGTAGAGAAAAGTTCTTTCACATTGTGTTTTCTCTTTCTCTCTCGACGTTGTTCTTTTGTGCCTATGTTCTCATCAAAACGAAGACTGTTCACAGTAGGACTAAGATATGGATACTGAGAAGCTGCAGGGAGTGAAGGTGGTTGAAGAAGCTGCTTTTCGAGTTGACTCTGACCAGCTTGAAGGCTAGATTTTGATGAGAGCATAGAGCTATTCATACTGCCATTTAGGTGTTGGCTTTTGAGCTGATTACTCAGAGCAGTGTGTTGAGATAGAAATTGCGGTTGCATTTGGAGATGGTTACTATGAATGGGTGGCACCTTATTGTTTAAATGGTTCAAAGAATGCTTTGCCTGTTTGAAAACCACACACAAAACAGACAAAGAGATAAGAAAATGAATCAGCAAATAGCTGCAAATGTGGTGAAATAAGTTAACTCACCAATGAATCAGACTCCTTCATTTTAGAAATTTTGCTCCCTCTTACAGATTTGGCAAATCCGTCATAAAATATCACTTCATAGCGGTCTGTGAAAAATTAAAATAAATTGTTGGAAAAAATAATGAATAGCTTAAAAAGTTAATAAGAAAGTGCGGGGAAATATTGTTGTAAGTACCATTGGGTTGGTGATTGGCAATAGTAGCTGGATACTTCCGATTGTTAGTCCAAGCTGCCATAACCTGTTCTCCAACTTTAAATCGCCTCTCCACAGGCTTTGATCTAGAAATTAAAAAAAATTGAAATTGAGCAACTATTATTAGAAATACAAGAAAATAGCGTAAGGTGTCAACATTTATCAGAAGCAACTCAAATCATTACATAAAAAATGAACAAAAATAGAATTCTTCTCTAGTAGTCTCCCTAATACTTCGAATTCTACAAACAACTGTAAGGGGTTCTAACGAAACACCTACAAGAAAAATGTATGTTTAAGACTTTGACAAATAAAAGAAATATTACGTTATAGGAAAGAAAGGAGTGGGAAAGTTGGATCTGAACCTAACCAGAGATCTGCTGAAAGCAGTTCAACACAGAAGGATGAATTCGAAAAATTGACATTTTAAGATGTACTTTCAAAAATAATATTGAAGCAAATACAGAACTGTGAGATTTTGCAGGTAACCACAATGAAGAAATTATAAGCTTAAGCAAGGAATATCACAATCAGAAGCATAAAGATAGGTATCTAGTAATTAGAGGTTATGGGGCACTTTTAACAATTCTCACCAACTAATTCAGGCACTCATCCACAAAGCGTACTTTACAAAACGCAAGCAAAATTACCTTCGACCCTGAGATTCAATATCGACCAATTTGGGGTCAGCACTGGCACTTTGCTTTGACTTTACCCTTCTGTCAGACATCGCTTAACGCGTTGCAGCAGCTGCTGCTGCAACTACTGCTACCAAATATCAATAACAAAAACAACAACATGACAACCATAACCTCATTTCATCATGATCCCTAGTTCGTTTAACTGTTGTAAACACGACGTTAATTTGACTCTGACTCTAAGTCGTAACTGAATACTGTAACTAAAACAGTTAACACATTCAAGACTTCCTAGATGCAAGAAAGCGAGATGTTAGAAACACCTCTACAGCTACCCACTGATTTGACAACAAGACTAAAGAATCAAGCAAAAGAGATACCGTTGTCAAGGAAAATACTGCATATTGTAACCATAGTAACAAAAAACGGAATGTAAAAGTGAATTAATTGGCAAGCTTGACTTAAGGATGTTTACTTCGGACACCTCACGCAGACCCACGAAACATGTAAGTTGATACATACCAGCTGACCCGAGAGACCCTGGGCTATGTTACCTTTCACGGCTGTACCCCTTCTTCCCCAGCTCCATAACCTCACTTTAACCCCACCCCTTCCGTCACTCCTCCCCCCTTTCCCCTCTCGTACCACTTTTGTTTTAAGGAGGGGATTTTTAAAAGGCTAATGTGACTAATTAATGTCATGAAAAATATAAAGCCAAGCACACTTTAAAAAGCGAGAATTTGACAAACGCGCGGCTTCGTTTGTTCAAACTATCTAATTTAGAAAATAAAATGAGTTCAGGTAGAACGCCGAATAGGGTGTTACTGTAGTTCCGGCGCGGGAGAATAAAGAGTTATCTTTCATTATTTCACTAACATAAGAAACTCAATTTGATTTGAATAAGGGTGCTTCGCCGTCGAACGACTACAATATGTTCCGATGACAGGATCCGTCCAGCTTTAAACAAGGTACCTTGTTCCTTGTTCCACTATGGCAGAATAGACAGCCACAGCCGCTCGATCGCGTGGCGCAAACCGCTACTTCATTGTAAAAGTTGATGTACTTTCCAGTCCTAGAACTCTAATTTTAATAATTCGAAAACATAATTTGGGGCAAATGAGCCAACCTTGCTCACTTCACAGTTGAGCTGAACCAAAGAATGAGTTAAAAAAGGGGAGGCTGAATGAAAAATACCTATACTTACAAACAAATTATAGGTATAAAAAAAATTCAATGGTCGGTTCTCACACAATGTCACTGCTCATTCTGGGTTTGTACCAAGTTTGATTGAAACCAGATGAAGTTACAAGCAATCCTCAATGAGTTAGGTTTGTTTGAAGGCATGAGACAGATACCGCATCTTTAAGCACCTACTACAGTTGAACCCGGATTTAGCGTTGCCGGGATATAGCGTCGCGTCGCAAATTCCATTTACAGGGTCAATTGAACCTATGGGAATGGGATCTATACCCGTTTAGAATGTCGCGATTTTCGTTTCCCGAGGGGTAACACTATATCTATGTTGAACTGTATTTGAAGTTAAGCTCAACTGAAATTTTCACTAACTTATGGTCAGTATGTTTCTGCTTTCAAAATAACTTTGTGAAGAACTTTGGCGAAAGTAAGTAGAAGAGAATATTAATCAAAACTAGCAGTATTGCGCTGTAACTTGAAATCCACTTTTTCATAATTTGATTGGTTCCCGTAGGCAGAGCAACTTTTGGAGGAAAAATTGAAACTTAGCAAGTACCTACTATGAAAACTAATTTTAACTACAGCAGAGAGCATAGATTCAACACAATTTGTTGCCAAAGTGTACATTCTACTCAAAAATGCATTCTAACACAACATTTCAAACTGAACAAAGCCACAGCACACACCAACACTCACTCAGGAAAATAGCGCCCGTTCATGCCAGTAATTCTGCCGAGGTTCAGGCTTGCAGGATATAGGCTTGAAGCACTGAAAACACCAAATGAGAGTTAAAACAGATGACCAGTGCTACAGATAAGGATAAAAGATGGGGGATGAGCAGAGAAAAAATGAGCTGCAAATTTACATGATGTAAGCAAGTGGGACACACAAAAAAAAATCCACCATAACATGCTTGATTAGATTAGGGTTTAGTGGAGAGAACAGTTCTATCACAATAAAGGAAACACAGACAGAGGGGGAAAGGGCTTGTAAGCCACTTACTTCTAAACAGTCTTGATTGTTACAAAGTTAAAGATTATCACCCCAGCACACACACAAAATATTCTAGGGGCATTAAAGACATACCAATGCATTCATTTAATTCATTGATATTTCGAGAAACAAAGATCTAAGAACATTTACTACATCTACCAGACTCTAATAAAGCTGTAGATGATTTAAGTTAGTTAAAGTAACTTTTGGTTAGATTGCCAGAGCTTTGGTAGAGATTTAAAATTGCTTCATATGCAAACGACTATCTTCATGAAGGGTTTCAAAAGAAAAAATACAATGGTTTGACAAATGCTAGATATAAAGGGTAATATTGAAATGGGCCAATCAAAATAAAAACAACTATGCCCTTTACATCCTTGAGCTGTCAAGGAAATGCAATTGAACTTACTCTGGTTCTTTATAGGGGCGAACACGCTGACTGTCCATGGGCATCCACTCTTCATACTTGTCAAAATGAATTAAAATCTCCCGTTCATCCCAGTCAACTTCTGACACAGTTGCTGGATTCCTAGAAATGGACATTTTATTACAGGGTTAGAATATAATGCATTATCTTAAAATTTAAAATTTGCTTGGACAACTACATAACAGATCAGAACGAACCAATGGCCTTTGAAGTCTTTGGCTTCTACACGAGATCCGACAGCATAACTTTGGCCAGCAGGTGAAACTCTCAGTTTTTTACCATTGCCTGGAGTGGAGCCATTCATGGTTTTCTTTCGATTTGGTGTCAAGGGAGCGGAAATTGTAGCCACCTTTTGATGATCTCTCATGCCACCATTAAGAGATGAAGATTCCATATTGAATAGACCTGCAACAACCATTGAACATATCAAATGATTTGAATTGACACCAAAAAATATCAGGCGAGATACTAAGCAAACTGTCAAGTCATTCTGAAGGATATTCATGGACAAGCAACAAAATTACAAGTTTTTGAGATTGGATGGTTTGAATTCCCTCCATAACTTGATAAACAATGTGTTTATCATAACAATAAGACATGAAATGAAATGGTGATTTCGACAGCAATAAGTGATAGGACGCAAAAGAATTGATAATTACTAGTAAAAATGTGATGGCATTGCAGATATTAGAAGACATTCTTAAGCCGATAAGCATACGACGTATGAGCCAAAACATAACCTCTCTAGACAAGTTTCTAATTTCCAAACACAGCTGTAACTTCCACCAAAGTAAAATCAAATCACTTCCGGTGAAACGCGGAACGATATTTGTGAAAATGGAAACAATCACTGATCAGTTAACAACTAATACGAAGATTTTCAGAAGCGTGGTTTGCGTGATTGGATTAGGCTCAAGCGTCGGAACGAATATTGAAGGTGAGATAAGGAAAACGTTTGTATGTTGGACATGTCCGCATACTTCTAGTGCAGGGGGTAGATGTGGATTTCATACAAAAGGGAATTTGGTGCATGAGGACGTAGAACTTAACAGTTGTCTTTATTAAAACGGCTAAGACACGGCTATCGGCATACCTTTGTTAAGGACCAGACGAGCACGTTCTGGGGCAAGGCCCGCACGCAGCGCCCACCCTCATAAACCGTTTGACGCCGGCCAAAGAAAGCAAATAAGTCTTCTCACATGATGCCAAGGAGAAAGCACGATAAATCTTTGCACCCAGTAACATAAACTTTGTTGGCTCTCTTCATAATCACAACAAAATCTCACATTTTACAGAGATTTTCCAACATGATGCAAGCCTCTTTCACACTTTGGAGGTACTCACTACGCATCACTCGTGCCAACTGCGGAATGTACCAACGGTACATGAAAACTCAGTAGAGCAAAGTAACGCAAATTTTTCACTTTTCATCGAAAGAATATTAACAACATAGTTAAGATTTTAGTTATCGTATTAAAAAAATTAATTCATCGCTCAATAAAAGCTACGAAGCTGTTTTTCAAGAAAATTGTACTGAGAAGGTTGGTCACTTTCTTGCTGTAAGAACGTTCGCGCTGCTATTTTCTAGTACAGTCACGCGATTCGTTCGGCACGTCTTCTACTTAACTTATGTAACGTTTTAAGAATCAGTGAAATTCTCGTGCAGTCGAATACTTTTATTAAGAGTCTGCCAGATTAAAACATGTAACAGGACCAGCCTGGCATGGTAAGCTTGAAAACTTTTAACACTATATATTTCTGTGAGCACCCGCGCCCCGCGCCCACCGCGTAGCGTTGTGTTTGTTTGTCTGACAACCTTTTAGTGAATTTGATTATTAATAAGGGACACGTGATGACTATTGTTTTATGTGTAACTTGTTTGAGAAATCCAATTTTATTTGGGATGCGAGTTTTGGGGAAATGAGGTTGCTTTTTTTACCCTAATGTCTTATTCTCTAAGAGGAAAGTTTATAGTGTGGGTTGGCAATGACTTGTTTATTTCGGCAAATTCCTTTAGCAGAAAATCGAACTCTTCGGGGGAAGACAACTGGTAAAGAAAAGAGTATACCTTTTTATATACATTTTGATGGTTTTTCATGGCAATTTGAAATACTTTTATCGAGCATCATGCGATCGTTGAATGCGTTACAACTTGTTGACAGCATATTCCCACAATGTACCGACAAGAAAAACCACTGATTCTGATGAGTACAGCTTCTGCTATTCCAAACAATCTAGCAGTAGACCAGATGGGTCATAGAAGATTTGCTGATCAGGTTGCTGTAATCCATCCAGGATACATTAGCATTATTCCTATTGACTGTGAGGAACAGAAGACTAAATATGTTGCTGTAAGAAGCTCTGCTGGTGAAGCAGCCCTTGCCCAAGTTTCACAGGTATGCTGTTTGTCATTATAAGCAACAATAATAATTATCCTTTTTTTTAAACTTACAGTTTTACAAAACATATTGCAGGTGATGTGGTGTAAACTTGGAAATGAGGTCTGGTTTATTATTGCCTCTACATTGGGGATACAAGTATTTGACAGCAGTGCTGAGAAATGTTTCTTTTCTCATCCATGTAGAGATGGTTTAGATTCAGCTGAGGTGTCTAGTCCTCAACTAGCTACGATAGGATCCAACCTTTTGTGTGTTGGTATGTTTGTCTTTAATTCTGCATTGACACATATTTATTCAATTTATGGGTATGTTAGCTTGTTTAACTACCATCATAGGTTTTTTGCTTGGATCTGTTTTGACCTAGCAGGCTGCTTCTGTCTACTTTTTCAATTTCCAGGAAACAATGTTGGCTCCCTTTACATATTTCATTTGTTTGATCAACAATCAGAAGCTGTACTAGTTCAAAATCAAAGAGGTCATAAGTATGGTATTTCAGCTATTGCTGGACCTAGTGATCAGGTGACTGATGATGTAATAGCTTCGGGTGACCAAGATGGTAATGTGGTTGTTTGGGCTGTGAACAGAGATCATCTTCACAAAGATGCAACATTTTCTTCTTATGGGTATGTCTTGGGGGTTTTCTATCAAAAAAATAGAATGTAAATTTACTCAACATGGGTGTGTTTGAAAACTGTGATCTGTGTAGGCAATTCACTATTCTATGTGGATGCGAAAAAATGTTTCCAACTTGCATTCCGATATGATATTGGTTTTAACTTACTTACTGATTGAACAGGTTTGCTTGCACGAGCATTCACATCTGGCACAAGTTAATAGTTGTGGCATATGGCTCAGGGCACATCAGGCTCTTTAGTATCCATCCAACTGCAGCAATGTTAGTAGAAGTGGCAGCTCATGCTCGCTGGATTACTGCCCTGGATCTTGCGCCAGACTCAGGTCGATTGCTATCAGTTGGAGAGGACTCCCTTGTACGAGTTTGGCAGATCAGAGAGGAACAGCCAATGGTAAAGTTCATTGAAGGAAATTAGTTTCTTGAAACAATTTTATACGCCAAATCTGCTTCTCATTGATTTTCCACTAACATTACAGATAGAACACCGGTTTCACTCCTCTATTAAAGACTCAATGTTAGTTGGAGGACGTTTCCTCACTTCAAACGGATCTGCTTTTTGTGTTTCATCATATGACAGTTGTGAAGTGCACTGCTTTCATATAAGTTAGACTTCCATAACAATCTAAAAGACCCCCTCCCCCTCCTCCCAATTTTTGAATCTGCTTTTGCATGAGTATTACAAGTGTATCAGCTAAAAAAAATAAAAAGCCAAAAATTTATAGACAATAATTTCATTTGAGAAACAGTTTGTATATATAGATATATATACATATATATAGGTACATATACAAGAGCCAAATAGGCATATATTGAGTACATGTACATAGTCTTCCTTATCACAGCTTCATCAACAGGTCTTATACTTTGACATTTCCATGACTTATAACGTCCCAATTGCCAATATCCCTTTCACAGTCCACCCTTCTCTACACTCAAATTATAAACATATCTACGGAACCCTTTTAACACACAGTAATTACAAGACAAAAGAATACTTGAGATTAATGAGGTTGTACTTTTTTTGTCATTACGATGCTTTTCTTTCTACATATGAGAAATTAAAGTTGATCAATGTGTTATCCACATCCATTCAGATCGTGGTCAAAATCACTATGACATTTTTAACACAAAACTCGATACAAACAATTTTTCAGTTCTGTACAGTATAACAACCTAATAAAGCTTGGTTGGATGTAATGTCTATCTTTCTTTGCTGAATATCACACAGATTATTTAAAAGAAATAATACAAACTGGACTTGTTTCTGACTTAAAAAGTTAATGTCAAAACCTGTGAACCTAACGATGAAAGCATTTATTAGATACAGTTTAGCTCTCGAAGTGTCAGCATACTAATGTGACTTGTGTTCTTTTCAAGTGGGCACAACTAAACATTTATGTCACACTACAACCTAACAGTCATTTGAGCTAAATCATTCTTAGATTTTTACCCACTTACTATATTCATTACATTCTGCAGAATTATTCTAATGCAATTCTAGGTAGACTTTGTCTTAGCAGACTACTCTCAGAAAAGTAACACATAACATTTTGTGCACAGTATTTTGTGATAAGGAACAGGTTCAGGACAGCTAGACCATTTACAAATGACCATGGTTCTATCAAGATAAGGCAAGTGGTGACGATCAGCACGACAGCAAGTCAGCATCAGCATCAACAAAAGAATATCTCAAGAACTGAGATTGGCCATTTGTGCACGAAGGTGCCCAATCACAGTTTGGAAGATCCTACACAGGTCATATTTGGTTTATGTTAAATTTCATAATTAGCAAGAGAGATTTGGTAAGGAGAAGTGGGTAATGTCTGCAACCTTAATTAACCACCTGATAGGATTTGTCCAGGGTGATGTCAACATTACTCAAGTAATGTACAGAAAATTAATCCAGTCTGCTAATGTACCATGACAGTATTCTCCACTGTCACTTAATGGTGAAATTACTCGACTTCTAACACTATTACGCTTAACATACAAACTGCACCGTGTGCCAAACATAAAACAAGACCTGGCATGAAGCATACTACAATGTTTCGTAACTATTGTATCCTAGAATACCACAGGGACTCAACTCTCTTAATCTAAACATGACAATAAAATATAAGAAAACAATGTACATAACACTGTCACAAGTGACAGATCATTTCCCTCTGGATGTTCACATATTTGAGAAAATTAATGTCAAACAATTGCATATCCTCGCCAGTGGATGTGTGTTGGAATTAAATATCACATTCTCAGTAACTTAAATATACATTTATAGAATATGAAATATGGATGAACTAGGCTCTCTGCATCTTACCCGAAAAGAACAAACATTGAAGACATACATCACAGTGATGTTTTAGATCACAGCAAAAAAGAAAATTCTTTGAAATTCCAAAATTTGATTTCTCACTCACTGAATTATTGTTTGCATTGGGTAGAGCTATTGCATTTAAAAAGATATGACATAGTAATGACTAAAGTATGAATCCAGCGAAAGCAGAAAGACCCATAAGGCAAGACAAAAAGGTAAAAACAACTCTCAAATTAAACAACAGATAAAGGAAAATAATGAGGGCATGATGGTTACCAAGATTGAACACTGGTGATTTTCAGAGAACCAGCTTCAATTACAAAGATATTTTATATGAGGTGAAAACGAGCAATAAATGAAAATATCAACTTAATTGACTAGCATAGAAAACTAAGCCTGGTCTGCAAAAATGGCTGCTTCAAAGGCAAATAAGTTTTAAATTTTATAAGTAGTGATAGACAAAAGGTAATCTCCAAAAAGCGATAGTAGATTCAAAAACCTGCTGCTGCTCACAGTAACATGGTCCATCATAACAATTAATATCCACATTTATAAATCTCAGTGCACAATTGAAACATGAAATAAGCTCAACAATTTAGATTGTTTGGTTGATACCAATGAATTTAGTAATACATAGATTTGCCACAATTACTGCAATTAGGACAGTCCATGAAAAATCAGTAACTGGTCTTTCACATCACATCAACTTTCTACACAAATACATATAAACTATGAAAACAGTATGTACAACACTATGTTATATCTAACTTGAAAGAGGATAATATGATTTTACCATAATTTTGGTTAACTATTGGTCTTTAATTAGGCCATATCCCAACTTCTCATTCAAGGAATCTTTGGCATGGCACATACCCCTTTTCTTTTATAGTTATGAAGTAAGATGATCTTAAATGTATTAGTACATATTGAGATATGCCCCTACATTATTTTCTACACATTTACACTTCAAAGGAAACTGATTTCAAGTAAACAGTGCTGTACTAATATAAATTGCAACAATTTTAAAATTTTATTTTCTTGCTCAATTAATTATATTATGTGATGATTCCACAGAAACCCATAAACAAAATAAATCATGCCACTTTCACAAGTAAACCTACGCAAATATACTAAAGTACCACATCAAAAAATCCAAATCAAATTTCTGTTGCAATTCACACAAACCAAAATTATCACCTAAATCCAATTTCTAAGTGCAACCATGGCGTGGCAATACAATTTGTGAATACTTTGTTCACTGACCAATGTTAGATAGATTAACACCCTGCTTTCATCATGAGAAAGCAAAACATATTAGTAGGAACTTAAACGAGTGGTTCACATCCATATTCCTTTGACAACTTCTTTTAAAAAGATCAGTGGCAAAAAAGGTAATATACAATTTAATTCATAAATTTTCAAAATTATAAAATACATTAGGCTACACTATACTGCTTTTTTGGGAGGATGTTCTTTTAAACGTTGCATTTGCAATGGAATTTGAAGGACGGACTGTGCGAGCTTTACAATCAATTTGGTTGATAGAGGGTGTCCACAAATTGACCAATGTAAAATATCTGGGAAATATGTTTGAATGATTCAAATGCCTTGACAAATCAACACATTCTTTCTACATAGGGTATGATTGAAAAAATGGCACAATTAAGGTAGATAAGCCTACCATTGTGAACACAACCCAAAACAGTTCTCTTACTAGGGACAGTAACATAATGTAACTTATACATAACAATTTTCAAAAAAATGAATTCAATTTTTGCTATTTTTGCTACTCAAATTTCGTCCACATGCTTTGATTTGCATTTAATTGCTGTTGCTGAGTGTCTTTAACCAATCGTTCAACTTCTTCAAATGGATCAGTAACAATGGGTTTCAGAACTGATCCATTAGGAGACAAAGAATGTCCTCCGTTTTGCAAAGAGAGGCTCTTAAAGTCTAATCCATACTCTTTTAGGAGTTCAGAATCTTGGGACTCAAACCGACTTTGATTTATATTGCTACTGCAACCAGGCTGCGGTGGTAAAGATGCAGCATTCCTGCTATGTGGAGACATAACTTCTGTTGGATAAAGAAAGCTTGTGTTTCCTAGAGGAGCAAAATATGGATAAAGAGGGTTGGATATGGACGGTTCTTTCAGCTTGTGTGGCACATTATTGTTGCTGCTGTTAATATTTGCTGGTCCTCCATAGGTATACTGAACGGCACTAGAAGCATTATTTGATGAAAGTGGATCAAAATCTTCAAAGCTTGGAGTGGAATCTAACCTGATAAGGTCATTGGGACTTTGAGAGGCCTACAACAGAGCAAACAAGATAATTATTAGCAAGCAAGTCTGTGGTCATAACATTTGTACAATTCTATAACAGCTAGAGAGATCAAACATTTTTTTTTTAAGATGTAAGGATAGTAAGCATCATACACAGAGTATACCTTGACAGCCCGGGATGGACGCGTTGGTGGTGCGGTGAGTGGCATAGTTGGTGTCGAGATAGGAACAGAGGATGAGGAAATTGGTATGGCTGAACGCCTCCCACTGGGTATTTGAGCAAAGGATGTGAAAACATCATCAGGGCTTGGTGTGAAGGCATTGGTTTCGGCCTTTGGGGTGCTGTAGGCAAGAGGAAATTGTTGAAATTCTAGTTCAGGAGTGAATGGCTTTGGAGGAGTATGAAAAGAAGCAATAGGGGAGGATACTTGAACACCAGACCTTGCTGGTGGAGCCTGAGTGATACATGTTGCACCACTAATAGGGCTTTGCGGATAAAAGCCAAGAGTGCTGGATCCCTGGGCTCTGCTGCCAAAGTTTTCAAAGCTGCGCACCGGCTTTAGCTGTGATAGGCAAACACCAAAACAGACCTTGATGAAAACCATACCAATTTCGAGGCATTTTTGGCGTATTTGTTGCGGTCAAAATCCGTTGTAACGGATAGTCGTCTAATGTCAACTTTACCCGGCTTAAGTCAACATTACTCGCGGGCCGCGGCTAAAGTCCGGAGGCCAGAATGCACTCTTCAACGAGGATATTAGTCGGCTAATGTTGACATAAACCGGTCGGATTCAGCAGAGACCGGCTAGTCAACTCTAACTCTAGGCGGTGGCTAAACGCGAGGGAAGGCTGGCGCTGGGCGCCAAACGTTCCCTTATTGCCAAGCAGCCTCTGCACCGGTGCGGAGCTGTAGTTTGGCTCGCGTTCTGACACAGAGACCTTCTGTCTGAAGATGGGAACACAAGTACTTAGTTCATGTGCTCAGAGAATGCCAACGCTTTTGCCTCTTGCCCTTGCAAGCTACCAAATCACCTCTCTACTCTATCCACCTACGCCCTCTGAATAGTTGACTTAAGCCGGTCTCTACTAAATATACATCCAAAGCATGCAATAAAACCAAAATTTTCATTTCAGATAGTAGGAAGAATGAATCTCTAGTATCTTAGATTCTGAGAAAACAACACAATACAAAATGCTGATTAGATCATACCGTGCGATCCACTGGAGGGACAGGTTCTCCTTTATGGTCACCCATTAGTGAAGAACACTTCTGGAAAATTACTTCCTGTAATTCTCCCATTAAATCTGTGTCAATGGGTGACAATTTCAAACCGGGAGAACCACAATCAGGAGGGGAAACTGATCCACATGAGGCCTCACCAGGGCTCAGTGTAGAATAATTACTCCTGCCAAGTACAAGGTAAATTTTCATGAAAAACTGACGAAAAATTGCCATTTTAAACATACAGGTGCCAAATAACAGCATCATCTACCTATGTTCTTGCATTGACGATTTCCTTCCTGTAAGCGATGGGTCTTTTCTATATGAAACAGATGCCGTGGGGCTGAGTTTGATAAATGGTGACAGAGTTGCTGGTCTTCTTTTTTGAGGTGGAGTGTTTGGTGCAGAATTAGACCTCTCCCTAGGCATAGGTAGATCTTTGTCTACATTTTCAGGGTACTCTCTTGATGGTGGTTGGAGCTCCCGGAATTTAGATCTAATTAAGACTTTGTAAGCACTTTTTACGTCCTTCCCTCGATCCTTGACCTAAAAATATTACAGCGGTAAAATCAAAAGTTAAGGATAGATAAATCTACAATGTTTTAACTAGTTAGTGGATCACTGATAGTTTGTGTTTTCAAAATTAAGATTTATTAAAATTGCCTCATCCTGTCTGACCAATGACAGAAGATAGATTAATTGGTTGAACAGGGAGTGTGGTCAATAATACCGATGCCAAGTGTTAAATGAAATGATATTATTTTTACCGATTTAACTGCCGACTTCATAGCAGGATTGGCTTTATTTTTCACACTCTTAAGAAACGCTGAACCTTCTTTTCGCACAGTGCTCAACCATTCTTTATACTGTTGTTTCAATTTTCTACTTGTTTTGTCAGAGTAATTACATGCTTCCAGTTCAAACTCATCCGAGAAACCAAGTCCTGCATTAAGCATATCAAGTCGTTCTTCAATAAACTGTAACAAATTAGACCCCAAAACATTTCAATATGTTACTTGCTAATATGTATTTTAAAAAATTGATTGAAATATTGTCACACATTAATACCTGTTGAAATATTTGAAGTTGCAGCATTTTTCTTAAAAAAGGTTGCATGTTTGGAGGTCTTGACTCAACAAAGGCATCAGCATTAAAAGTGATACGTTCTCCTTGATGAAACCTCAAAGCATCCCTATATCCTCCTATGAGTTGCACAAGGGCCCGCAAGAAAGCACGAGACACTCCATCCCCTAGAGATATTTGATTTCTGAGTTCTCTTTTAAGTGTGTTAACAACATCCACTGGTAAACTTTCTAAATCATTGAATGGTGTCTCTACAGAGTTGCTGTCTGCATCCAAAACAACTACTTCACCCATATCAGCTTTACGAACTCTCTGAAACAGAAATAACCATTGTCCTCAAGTCATTTTTAAAAAGTGAAAACAGTTTACTTAAAATGAGCATCACTAACCTTGAATGTACTTGTCGGAACTCCTATTAGGAAAGGCATAGGTGCAAGAAGATAATCAATTAATGGAAGAGGTAGGACTGGGATGAAAATGTGTTGCCAGTTCATTGGATAGATAATGGCGTTAGCAGCTTGTGCACAAGCACTCAATCTACTCAGACGGGTTGATGTGAAAACAATTCGGCGCTCATAAAGCATTGACGCAAATATTATCATCATATTGGTTCCATCAACAGCACTATAATATTCCATAAGATTGCGCTGATATGGGTGAGAAAAATATAAGTATACAATATATATTAATCAAAAACTAGAGAAGCAAAATATAAAAAACCATACATTTTCTGGAATGCTCGGAAGTAGAAGTTGGTTTGGAGCTTGACAGGTGAAGTTCTGATAAAATGAAGAGATCAATCATTAGAAGGGAAAGGTTCAAGCAGGTGGATGGATTAATGTTATCATGTGAATAGATATATCTTACACTAAGGCCATGATTATAAGGAACTTGCAATCTTCCTCCCTGTTCTGGTACATTACTGTTATACACAGCATCCAAGAAAGTCCATAGCTGTTCAGCTCCAGATTTACTGGATATTACCATTTCTCCAATAATGTCCAGTAATCTGTAAGATAAGAAAATCTATTAACTCTAGTACATAAAAAGTAGACCAAGAGCATTAAAAAATTAAATAATTAGAAGTATCTTCAGAGCATTATAATGGAGATACAATAAATATATATGTTACGGTAAAAGCCCGGAGAACGGTAAATCCGGGATTTGACTAGTTACCACCAAGGCGGATTGGTAAAAGCCCGATGTAGGATGGTCAATCCGGACTTTGACCGGTAATATTGGTATAATTGTGCTTGTACCGTGCCAAGAACGGTGAATGCTGTACCAGATAAATTTGATTTCTAAGAATTATTTTACAGAAATTTGAGTGGCCCAGTTATTACTAGGGTGGCACTCACAGCCACAGAGCAGCCTCCTAGCCATTTACTGTATTTCTTGCAGTCTTTCTTACAGAGGCACTTTGTGAATCCCTACCCGCCCTAGAAGTACTTCACACTCATGGTCTTGAATTATTTTTGGTAGGTAAACCTAGGCAGAGCTGAACGCCAGGGCGGTCCAGAGGTACACAAAGGGTATGTGCCTCTGCAAACCGAAGTGCAAGAAATGTCCTTATGAACAAAATTGAACATAAAATTTATCTGTGTACAGCATTTACCGTTTCGGGCATGGTAAAAGCCCGATCATACAAATATTACCGGTCAAAGTCCGAATCGACCATCCTACATTGGGCTTTTACCAAACTGCTTCGGTGGTAAAACAGGGCTTTGACTGTAACATATATTTATAAGAAAATATCTTACTTATAGAAAGTTTCATGCCAAGGAAGAAAGCTAAGTAGGACCAAGGCTGTTTCAGTTTTAGGATCATGGCGACAAAATCCAAAAGTCCACTTAGAGTCAATGCTAGTTAAGACAAATGAATAGTGCTGAATGACAGTGCTGAAACAAAAATGTTAAAGGTATACCGTACGGTAAAAAAACAAATCCATCTGACATTGAAAATACACATACTTTTTAAATTCACATGGGTATGCAAATTTAGGGACAGATTTTAATATCTCTTCATCGTTGTACAGTTCAGGAAACTTTTGGATAATCCATGGGTCTTTATCAGGTGGTTGAGGTTGCACTACTTCACAGAAACACTGGAATAAGTGCTTAACATTTTCTCTGGAACAAAAGTTTCAATTTAAATAAGAAAAACAGTTGCAAAATATTGTTTTTTTTTCTTCAGAGAGGTTTTGCATCTTACTTCACAAGAAAGGCACAAGACAACAAAATTACATTGTTGATAATATATTTTCAAACAGATTTATAGCTATAATATCAATGTCGTTATGAAATGACCTACATAAAAGAGTAAAGGGTTTATGTCTCAGACTTCCAGCTGGAAGTACGACAATGTGAAATTGATTGTCAAGAAAACCAAAGCAACATGATTAGAAAGTGGCTTATAAAATTAAGGATTGAAAAACAGAGGAAAAGTGAGCAGAGAAATGACAAGTAATAACACAGCTGAAGAATACATAGCCATAGCCAGCGATGTGAGAGTACTTATCAACAATACATTAAAGATTTTATGAGAGAATGCACAATAAAATATTGTGGAAATTGGCAGAAAACTTGTTCACAATCACACAAAACACTGAATGAAGTAGAATATTGGTAGATATAACCCAAAGGAATGCAGATAATGAGGTGAGTTCCATACATCCTTACCTGATTCTCGAACCCATATTTTATGAGTACGCACACTAATTCATGGTTACCACAAAGATTAGAGCATGAAACTTGCCGCATGCTTGTTCCTAAAATTGTTAATCATCGCCACTATCCATTTTTTTGGCGAACAAAAACATTGACAGCGGGCAGATGACAGGAATCTATGATGACAGTCAGTAGACGACAGAATAGAAAGGGCCGCCGTTGGACTTAGGTTTCGAACACATTTGAAGAAAGTATAATTATTCCATCGATGAGGAAAATTGACACTTAAACGCAAAAAAGTTCACTTGATTCCTTCAAGAATCCATTTCACACTAAATGTAAGGAGGAACTGAATATTCCACTGGTGAGTTGGCAATATGAGTGTTTATCTAGATTTTCTTTAGGAAGGCGGTTTTGACAGAATGAGAAACTGGTAGGTCTTGCCTAGGTTTTACTACTGCATTTCCTACTCGTAATTTCTTTATTATCACAGTTTCCGTGACAAGTAGTATTCGTTTTTTGATGAAACCTTGAATCAAAGTCAATAAACAATCAGTTGAGAGCGTCTTGTACGTCGCAGAGACCAGTCTTTCTCTATTTCGAGGTAAGTTAAAAGTTGATTTTGACATTTTCATGAATTTACGTACTTCTAGGGTCTTGGCCCTTGACGTGACAAGTGCTGTACAAAGCCGGTGTTTTGATGGTATGATTGGGATCAAAGATCAAAGTTCATAAGCAATCTGCTGAAGTACACCATATAATAAAGCCGCAGTCTGACTTTTAATTCACTTCCCTTTCTGTTTAGAGTCTGTTTGCAAAGAAGCTGAGACTTCAGAATGATGGGGTAAGTCTTTTCCTTTACCTTATTGAATACTTAAAAACCTAGAAAGCAAGACATATTTATGAAATTCACAATTAGATTGTTGTTTGACTGTTGGTTACCACCTGGTTTTCCTAATTACCACCTGAGTAATCCCACCAACATTTTTTATCAGGAAATTAGCTGGGCGTACTCTATTTATTACCGGAGGAAGCCGTGGCATTGGGAAAGCAATTGCTCTACGAGCTGCACAAGATGGTGCAAACATTGTTATCGCTGCTAAAACTGCCGAGCCCCATCCAAAATTACCTGGCACTATATATACAGCTGCCAAGGAAGGTAAGATTATAGAATCTATAGTCTGTTCATAAACAAATTAAAACGGTTACTGCTCATGAATGTGTAATCTTGCCCTTGAAGTTGAAGCTGCTGGAGGGAAATGCCTTCCTTGCATTGTTGATGTACGAGAGGAAACGCAAGTGAGAGCAGCAGTTGATGCAGCTATCAAAGCATTTGGTGGTATTGATATTCTTGTGAATAATGCCAGTGCTATCTCCCTTACCAGTACTTTGGATACTGAAATGAAAAGATATGATCTCATGCAGAATATAAACACAAGAGGAACATTCTTAGTGTAAGTTTTAATAAGTGTGGGTGTGGTGTTGTGTGAGCAGGTCTTCTAAGCAACTAATTGCATTTTCCTCTTTTTTTCTAGGTCCAAAATTTGTATCCCTCATTTGAAGAAAAGCACAAATCCTCATATTCTCAACCTCAGTCCTCCATTAAATATGTCAAAACACTGGTTCAGCAACCATGTAGCTTATACCATGGCTAAGTATGGCATGTCAATGTGTGTTCTTGGTATGGCTGAAGAATTTGCATCAGATGGTATTGCTGTTAATGCACTCTGGCCACGAACAGGTTTGTTATTTGCTTTATTTATTACTTGCCACAATAAAGACACATTTCAAAAAAATGTTGTTTCTTTCCTCTCTCACTGTTTAGCTATCCACACTGCTGCAATTGAAATGCTGACCGGACCAGATTCTGCACGCCATTCTCGTAAGCCTGAGATAATGGCTGATGCTGCATACCACATTCTTACAAAGCCATCACGTTCTTGTAGCGGCAACTTTTTTATTGATGATGATGTTCTTAAGGCAGAAGGCGTGACTGATCTCACACACTACGCATGTGATCCCAGTGAGTACTTTCTGTTGACGTGACCTCATGAAATGTTATGATTGTTATAAATATATAAATACCTAACATTTTCTTGTAACAGGTTATGCAGACAAACTCATGCCAGATTTTTTCCTTGATGATAGCCCTAACACTTCCTTTGAGATTAGTAAAATGAAACCTAATTTAGGAGGTGGTGAGGGAATTGCTAAAATTTTTAAGACTATTGAAGATAAAATTAACCCTGAACTGGTGAAAAAAGTTCAAGGTGTTTATTTGTTTCAAGTTTCAGGTAACACACTGCTTTAAATTTTATTTGTAAGAGTGCAACATTAATTATCTTGAATCTACCGGTAATGTGATCTTTGTTTTAGGCGCCGAAGAAGGCTTTTGGCACATTGACCTTAAAAATGGCAGTGGTTCAAGTGGCAAGGGAAAACCAGAAGCAGCACCAGACTGCACATTATCAATGGATTCCAAAAATTTCTTTGATATGTTTTCAGGTCTGTTCATCCTACAGAATTTTAATCAAGTCCATAAATAAAGTATGATGTTAACTGTATGCCCCATAACATTACTAAAATTTCTTTTTCAGGTAAACTGAAACCATCAGCTGCGTTTATGACAGGAAAACTGAAGATCACTGGTAATTTGCAAATTGCAATGAAACTAGAGAAACTGATGAGCTCACTTAAATCAAAGATGTAACTTTTATATTATCTGTATCATTGATGATTGCAAATGTATATGTAGAAAGGAAATCACCCCAGAGATATTTTATATCTATCAGGTTATTTGATCATTTAATTTTACGAGCTATTTCAAGTTGATTGGTGAAGGTAACTCTGGTGATACATTGTCAGTATTTTAACGTACTAGATTTTGAATATTGATATAGATTAACAGTACAGTGATACAGACAATAAGCACAATTTATCTGAAATGTATTTTTCTAAAACTATTGTGTTAATATTAAGTTTATGCAGTTTTGTAATTTCATCAGTTTTTTACCCTTGTTATTTTTTACAAATATAAATGCTATTATTCAATATTAAAGTATATCTTTGATCATAATCATGAGTTTATAATAGTTTGTAATCTTTGAACAACTGTGGACATAAAAGGTCTTCTGTCCTTGTCTTCCAGGCAGTCTTGTGCCAAAGAAAAAAGTTGTTTTGATAAATCAATCCCTCCTTCTGACGTCCAATTTCCAGCCTTGCCATCTAGTAGTGTGTAATTGGATTGACTATGGCCATCACACATTTCCATAACATGGGTTACCTGAAAAGTTTGAGACAATTTTCAGTATCATCAGAATTCCTGTAGATATGTGAATTTAAGCTGCACCCGAATATACAGCACATAGGCAAATCCATATCTACTCCAAACTTGTTACCCACCAAGTCTAGCCCCTCTCCATTAGCGTCATAGGGTGACAAACCAGTTAGCAATTCTAACAGGACCTGGAGATAGAGTTAAAGAAGAAACAAATTAATGAAGCAGTCCCAAAATGATAATTGATATGAAGAAAGCTACGTACCACTCCAATACTGAAAACATCATTCTTTACTGTTACTTCTCCTCGCATGGCCTCTGGGGCCATATATACAGAAGTACCAAATACTGTTGATGCCAAAATAGCTGAAGAGTCTCCGTCAGAGGAATCACCAAGTCGTATGAGACCAAAATCTCCTAGCTAGATTAAATATAACTTTTAATAACAACACAAAATGAATGAAACACAATATTTTGCAATAGAATTTCCTGACCTTAGGAATGAGATCTTTGTCAAGCAAAATGTTAGCACTTTTAACATCTCTGTGCACAAGAGGTGGATCCCGATACTCGTGCAAATGTTGAAGACCATTTGATGTGCCGAGAGCAATCTTGATTCTGACCAAGTAAGGCAGAGGAATTGACCACCTTCCCTTCAGAGATAGGAGAAAATATGATTGGTAGTAATTAAGAGTAAAACAATGTAAAAGAACAGTTTCAAGATTTTAAAACAATTAGCAGTACCTTGCAAGAAAGTCTTTCTTCTAGATCACCTTGACTCATGTATTCATAAACAAGACACTTCTCTGGTCCATCTTTAGAATATGCAACCATACGGAGCAGATTGGAATGTTCAACTCTGTAATACACGGAAATTATAAGACCAAAATAAAATGTAGACCAGCACTGTGGTTCATTAAAGCTTTACCTTAACAAAGCTTCTAGTTCATTCTGAAAAAGTCGGTCAATATCAACAATGTCGACATTCAAACGTTTTACAGCTGTCAAAATATTATCTTCGATTGCTAAATGCACTGAACCAAAGGCTCCTTTCCCCAATAGCCTCCCATTATTTTCTCCAACAGGATTACAATCGAAACTATTTGTTATAGCCTGTAACTTCTTATAAGGGATATGTTCAGGCGTGTTTCTAGAGCGGAACAAGAAAAACTATTAGAACAGTAATATGTGTTGTACAAGCTTTTGAAATCTATAAGTGCATGCATGGCCAACATTTATGAGGAGAGACATATAGTAATGGCTTACATATTAATTTGCTCAACAGGGACTGTTACTAGTTGTTGTTCAATTTTGGTAGATTCAACATTAGCTGTTTCGTCATCAATCGTCAAAGAAACTACCGGTATATTGGCAACTTCAGGCCATCCACTTCTGTAATTCTGTAAGAATCACTTAGAGCATGTGTTACAATTACTACAAATCACTGATCCATAAGATACATACCTCATTAGGATTGGAGGCAGGTGGAGCTGTTGGAGCAGCAGACTTCCCATTTAACATCTCAGTGGGAACTAATACCTCAGCAGCTGGACCACAAACTGGTCTACTTGGACGGGATTCTGCCAACAAAAGGCATTTAAGTGTTAATAAAGCCTACAATGTTTACTCATAATTGATAAGAACGTATCAACCATGGAAAATTGTTTAAAAGTCTATTTATTGGCGTACCTTTCAGAAGCTGGATTGCAACATAATCAGCTGCCTTATACAATTCTGCCTTTTTCAGTAAGGTTAGTAGATCAGCAAGTGTAGGTCGTTTTCTACCGCTGCAACCCCATTCTTCAAGGAAGATTTCTGAACAACTTCGGTTTTGCTTCTCACCAGCATCTTGAACCATGCTAGAAAATAACACAGTATTTGCATGACGTAAATTTTAAATACTGGACTAAAGTCAAAACTTAATGTTGCGTTAAATGTTTACTGTATGTGCCTAGATGTGTATTTTATAGGGCATGGCAAAATATCAGTTGGTATTCTTCGTACAAGTGCCATGACTTTCTTCCACGCAGAGCCTGATTCAAGAGCTTCGACTAGTCCATAATGGGCAGTAATAGATAAAAGGCGTAATTTGCGCACTTCTGTCTCTCGTTCAAACCTAGGTGTTTAAAAACAAAAGTTCATCATTTAAAAAATAAAACCCATTTTCTTTGTGCTCAGAGTGGTGGAGCATAGCACAGAAAAAACAAACAAAGAAGCACAATATATAACCCACACCACACAGCCGAAAATTATTATTATTACTATGAGTTTAACCAGGCAGCCTTCACAGACACCTGTTTTAAGAACCATTCGCAGAAATCGCAATTTAAAACATTACTGCGAGTAGGTTAATAGTGCTTTGATTTGTTTCCCACTTCGCTCTGCCTGCAACTCTGAGCTAGCAGTCTAATATCTTTACACAAAAAAAAACACGAGATGGTCACCTCATGATAGATTTAGAGTACTGCGTGTCAAGGCGTGTCAAAGAAATTTTGTTTTTAGCAGGTAGTTTTTTTTTTTTTTTTTTCCTCTTGAAGTTTCTTGCCCAGGACTAAAAGTCCTATGATTGGCAGAAAGCGTGACGCAGGCCGACGGTGGGGGGTTATCAAAATAAGCATCGGCCGACCGGCCGACCGACCGACCGTCCGGCCGTCCGGCCGGCCGACCGGCCGATTTTCCAAAACGTGTTTAA
>NW_026267166.1:1950931-1959041 GCF_000697945.3 Frankliniella occidentalis
AAGGATCCCAAATGGGGCCGGGACCCCACATGGGGCCAGGATCTCACATGGGGCCAGGATCTCACATGGGGCAAGGACCCCACATGGGACAAGGACCCCACATGGGACAAGTACCCCACATGGGACAAGGACCCAATATGGGACCTGGACAAGGACCCCACATGGGACACACCAATGGACCAGGGCCCAGTATTGCTCAAAGTGGGCAAAACTTCAGAGCTTATCAAGAAACCAATACAGCTCCCAACATGGGACATCATGTGACCCACAACTTGGGCCCTAATATAGTTCAAAATTTTCCGTCTCATGTGAGACCTGGACCAAATTCGAATATGACTCCCAACATATCGCAGAACTTTGCTGCCCCCATGATGTGGTCTAGTATTGGCCAACCAACAAGCACTGGTGTGGGATCAATCAATCCAAACATCAGTCAAATAGCTCCAGGATTTGTTGCCAATATGGGTCAAAATATCCCAAATCTTCATGTTATGGAGGGAAGTTTACCTTCCGGCAGATCAGCACCTCTTCAGGTAAGAACCTTATTCTATCATCGCTAGTTGTCATGGCATGCTGCATATCCATGAGAGGAAAAATCCTCCAGCATAACAAATGTAATGTATCTTGTAATTATGGTACCATTTCCACATTCTGCTAACCTTTTTATTTTTCCAGAATGATCAGTATCCTCCTATACAAAGAGTTGTATACAATACGCAAACTCCAAATGAACCGTCAATCATTCGTATCCCACCTGAAGAGCCAACATTAAGATCAAATAAGATCCACATTAACCCTCATTTTCGTGGGAATATACAAGCAGTGAATGAAGGTAAAGTGTTGTTCATTTTGCTTGCATTTTGCATAGTAGTTGTTGACATCTTTAATGTTAATTTTTAATCTTCAATGTTTTAAGGAATATCAGTTTGGGACCAAACCACAGAAAATACACAGTTTAACGCCCCACCACATGTACCACCTGGGTCATATCCTGGTCAATTACCCAGCACATTGAACCAGAGTGAAGTTGGCTATCAACATCAGCAATGGAACCAAAATTCGAATATCAATCTAAGAGCTCCCCAGACCCAACCAGCAGATACAGCTTCACTTTCAATGTATCCTGAACAATCAAATTTTGGAGGGCCGCCTCAACATATGATGGTGAGCCCTGCTGCTTATCAACTCTCTTCTATTTCCTTCCCGCGTTTTTTTCATTTTATGGACTTTCTACATTGTTTCTTTTTATAAGTTTCTTTCAAATTTTTATCTTGATGAGTGTTTTAAAATAATTAACTTTAAATTGATTAACACAATCTATGTCAATATTCTCCTACATCTGGTTGTCTATCTATTTAGGGTCCTTTACAAGCTCAGAGAGGATACCAACAAACTAATCAACAACCTCAAAAACAATTATCTCTACCTCAAAGGCAGGAAAAGATTCCACAACACCAACGGTTTCATAACCCACCAGGTACTGGTAATACAGTTAACTAAAAATTTTTGTACCTAGCCTTGAAGTTTTATACCAATATTTATTCTCATTAGGACGAGGAGGTATTAGAGGACAAACCCCTACACCTGGAGGAAATAGAAGACTTAATCAAACACATTCACCTCCTAAAAGATCACTGAGTGATAGCCCGGGTACTGTACCAAAAAAACAAGGAAGAATAGAACCACGCATGGCTGCAGTAAGTACTACTTTTTCCTTTATACCAAAAAAGTTCTCTGAATAATTGTAAGATATAATCTCTAATTAACCTATTTCTATTATAAGGGGCACAGTAACCTGCTACCAGTTACTATCGACCCACTGCCTGATACAACCACAACTAATGAAACTCAACAAGATGACTTAAACGAGGTGTGTGTTTGAAGTTTCTGCTGATATCACGTTGAGTGTGGCGGGGGTAGGCAATGTTGTTATTGGGACCCACGGTGTGGGTCACGCCGCACTCAACGTGATATGTTCGCCACTTACAACCTAATCTGGATGAAGCGAATTCTTCAGGAACCGAGATTGTGATTTGTTCAAAGCAGGTTTTCGTTAATCACATAATTTGTTTTAACCAGGATGAGGAAACTAGAGAGTATCGTAAAAAAATTGAAGAGCAAAAGAAGCTCCGAGAGAAACTTCTCCGTGAGAAGGAGGATAGAAGAAGAAAAGCTGCCATAGAAAAACAAAAAGACTCTGATCCATCAATTTCAGGTATGGTACAATTGTTCTTCTATAATTATAAATACCTTTTAATGAAAGATTATTAAAACTAAGGCACTCAATATTTACCTGCAGATTCAAGAGAGAGCTCTAGCAAACAAATAGTTTCTGCCACTCAATCTATCTCTACAATTCTGAATCAGTCCCCAAGGAAAACAGTCCCAACCAATCAATTACAAGCTCCAGTAAATCAATCTCAGCAGTCCCTGAACAATTACTCTAACCAATTAGGGTTCAATAACCAGCGTGGAAGAGGTGGAAGGGGAGGTCGAGGTAGAAGTATGCAAAACAGGCTAGGCAGAGAAATTACTAATGCCTCTGGACCCACTTCTGCAACTGAACCTCCTTTAGGCATTCCACAAAGTTTATCTATTGAGGCTTCTGTAAGTTTGCTAATGCCCATGATAAGTCAATCAATCAATGATTGACATAGACAACAATTTGTTGTTGTATTTTTCTGGTTTCTATATTTTAGTATTTTTCAGGTAAGTAATAAGGAGGCGACAACACAAGGGAGTGGTTCAAGTCGTATTGTAGTCATGAGAGGAGGCCAACAGACAACTGGGGGCCCACAAAGGATCGTTAAGCCTAACCCTTCAGAGGTAAATCTCCTTTGACCATCAAAACTATATACTCAAATTATGAAAATAAAATGCTGCTGCAATTCTCATTACTTCTTGTTGTTTTTTTTTATCTTATTTCTAGACTAGAACTGTTCAACTACCTAATAGTACAATGAATGAAACTTCATCTGCTAAAATGGTGCTGGTTGAGAATTTGGCACATAGTACCAATGAAACTCAGCTGAGGATGATGTGCAATTGCATTGGGAAGGTTCAGGTAAGTTATAATAAAAAACCATCAATTTAAAAAGAGGGAAACAACAAAATCATTAGATACACTAGTATCTATCTGTGTGTTCACATTTACCTGATTTATCTCTCTCTTTGTTCAGGAAATTAACCTGGATAAAAAAAACAAAAAAGCAATAATACGATTTGCTGCATCTGAATCAGCAGCGGCATTTGTAAAGCGATATCAAAGAAAAATGATAGACTTGTCACTTATCAAAGTTGGACTAATCAATGAATAGTATATTTCCTCTTAGAATTATATTTGGACTCTTAATATCGCTCCATCATGTTTTAATAAAATTACAAAGTCTCTAAAGTATTTTCTAAATGGCTTTTAACTTGACTTGACATTCAGTGTAAAACAATTTGCCATTGCTCCTGTATTCTGAAATGTATAAGTAATTTGTTAAGTTAGTGTTTTTTTTTTATTTTCTCTGTACAAATTTTTGAACAACCAGAGCTAGATTTCTGCATTTTGTTTTTATTATGGATCAAAGTATTTGTATTATTAAACAGTTGTTAGACATTACCAATTGAGAATATTTGAAAGTGTTGTCCTTGTTAACATTGTTGGTATCTTCTATAAACAAAGTTCCGGCAGTAAATCTATCTTCTTCAATAGGTATGCGGACTTTTATTGAATTGACTGAAATGAATTTGTAACCTAAGGACTCTGATAATTATCTTCATGAATACTTACAGTAGGAATGTTTTTTACAACTAAAGTTTCTTTATGTTTGTCAAATTTTTGACTTGTCAAGACAAATATGCTGCTTTGTCCTAAAAATGTGTATTGTTGCGTGTCTTTATTCAACATTGCTGTTTTTAAGCAGATGGACCCTGAAATATTTGTTTTCTTCCTGGAGAGCATCTAGCTTAAGTGTATTTTGCCTCCCTTTGTTTGTACATAATAGCTGATAAAGTCTTGTACAATATTATTATTTTTATATATTTTATTCTTGAACTGTTTTTTCTTTGTGTGTTCTGCCTCAACTATTTTATTACAAACTGGAGTCAAAGGTGTATTTGTTCAAACTCGGTAATAATTTAACCTGTTGAATGTATCACCAAAATAAACCACATGACATGCAGGCAGAGCAGAGGAGCTCTTTTTACTCCCCCATTCATTTCCTTTCTACTGAGATGCAGGTTTGGTGGTAAAGCTGCTCAGTGACTCTTAGACGGCATGCTGTCACTCAACCCAGAAAAAATACTTTTCATGTCACATGTTTTGGGACAGCTCAGGTTACAATGAAAACACTTTTCAATAACAGCAAGTTTGTAATAGACAAAGTGACAAGAATTTTACTCCAATTTTCTTTGCAAAGGCTCCGATTGGTAACTACTTGCAACACCAATTCTTCCAACCGAAGCCAGTTCAACAGGGGTTTGGCCTAAACTCTGTTCAAGGCCCTGCCAACTACGGTTTGATAGAAATTGGCTCCCAGTACTGACACAAACTGCCAAGTCTGCTCTGGCAGCTACACTCCGCTCTTCTGAATCATTTACTGAAGAAGATAGATCGATGTTGCGAACTTTGCCAGTTATCAAGGACACATCCAAAGTGTCCTCCGGGGTATCGGATAGCTCCACATGATCCCCTCCACCTATATGAAACAAGAAAATGTAATGTTTTGAATCAAAACAAGAATTTCCAAGAATTCTAATTTTTAATTGTTACCTGAGAGAAGTTGCCTGAAGTCTATTACATATTTTGATGACCACTCTCGGGCTGAGTTGCAAGCTAATTCCACTTCATATATAGAAACAACTGGTTGATAAAATTCTTTCCAGTCAAATAAAGAATTTTCAGGACATGCAATAAGTACAAAAACGTCCACCTGATCAATAAGAAAATGAATTGAATGACACAGTCTCAGACCAGGTATAAAAATAAAATTGATACCAACACACACCTCTGGAAAATTTGCCAGCTTGGGGATATTGGGACGCCCAACAGCAAAAATATAAGTTTTTTTCCCAGTTTTCTTGGCAAGCAGTTTGACTCGATCAACAGCATCTAAATACCCTTCCACTCCAAGAGTACCAATTAAAATACCAAGTGTTCTTGCATCCTTTACCCTTTCAACTAAATGTAATCGTTTCATCAGGAATTTGCTAATTTTTCCGTCTGCAGGTTGTACACATGATTGTGTTTCCTCAGGATCATATCGAAATAATTTACAAGCTGTAAATGAAAGTAATCACTAAAATAAGGAAACACCAATACAGTAAAAGTAATGATTTTCAATAACCTGCTAGTTCCAGGAGATAATTTGTGAATGTTCTTCCATCATGGCCAATATATAGGACATTGTAATTCTCTAAAATTGATTTATCTGGAAGAGTGAAAGAACTTCCAAGACAATTATACTGCTCTTTTGCAGAATTACTCAAAGTGGGACGAGCAGACACAGCATTGGGAAATTTCAGTGTTAAGGCTTTATCAACATCCGCTGTAATATTTAATAATAAAAAAAAATAAAGTTAACAAGTTGATCTAAAATTGATGGCATGAAAATCAGTTTCTACCTACCAATTTTATGAGAATAAGCCACATCATAAATGACAAGGAGGCTGGAATTGCAGTCCTCAAACCTAGCACTGATTGCATTCATTAAATTCTGAACATCTAACGGCTTTGATTGGAATATGTAAAGGACAGGAAGACGTATAGTGAGGCTTAAGCAAGCATGCCCAAAGTGAATTATTCCGTCCGCTTGGACATGTTCAGCTGATACTTCATCCACACAACAACTGAAAAAAATAAATAGATGTAAATGGCGTGTTATTAGAGCCATAAGTGCAACAACTCAAATCTGGCTGTGGCTATGTAAACAAAACAGAAATCTACCTCCCATAAGAAGTGTCCCCTAAGATGAAGCATTGTGCACCCGATGAGTTCCGAAGGCTGAGTAACACATCAGGGGAATCACATAAGAGGTTATCAGGAAACTGCAAGCAAACCTACAACAGAGTTGGAAATAAGCAAAAATTAAGAAATCTTCATCGAACATACATTCCTCATCACGAAGCGAAAATGTGGTCCTTTTCCCTAGGACGGACATGTTTATTTTGATCATCACTCCAGAAACAACATAACCTTACCACCTGCATGTGCTCTAATTGGCAGTAATTTTACCTTTGACAGTCCATTAGCATTAATCCATTGATCACATCGATCAAGTTCATACACATTTCGAATTCTATCGGGTGGCGTTGGACACACGGAGCTCAACTCATATATTTGCTGTTCGATACAACGCTGTTCGTCACTGCTGAAAGCAGCCATCGCTCAATGTTTACAACATGTTTACCTACTGAGCTGACCTGGCTGAGCTGAGGAAGTGTGAATTTTTCATATTCTACCAGCAGACCATTGCCGGCGGGCCAATTTAACTTGGCACACGTTTTAATTCTACTTTTTCCGGTGTCGCACGTTGATCCCAGGAAACAACGTTTTCTTTTCAGTTACGGTACGTTACTACCCGACACCTGCATGAGCTATATTCAACTAAGTATTTCTCGTGAGCTACTTACGCTGCGTGGATCGCGGGCGCGGGCGCCGTTAACTCCCCGCGCCCTGCCCCCTGCCCCGCTCCCTGCGGTGAGATTAGAGAGTGTAGTGTACCGGGGGTGTCCGTCCGGCGACGTAGCTCACAAGCGCAACCGATCGCAACCGCAACGGGTCACAAGCGCAACGGCTCGCAAGCGCAATGGCTCGAAAGCGCAACGGGTCACAACCGCAACGGATCGCAAGCGCAACGGCTCACAAGCGCAACGGGTCACAAGCGCAACCGCGGAGAGCCGTCTGTTAGACAGCATCGACTGTAACCGAAGCCAGGAGTGGGAGCGAAGCGCACAGCGGGCCTCTGGAAGGGAAATCAACCTAGTCTATGGTCGCTGTGCACTTCTCGTGTAGGATGCGGTACCTCTCAGACACTTTTGAACGTTTTGACACGGCTGAAATTCAGCAAATCAATAGCCGAGAGTTTGAGTAATGCTGGGACGACCACAACTTGAATCTTACAATCTCAAACACACTCGACGCGTCCTACGAACAAAGTTCGATCTCCCGGCGCGCCGTTCAACACTGTCCGATCTCCGGGCGCGCCGTTCAACAAAGTTCGATCTCCGGGCGCGCCGTTCAACGCTGTCCGATCTCCTTTTCGGGGTTTGCAGTGAGGTGAAAGATTAAACGCCTCGTACGTATGTTCGTCAAGATCATAGCATATTATTATTGGTCCAATGCGTTGCGTAATCTTTGAGGATCACATAGAATTTATTAGTTTCATTTTAAGTGAACTATCAACGAAGATATCACGGCTTGAAGCCTACGGTGCAGATAAAAGCTGAAAAGGAGATCGGACAGCGTTGAACGGCGCGCCGGGAGATCGAACTTTGTTCGTAGGACGCGTCGCACTACACTACACACACACACACACCTGACACATTTTTTAAAAATACATCACAGTATTAGTTCACACATTAACTCATTCTTTGCACTGACTAGTGAACACTGAGCTTCAAAGCCAACCCACTGTTCACCTTATGATATAAAGTAAAACGTAGGGTTATACAATTAAAGGATAGAACCCTAATGGAATAAATATAAGTACTTTTAAACAGCCACAGATATTGGTTTTGCAAAAGAGAAATCTATAATTGTTTATTTACCACAAAAGTAATTTCTGCCGCGCCAACGCGGGTGCAGTGCGGGTGTCAGAACGTTTAAAAGTGTCTGAGATGTACCGCATTCTACGCAAGAAGTGCACAGCGACCAAAGGCTCGGTTGATTTCCCATCCAGAGGCCCGCTGTGCGCTTCGCTCCCACTCCTGGCTTCGTCTACAGTCGATGCCGTCTAACAGGCGGCTCCCCGCGGTTGCGCTTGTGACCAGTTGCGGTTGTGAGCCGTTGCGCTTGCGAACCGTTGCGGTTGTGACCCATCGCGCTTCCGAGCCATTGCGCTTGCGACCCGTTGCGTTTGCGACCCGTTGCGGTTGCGATCGGTTGCGTTTGTGAGCCCCTCCG
>NW_026267166.1:1959581-1962429 GCF_000697945.3 Frankliniella occidentalis
CCCTAGCCTGGACACCCGGCACGAAACAGGAGGTCTGGGGAGAGGTCTATACTCTGTGGGTATCTGTTCAGTACTGTCCTTTATCGGCACTCACAGTGTTAGCATACATCAGTTTCCACCATAGGGGGCACCACCATACACTACAGAGCCCACCGGAACGTCAGCGCCGGTCAGCGCCTACAGAGCGCCTATTAGTTGCCCGCCTCAACACCGCCCCCAAACCACGCCCAAACATCGCGAGAAAAGCGCCTTTTCGGGCGCTTTGCGATCGTCTTTTGGTCAAAAAGAAAGGCGATTTTCTTGCGAAGTTTGGGGGCGGTGTTGAGGCGCTTTTAAAAGGCACCTAATGGGCGCTGTAGGTGCTGTAGTTCTACAGGGGATGAGCACTCGCCTGAACGCTCACCGCGCGCGCCCGCCGTTATGCCTACCTGCCAGCTGGGCTGCCGGCTCGCGCGAGTGCGAGTGCTCACCGCAGGCCGCGAGGCTGAAGTGTTGTTCGCGACCCGCCGTGGCGTGCAGTGGGAGGCCTTCCGCCTCCGGACTCCAGGCTAGGCAAGCCCGCAGTGCCATTACTCCCCTTACATTGTCAGGTTAGGCCACCACATCAGCACGCCTGCTGAGCTGGTGGCCTTTCTTCCGTCCCGTCCTCTTAGTCGTGCCCAGGTTGATAACAGTGCAGAGTAGTAGTGCCAGCAGCAGCCATCACGTTGGGAACAGTGTTTTCGGACCGTCATCCTGGTCATTGGGCATTCCCTTTCGTTTTGTGACGACTAGTTTAGTTACGGTCCGCGTCATACTGTCAGACTGTAGCTTCCCAGTGCGAAATGAATTTCAAGCGATATCGAATCGATATCAGAACGATATCGTTGTCAAGTTTCTGACTCAGAACTGATACAAGAATGGGCCCGAAATCGACACTTTTCTGATGTCCGATATCGTTCTGATGTCAATTTGATATCCGCATTTCTCACTGGGTTGAAAAAATGTTGGGATACAGCTCTTAGCCCAAACAGGAAAGTAAGTTCATACTGTTACGGCCTGACCGCACGCTGAAAGTACGGTACGGACCATAGGCAAACCGTAACTGCCTACGGTATTTTTTACAGTGTAGAAGGAGGTCGAGGAATCACGCTCTTTTGCGAGTGCGCTCTACTCTCGACCCTTTCTTGATGGTCCTGAAGCGTTTCACCCTCCGCGGAAAACCACCCCCTACCCCATTTCCCCCCACCCCTATCAGGGATGAACATTTCTCAAGGGTTACACCAGCCAGAATTGTTGCTAGATATCCTAAAGGGACACTTAACAGGCCCCAGGTGCGGCAGGCAGGCACCGAGTGCCAAAATCTATTGCTGTCACTAAAACGGTAATCACTTTTACACAGGATGAAACTTGGCGCCCCCACCCCTCTCATCTTTACTTAAGTCTTATTATCGATACTGAGACCTGTTTGAAAAAAAAAATGAGCCAATATCCGTCAGTTATTTAATATATACCTGACTCTGACTAATCTCTGTTACTTGGGAGTACCAATGCCAAAAAAATTCAAATAACATGTTTGTTTTTTTAATTGTTAATGAAAAACAGTTTATTCAAAATGTTTAACCGGGAAAACATGAAACAGTCCCAAACATACAAAAAAATTACAACTATTCCAGTGAGAAAACATTTATTTAGCGGTATCGAAACGATTTCGTAAAGATGTCGCAAAGTCGCAATAATGAAGCATGGGTTTGTTCGTTTGTACCGGGTGCTCGTACGCGGCAGCTCGATGGGTTGCTAACGCACTGACGTGCAGGCGTGTAAGCCGAGGGGTGGAGCGGTGGAGGTGACGGGAGGCAACCGGCCACCTTCCGACACCTCCACCGCTCCACCCTTGCCCTCCGCTAGACCGTCCCAAAAAAATGCTGTTTTCAAAAAGTGCTCGGGACACATTGCCGCAGTAAACGGACTGACTAGTAGATACTTAAATGATTTTTTTCCGATTTTTTGAGTTGAATTTAGAGGTCGCGCATGAATTTTTAACGTTTTTTAACTCAAAAACTGCGATTTTGCCGGAATTAGCGAGTTGCAGCCTCCCCTGGACGCTCCCTCGTCATTCTGATGGCGCACACTGTTCCCTTCTATCCCTCTCTTGCCCCTATCACTTTGCGGGGTGTCTTCACAGCCTTTGACTTCTGTAAAATTACACCCCAAGAGAAGAAAGTAAAGTCCGAAACGGTGGTTCAGAGCCATACACAGTTGAAAAAAGTTGTCAAATTATCGTACTCTCTGTGATGACTAGCTTGTTAAAAAAACACTACCATTCGTTTTCATTGGCATGTGACAAAGTTCCTTCTATTTTGACCGTAGTGGTCCATAACAACGATTCCTACTTTTTACCATGTTGTAATATTACAACAAAACCGTTGGAATGTTTGATAGTAGCAAGATATATCGTTACAGAACGAACAGTTTGTGTTATTACAAACTTATGGTGCTGGTAGACGTAAATGACCACTGTTTTGAAATTAAAAATTGTTTCAGAAAATTTTGTGAATGTTGTTGGATTAAAACATGTTTTGTTTTTTATCAACATTTGTTGCTATCAAACTTTGCATCAAATGTGTTCTAAATTTACAACAATTTTTTAACAGTTTACCATTACTGCTGCGGGCAATAACAGTACAGTTAGAATGTACAGGTTAGTTTATTCCCAATCAACTATTTTAAATGACACAGGTTTAAAACCAAAAGTAACAAAAAATTGCCATAAAATATGTGAAAATCCTACAAACAGCCGTTTGGCCGATAGAGCGCGTAGCGCCGACTCCGACGGCAAGAATTCAACATTACTCTATTGTTTTGGTGT
>NW_026267166.1:1963579-1964407 GCF_000697945.3 Frankliniella occidentalis
GAAAAAAATCGTTTTAGTATCTACTAGTCAGTCCGTTTACTGCGGCAATGTGTCCCGAGCACTTTTTAAAAACAGCATTTTTTTGGGACGGTCTACCCTCCGCGCCTGCACTCCAGTGCGTAGGCAACCCATCGAGCCGCCGCTTATTCTCCCGGGCACCCGGTATGTCGTTTGCGTCGTTGCTAAACTGTACCCAATTTCGACGTTGCGACTTCGTTACATTTTTTCGACACCACTAACTGGATTTATTAAGCTGATTTTATTTACAAAACTTTAGATGCGTAATAAACAATCCTCTTCTGGTCATGTCGTGATGCTGTCCGGTGAGAGTGCCAGGCTCGTCAGAACGCTCCGCCTGTTGGGGTGAACCCCTAAGTTCTCCCAGTTGATCCACGACAAGCGCGCAGTGAGATCTGCACGAAAAACAGCCACCATAGTAATGTTATTTAACAACTCTAACACTAGAAAAACTAATGTGACATGCGTCACATTACAAGTGTGACGTCCTTTGCATGTCGCAGGTGTGGCGTGACCCCATTTTTGGTCACGTTTGTGGTGTGACCTCCTATGTGTTCTGCCTATACGTTCTTGGCTGATGTCACATCAATTGGTGTGACCGAAACTCAGGTCACATTACGTGGTCTGGCCAAAACCGGTCACACCATTTGGTGGGACATATGTCACATTAGTTTTTCAGTGAAGGAACAGAAATTTGTCTCGGCATCATTTAACGTCACTGGTCAAATTCAGTCATCGTGACGAATTCCTATCCTTTTGGACACAGTTTCGAGCTTGGGAAAGTGCGAAAACGCGCGCTCACGGAGGGGG
>NW_026267166.1:1968787-1969630 GCF_000697945.3 Frankliniella occidentalis
CTTAATTTTCAAAATTAATGTAGGTCAGTAAACCTTTCCAAGTGTATGAATTTTTATTCGCTCACCTACAAGTGTGTGAATATGTTGTCGCTCACCTGTAAGCGTGTGAATTTTTTCACACCTGCAGGTGTACGACATTCGTACACTTGGATTTCCAGTGCGCCTAAACGGTTAGAGATATACGAAATTTTAGGTCGCGGGGTTCTACTTTTACGAGTAACCCAGGAATAACATTAACAAAATTCAACTTTTCGGATCTACCTGTGCTACTTTGATACCCACATTCACACCCTTAGGGGCAGTTGTTAGGATTTGACGTAGGCGTTTCCTTTCCTGGGACAGGCTAAAAAGCAGTCTTCAGATGAAAACTTGGTTGTCTTTCTGATGGACAGACATTTCAATAGATAATACATTTTACTAGAAACATACACAAAATATGTCCCCGAACGTGGTGAAGTGAATGCGGTTTGGCAGTGCTGTGCATTGCACGGTGGGTGGAGCTGTCACGGGCGGGCCGCTCTGGGAGAGACATTACGTGCAGGCATTGCCTGCTGGTGGCGTGAAGGGCCATCCGAATACCCCCCCCCCCTTTTCCGTCCCTACCCCAGATTCGTTCAAGAGAAGCACTGCCGCAGTCGCTTTACCCATGGAGGGCTGGTTGGATGAACTGTATTGCCCTGCCAGCGGTCGTTCGCTGTCCACATGCACAGAGTTTGTCGCGTTTGCTTCTTCCTGCAAAATGGTAATAATTTTTCATCGCCGTATCGTGGCTTCGCCAGTTTACAAACAGATCAACAAACCCCCTATGTGGTTTTAAATGAGTAGACGTCTACGGGGGGTGGG
>NW_026267166.1:1969680-1974958 GCF_000697945.3 Frankliniella occidentalis
CCCCTCGCCCACACCCACGACGCTCGACGCACTGCAGACTGATTCCGAAGAGCGCTCAAGGAGAGCTGCCCCATAAGTACGACAAGGACGGAGCTATACGGAAGGTATAGGAGAGGGGCTCTTCGGAGTCAGTCGGCTGCGGCGGAGGGTAGCGGGGAGGAGGAGAGGGGGCTCCCTGCACCCCCTGCGCTAGGGTGGCCCACGGCAAAAAAATTATCAGACCGGCGGTTAGATATTAAAGATCGAGATGACCCATGCTGTGGGCATTCCAAAACCGTCCCGTTCGTCCTGATCGGACCCCGGGAACCACTCGCTCAACGTCTTTGCATTTTAACATGGCTTTCTTATGGGCTTTTGGGTGTAAAATAGAACAGCGACCCTGTAGAGTCAAAAAGTCACCATAGAGCAATATAATTATGAAATTCGTAATCTACGTTAAAAACTGAATCTGGCAATACAGCGTTCGTTACTGTACCACCTATTACCCAGATTTGCTACCTGCCATAAATCTCCATATTTCGAAAAATGAGTGAAAATTCAAAGCTCAGCAAATCTGGGTACTGAGTGCTACAGTAACGAACGGTACATTGCCGGATTCAGTTTTCAACGTAGATTACGAATTTCATAATTATATTGCTCTATGGTGACTTTCTGACTCTACAGGGTCGCTTTTCGATTTTACACCCAAAAGCCCATAAGAAAGCCATGTTAAAATGAAAAGACGTTGAGCGAGTGGTTCCCGGGGTCCGATCAGGACGAACGGGACGGTTTTGGAATGCCCACAGCATGGGTCATCTCGATCTTTAATATCTAACCGCCGGTCTGATAATTTTTTTTTGCCGTGGGCCACCCTACCCTGCGCCGCACATCTGAACCCTACCCGCAGCCCGAGGAGCACGCTCCCGTGCGTGGCCTGTGGGTGCAGGAGCGTGTGCTTAGCTAGCTGTCGACCCCTCGGCTCGGCTTGTACTGACCGCTTGTGTTCCATTCGGCGCGGTCGGGCCCCGGGGTGCGGGTGTCGCCGCGTAGGGTGCGCTCCACGTAGGTGAGTGGGTCGCAGTCGGCCGTGAGCAGTTCCCTGAGCAGGGCGATGTAGGCGATGGCGAGCCGCAGCGTGTCGATCTTGGAGAGGCGCTTTTCGTACGGAAACGTGGGCACGTGGACTCGCAGCTCGTCGAACGCAGAGTTGATGCTGCTGAAAGCCAATATTCCGTCAGTCGGAGCGGTGGTGTCGACCTGAGGCGGATTCTCGTCCGTAATTAGAGCTCGTTACAGCCAGACACGTGACAGAGACTAACCCAATCACTACTTTATTTGAAAACAAATGCGCAGCAGCAACCTTTGCTCATAAGACTCACTGGTTGGCATAGCAAGACAAAACTTCCACGCTAAGGTACTTAATTACTGCTAGACATCTGGTTCTGTGGAGTCGGTTGTGACAATAATAACACATTCAGTTGCACACCATGTACTGCCGTGCTGAGTACTGCCGAGTACCGACGGGTGGGAGCACGACATACCATAGTGGTGATGTATCCAATTCAGTCACAAACCGGTCTTTACGACTGACCGTGGGGCGAGGGGGAAAACGACCAAGGTAATCCGGCTGATAGCCGTTAGGTAATCTGGCGGGTGTTATCCGAGGAAATTCGAAAAAAAACGGGGTAGTCTGGGGAAATTTTAGGGTAATCCGGGGTAATTTTAGAGAAAAAGCAACGGAATTTCGGAGGATACTCCAGAGGGTAATGAGGATAATCCGTAATCCGGCTGACGCAAAGTTTAACAGTCGTTTCCTCCTCGCCGAGAAGTCGACCACTCGACTTTTTAGTGTACGGTGTCGGAGTCGGAGTACACGGAGTGCAGCTGGAGTAACACGTCGGAGCAAAGCCGGAGCCGGAGTACATAGGAGTACGCCAGTAAACATCCGGAGTAAGCCGGAGTACAGCACAATTTCACCCGGAGGACGCTCGGAGTACTCGGAGTACTCGGAGTACACGGAGTACACCCGGAGTACATTCGGAGTACGTCAAGGATTGTACACAGGAGAACACGAGTTGTCGACCCCTCGCGACTGACCAGGGGCCCTGGGGCTGTACGCGACCTCGGCGCGCCCGCGGACTGCGGGATAGGCAACCCGGTGGGCACGAGTGTTCCCGGGCGGCCTAACCGACTGCCTGCGGGCTGAGGAGGTGCCGCCAGGTACCGCACGCCTCACGACGGCAGTAGGCGCCAACTATACACACAACAGAGCTCGGACTCGGACTTTCGGCGCTCGTCGCCTGCCTGCACCGCCTGTCTCACACGCGGGGGCCGCAAGTCATAGTGAGCGCTGCCGAGTGGCTCCGAGGATCGGCCGGCGCATGTGCCGAGCGTAGCATATGGTAGCATCATGGTATCACGCTGCGCTCGGCACATACCAGGTGGCTGATTCACCCCGCTTACTTCTGTAGGTATGCTTGTACCGCACGCAGGAGTGCGGGCGGGTTGCCTACTCACCCGGCCCGTAAGGCGCCGTGGACAAGGGCGATAGGCAAGCCCGCCCGCAATAATGCGTGCGGTACAGTCTAACAACAGAAGTGTGCGGGGTTAATCAGCCACCTGGTATGGCCCGGCCGAGCGCCGGAGCAGCTCGGCATCGCTCACCATCCCTATCACGGTGCAGGCAGGCGGCGACCGCCGAAAGTGCGAGATCTGACACATAACTCTGAAAACAATCCAAATTTAATCTAGATGTTTAAACATGATGTGTAACTAAATGCCAGGCACGCTTTGGGTCCTAAGCTGACCGCGTTTACTAAACGCTTTTCGGTGTGTTGGCGTCCGCCGTATGTCCGCCTCTGTCCGCCCAGACAAATGTCAGCCTTCGCCAACTTGTCGATAGCGGAACACCCAAAAAATCGTGTTCTTGAGTGAAGTAAATGAGTTCGGCTAAACCGAGAACATTGTCTTGTCCCAATGCAAATCACATTGGTGCAAATGAAAATTGAATTGCCCTGATGCAAATGATCTTGAGAAATCAGGGGTCAAGAACATGCTTTCCTGGGCGAAAGTCCGGTCTGCTTGACAACCCCTGTCAAGAGAGAGGCGGACACGGCGAACGCGAACACGACGAATGCGTTTAGTGTGGGGGCACCTTTATTTATGTTCTAATGAACGACTACCAGACACTATAAAAACACCGTACTCGTAACATTGAACTATTCTTCAAGTGAATTAGTTAAGCAACAAACAGATGTAATAGATATCTACAAAACATATTTCTAAGCGAGAGGGCAATAGCACTGGGAATCAAGTGTACACCGGACCGGGAATCAATGAGAATCACGACGGGAATTAATGAGAATCAAGGGGAATCATGGATTCCGCCCAAGGAGGAAGGCTAAGTCAGCAAGACATCAAAATGACTTAAAAATGACCTTTCAGGTCAATGTAGGGAACTATTTTGACATCACTAACTAAGACCTCAAAATGGTCCCCCATAGTGACCTGAAAGGTCATTTTGATGTCATGCTGACTTTGCTTTCCTCCTTGGGCGGGAATCAGGTGTACGCTTAAATTCGGAGTTATTGGCCCCTCGTTTCTAAGGATACGGGACAATCCTACAAATACGTCCGTGTGCTGAGCTCAGCGCTGCCAGAAATTTGCATGCAAGAAGTCACCAGGTCATCGGAAAGAGAAATTTGGCTTTTGACAAATCCTGCACTTTTGGCTGAAAACACGACCAGCGGTCTGTAAGCGAAAACTGTGTTTTTCTTAATTATCGTCGAAAAATGGGTTGAGAGAGGGCTCAGACTTAGAGACTCTGGACGAGAAGCTCGCGCATGGGTGATGACCCTTGCCGACGCATATGACCTGGTGACGGCTACTATTGGCAACACTGAGCCTGAGTTTGACAGGGAGTTGGCAACACTGAGCCTGGCTCACATTTTGACGGGCGGTCTGTCGGGACCCGACCTCTGCATGCGCCGCCGCTCTCGGACGTTGGCGGCGTGCCGCTGCACCCGGTAGGGGCCGAGGCCCGGGCCGAGCGGGGAGCCCAACGGGGAGCCCAGCGCGTCCTCGCCGGCCCCACAAGCGGCGTCGTCTGCGGACAGGAGGGTGGTGAGCCGGACACACTTCACGCAGCACTCGGCTACCACCGCGTTCAACCTGCACATTTACTCTAAAGAGTGTGTGACCATAATTTAAAAAAAAACAAAAAACACACACATACAGTGATAAACTAAGTGTTCAACTGCTCAACACTTCTAAGTGTGCAACTGTAAGTTAAATACTTGCAAGTGTGCAACTCGGTAGGTGTGCACTTGCAAGTGTGCAACTCGGTAGGTGTGCACTTGCAAGTGTGCAACTCCTCGGTTGAACACTTCCTACACAGTAAGCGTCCAATCTAAGAAAGTGTGCAACCGAGGAGTTGCAAACTTGCAAGTGCACGTCTACCGAGCTTAACACTTGCAAGTGTACGACTAGGGAGTTGCAAGTATTCAACTTGCAGTTGCACACTTACAAGTGTTGAGCAGTTGAACACTTAGTTTATCAGTGTAGGAAAGAGTGCCAGTACTCCACCGTGTAGGATCGGAAGTGCGAAAGATATGAAATCACTTGGAAACCGGTCTTCTTAATTACGGGATGTCACACACGTTTTACTAAAAAAAATGTGATAAAAAATAGAATATTACAACTAAAAGGTTTTACAACCATGTCATCATGGATTTCTTTGTCACTCACACTGGACTGTCTATGCACTGGCTGTAGGGCGGGGAGTCCCTCACTCCCACTAATCACTACGGGAATTCCGTCACATTTTCAGTCATTTTCAGTCTTTAAATCAACTTTCAGTCACCTCCAAAAATTCATTCACCATTTTTAAATCATTTTTCTACCGGTTCCAATCACTTTTAATCACATTCAGTCATTTTGAAACTTTAGTGTGCATGGGTTGTAGGCAGGCGTCGGGCGTGTGATGGGGAAGTGGCAGCTCCCCCACCACACCCCCGCCAGCGCCCCACGTCTGCAGCCCCTGCAGCCAGTGCATTCGCAACCCAACGTACTGTCGTGTCTTAATTTGGACACTCGGTAAAAGTTCTGGTAAACGTAAGCGACAAAAAGATCTGTGGTGACATGGTTGTAAAAATATCTAGCCATAACATTAATTCCCGTTTTCATCACAATATTTTATTTACCTGTGTTTAGCGTTGTGGTGCCTTACCTGGCAAATTAAGGAAGTGCATCTGCTGGGAGGGTGCCTGCAAGTGGGCCTGGGCGTGGTGGGTGGGCGGGC
>NW_026267166.1:1978378-1979992 GCF_000697945.3 Frankliniella occidentalis
GCCGGGATGCAGCAAGAAATCCACCCGGCCACTCGCGCAGTGCAGTTCACAGGGTCGGACACCGGGGCCTATAATTATAATTTGCTTACTTGGAGAGGGAGAGGGTGCTGAGCGGGAGGGAGGGAGCCTGCGGCGACACCTCGCCCGCCTCGCCCGCCCCGCTCCAGCTCGAGCTCTAGCTCCCCCCCGTCAATCACCACCCCGTGTTTGTTGGGGGCAGCGTTTGACTAACTGCTGGCCCTTCCCTCGAGTGCTTTGCCTGGACCGCCCGGCCCGCGCCTGCAGGCCGAGAATGAGTGGAGATGGAGAGGTAGGTACCCTCCGGTGTGTCAAGTTGAGCCCACGTGACCGCGTGCGTGAGGCGTGGGTTCGCGCGAGGTGTAGTGGTTCTTAAACAAACACGGCCAACATACCAGGTGGCTGATTAACCCCGCAGACTTTTGTACTATGCAACCCGCCCGCACGGCTCCATCCGGGACTGCATACCCACCAGGCGCTGGGGACCGGCTCCAAGCGCCAGCGGGTCGCTCCGCCACTGTTGTTGCAGCCACCGCCCTGGGGCGTTACAGAAGGGTTGTTCGCGGTTTCTAGAGGGTTCCCGCGAGTCCGCGGGGGTAACTGTGAATGCGGTATACAGTAGAACTACCAAGAGAACTACGAAAGTGCGCGGCGTGAGTCAGCCACCAGGTATGTGTCTATAAAGCGACAAAAATAATTCCTATTTGACCATGTTTGACCCACATCGGATGCCGGCAGTATGGCGTTATTTGTTACCATCGTACACAGCAAACTTAATTCAATTTAACTCGTACACCTCTGGGTAGTGGAGAGCGTACACTCTAAATGTCAAGGGACAATTTTGTCCGTAGATTTGCAACGATTTCGTGCACATCCAGAAAGGATGCAATTTTGTTCCTAAAACTAGACAAATTGTGTGAAACTTCACACAATCTGTCCAATTAAGGGAACAAAATTGCATCCTTTCTGGATGTGCACGAAATCGTTGCAAATCTACGGACAAAATTGTCCCTTGACATTTAGAAGTTCCAAGCGACATCCACACCTTGACTTATCCAATTGTGCGACGTTCATATGTCTGATCTAGGCGATTTGAATTTCCTGTTGCTGGGAACATAAACGCAGGGAGGTGCCTCGACAGCTGGCCTGGCTCCACAGCACGGGCTGTAGGCGCCAGCGCGCACAAGTAGCGGAACGGTTCTCTGTCATTTGCAATAATTTCCACAAATTACCCAAGTCGCTGGACTCGCATGGGAAAAGGGTTCGACGGTGACGGTGCGGCAGGACCGAGGCCCGGGAGCAGGGGGTGGGGGAGGCAGTGAGAAAGTTTTCATCGTGTATCGCCGATTAGATGTAAAGCGGAGGGGTGAGTTGGGGAGGGGAGGAATAGCTTAACCTTTGACAAACCGGACAATTGGCCACAATGAATACACACAGACAAGAGTGCACCCACCGCCGCGCGTGACCACCCTCCACCCTCCAGCTTCCCCTCCTTCGTAAGGCCTCTGAATCTGGGTTTCAGTCTTGCTCACCTTGCGACACCCGTAAGTCCAACAACCAAGTCCTCTTCAATCCGTTTAAGTAGCTACCAATAGC
>NW_026267166.1:1980080-2034636 GCF_000697945.3 Frankliniella occidentalis
CCTTCCCCACCCCCCACCCCTCCACCACGTGCACACTCCGTCGCCCTGTCAACACATTTACCAGTGGATCGGATACGCCGCTTATGCATTCATTGGCCACAGAGGATGTGTGTGTTGTGGTTTTACAGCGGCGCACCGTGAGAGTTTGGAGCCTCGCTGGAGCCGGTCTCGCTGGAGAGCACTTGAAGCGCGTCAAGGTAAACAAACTCGCGGCGCGACTCGAGGCCGTCCGGGCGCCCCCCTGTCGACGGGTCATCGCGGTAGGCCGAAGAACGTCATGGTCACATATGGGCACGGAGCCGCCCCTACCTACACCCACCCATGCCTCTAGCCCATAGGAAGGAGCTGCCCACTAGCTGCTCATTTCAGGTAGGAAAGCGCAGGGCAGGCCCTATCTATAGGCGCGGAAGTAAGAGAAGGTTTGTTTCCTACCGTTACGCCGGGGGCTCGTCCGCGTCGTCCCTCGCTGCTTCTCTCGCTGCGCCCCTCACTGCTCGCCGTGCCTTCTTGCGCCGGCCGTTGCGCTCCATAGTCCAGGATGTGCTTGGTGGCGGCGGCGGTGCGTAGCGGCGCGCCTCTCCGTCTGGTCGGGCTGCCTCCCCCCTGTTGGGTTGGCCCCACCGAGGGCCGCAGTGTCCTTCTTCACCTGGTGGGCGGCCGAACTCCCCTGTACGGCTGCCCTTTACCCTTGCCGTGTGGGGGTGGGGGAGGTCTTCACCTTGGCGCAGGTGGCGGTCGGGGCCGAGCCGCGGGCGACGGCGACGTGCCCCAGGCCGAAGAAGGGCATCACCGCGAGGTCATTGTGTCCGCCACGACTTTTGCTCGCATTGTAGGTCTCAGTTAGAGTCTAGGACTCTAGTCGCCAGTGACCAGAAAAAAATAAGTCATTGACATATAGTGAGTGAGTAGAGTTTCGGGGGGGGGGGGGCATTTGTGGCACATGAACATGTCTTTTTGGAGCACACGATGATCTGTTCATACCGCAGCGATAAATTGTTAGTGATCCAATCAAACTAACTCTCCCGATCCATCTTCCTCGCGACCTCTTATTCCGGACCAGCCTCATTCAAATTAAGATGTCGCTAAGCGCCCCCGTGATCCAAATCCCTTTTAGCGACAGCGACAGGGGTCGCGCGGAGCATTGCAAGGAGGGGGAGGGGGGGAGAGGGAGGGGTGGGGAGGAGGAGGGGAGGAGGAAGGGGGTTTGGAAGGGGAGGGGAGGACTGTTAGTCTGGGAGAGAGACCACCGCTAATTATTCATGTGACACGCGCTGGCGCGCTTATTCAAAGTGGCTCAATAGTGTGCGTGTGCGACGTGTGAAGTTATTGTATCTGGTGCGGCCATTAACAATCGTGGAAAGAAATTGAAGGTACCAGGTGGCTGATTAACCCCCGGCCCGCTCACTTCTGTAGTTATGCTGTACCGGGTGAGTCAGAGAAGACGCAGGTGCGCACGGGTTTGCCTATCCTCGACTCGGCGGGCGCACGGGTCCCCTCCTCACCTCTCCCCAGACCCAGACCTGGACCCGTGCGCCCGCCGAGTCGAGGATAGGCAAACCCGCCCGCACCTGCGTCTTTTCTGAATCACCCGGTACAGCATGCACCAGCGCGGGCGGGCTTGCCTGTCGCCCCTGTCCACGGTGCCTCTTACGAGCGAGTAGGCAACCCTCCCGCACTCATGCGTGCGGTACAGCATAACTACAGAAGTGAGCGGGGTTAATCAGCCACCTGCATGTGGTATAAGCATCACGAGAAGTAGTATTTGCTCATTGGGCTGATTGATAGGAAGGAAGACGTCCGAAGGGTACAGAAATCAAAGGGGGTCCTGCAGGACCTCATGAGGAGCTTCAATGGTATGAGGACCCAAACAAAGAGCTCTGTGAAGAATGTTTGTCCTTCGTATGCGCTAGTTTACGACCGTGCTGTAAGCTGAGATCATAGATAACTTCTCTCTGGCTGAGATAGCGACTGCGGGCTGCTCTCGTTAGCGGCCGGGCGGCAGACGGGCCCTTCGGGTACCTTGGAGAGCCCGGTCCGCTCTCACTCCCGACTTCCGCCCTCCCGCTCGCTATCTTCCTTATACCCGATGGCTGATGAAACCCCCTCACTTTGTGGTACTGTGCATTGTGCAACCCGCCCGCACGACTCCATCAGGGACTGCCTACCCACCAGGCGCTGGGGTCCAGCCCAGCACTTCGCTTCGCGACTGTTGTCGCAACAAACGCCCTGAGAGGAGGGGGCCCTCACTTAAGGTGGATCTCCAATGGAGCAATCTACGCTACCCATCACCCATCATCCGTCACCCATCACTTGCTATTTCGTGATTTTACATCGAGAAATACAATCATATGGTGTATAGTCCTCCTATTTATTGTTCACACACATCCTTAGTCTTAACCACAACCCGAGTTGTACGCGTAAATACACGAAATCGCAAGTGATGGGTGACGGATGATGGGTGATGGGTAGCGTAGATTGCTCCATTGGAGATCCACCTTTAGATAGGCAATCCTGCATCCGATCTCGATACAGTAAAACCGGAAGAAAGAACAGGGCTAACGTGAAAGGAAAGGGCCATCACATGGAGAGTATGCTCTCGCAAAAAACATAATCGTGTTTCGAGTAGGTGACCAACTAACTTTGCCGCGTAGTCGCGTCCTTGCCCGAAACGACCGAAACTTAAACAGCGCCTCCGGCCGCCCTCTGCGTCCCGCGCACCGCGCACCCAGCACACGGCGTGGCGCTCAGCTTCGCTCGGACTCGCTCGGCGCTGCAGGCACAATGCCGGCGCGTCTTGTGTTGGGTCTGCGGTGAGGGTGTTTACCCATCGGATGACACGGTCATTCGACAAGCTTTGCTAGCGGTCGCGATATTCCCACAGCATCTCCCTCCCCACTGCACCCTCCCCTCCACTGTCCCTCCCCTCTCCAGCGCCGCACCCTGCCGCACCCTGCCGCACCCTGCCGCACCCTGCCCTTCAGGGCGGCTCACACTGATTTTCCGCCTCATGTGCTGCCGGTCATATGCTCTACTTAGCCTCCAGGGGTGCCCTCTCGTCCCCCTCCCCCCTCCACCCTCTTACACCCTCTCCCACCCGCGGCCGCAGAGTTAGTGTGTGAATTGTTTGTTGGTGGCCGGACGCGACTTCTACGCTGCTCGACGTCGGCCGGTTTTGGTTTATATTTTATCAGATTCTCCCGATCCTCCAAACTACCAAACATGAGCACGTACCGGTAGTGCGGGTGTAGCCCGGCGTGCGGGAGCGTGCTGGGCGCAGCTGTGTGTCATAGTGACGTTTACGGGGCGTATGCTCTATACTGGTAGAATTTTAGTTTCAAAGCCTATGTAATACAACCTAATACAAGTAATATGCAATACACTGTGCACGAAAATTCCGAATGAAAACATCATCGCTTGTTACGCTCGTGCCAGTAGCGTGAGCGAAAACGACTGACTGGATATTACATGGGAGGGAGGAAGTTTAGAAGGCACGCTGCACTGAGCGTGGCGTGAGCGTAAGTTTTTAGTTGAATAGCTGAGGACGGGGATGTGTCGTAAATTGTGAAGCGGACTGTTTGGAGAGCAGGGAAGAGAAATCGAACAATATAATACAGCAAACGTAAAAATCATCACGAGCTCACTCTGCTGACGGGAACCTCCCCCCCCCCCCTCCCTCTCTGTCTGTCTGTCTCTCTCTCTCTCCATCAATATATCTCCCCCCCTCCCTCCCGCCCTCCCCCCTTCACCCCTCGCCTGGTCGCACGCGCGGCGGGCGTTGAGCTTGTTTGGAGGTGCTTGTGGGCGATAAACGATCATCACATGACGCGCATCCTCTTCGGCTGCCGCTGTGCTTCCCTCCCTCCCCTCCGTTAACTGAGTTGGACAGGTCCTGGCGGCTGCAAACACAACAAGACGCACCCCATCGCGCCGTGCGTGTGGTTGTTAAGGGATGCCCGCAAAGGTACAGCCCATACCCACCCCGAGACTGGTGATGCCTCAGCAAATGGCTCAATCTGCTGCCTTGGGGGTGGCAAAGAGTACGACCCTTACCCCCAGGCGTGGTTTGCACGACCCAGCAACAACCGGTGCAAATTACGTCGCACAGGTGCTCGACATCTCTCTGTTGACATACCATGTGTACCGGGAATATCCATACTGTCTACTTTGGGACACAGGGGGTGTCGTACCTTTGAAGCCCCCACCCCCTCCTCCTGCGCCCCCGCGCCTGCCCGAGGTTCCGCACTATGCGGTTAAGTATCACACAAAGAAAACGGGGTCTATTGGGCGGGGCACTCGGCAACTCTGTGTGCACTGCGAAGTGTCCGAGATTTTAGAAACGGCCGTAAAAAGCCTCACAATTCAAACATTTTGTTGATGGGGTAGGCTGTGTGGCGCTCTGGTGTGAAATGAATTCCGTCGAGTTTTCGCTCGCATTTGAATGGTCGTCTCTTGCAGCTGAGCTCGCACGTGAGCACTGCCGCCGTGCGCTTGGCGTGCGCTTGGCGTGCGCGTGCCCGGCGGCCGGCAATTGAAAGCAGCAGGTCGCGGCGCGGCGCGTGGCGGTGCGGGTGGCGCGTGGCGGCTCTACGTACCACGTACGCCATGGGGCCGTGGGCTGTGCACGTGCAGCCCGATAGATTTGTCACGCTGTATGTGTATCCCCGCAAGGCAGGGCGCCACCCAATCACTGTCGCTAGTTTGTGTTTGAGTTTTAGTGGTCCATCCTTTTATATTCATCTCAGCAGCGGTACTTTGGTCTTCGGGTCACGAAAGCGGCAGTGGTGTGCTGCGGGCGCTGAGATACCGTGCCGCCAGGCCATGCTGGTAAGCCGTGCCGGCAGGTTCAACCACTTTCCTGCGAAAACAGCTTCAATAAGACGATCGCAAGCGTAGCCCCGCGCGGCATCGCCTACCCAGCATCGTGGGGGCACCTAAAGAGAAGCATGATAATTAATGTTTTAAATTGTGTCGTTGAGAGATAGGTTTGCAACCTCCTAGCCTCAAGCTAAAACAAAGTGAACTAAGATGCAACTTTTAATTCATAATTCCAAAAACGTTTCTAATCCTCATAGAGGTGTATATAAAGGCTGCACATTGATTGAAACCTTGTCAAATACTGCTTTCTGGATGTATCGCGTAGTTTTCTTTTGTTGCTTTCTGCTTTGTTTTGGTTCCCCGCTACTCTCCGCCACACTGGGCAACTTCAGGTATCGCGACCGCCGCACGACTACATTCAAAATTGCCCTCCACTTTTGTTCAGACCGCACCTTAAGCAAGGCGCCGACGTTGTCCGCCTCCGCCATGTTAGGTTGAAGAATAAATGTTATCAGCTGACGAGAGAGGGACGTTGTGACGCGAAACATTTGTATTATTTTATCCGCGATCATCAGCGTCCCCTCGCGTCTTTGTACACTTGTAATTACTTTAGAAGAAAAAATGAATAATTTCGTGAATATGTGGAGAGTGCGGGAGTTGGCGGACAAAGTGTAAGTATTCTATAAGTTGACAGCGATAACCAACCTCTCTTTTTTTCGACAACTGTTAGGCCTATTATGCAATTTTTGCTTTAACCGTCCATAATTAAAATGCTCGGACGTCATTCAAATCCCAAATCAATTGCTGCTACTTTTACTTTTTCTTCTTTTTTCAAAACTCCTGTATTTCTTTCCTCTCGACATGAAAATTGTCCGTACAATCTGTTGTCTTAATCTAGAGACTTGGCAAATAAATCATATTTCGTTTTTCCCTTTTCACACCAAGCGACTTCACACTTCACTATTTCATTTGAAATGTACTTATGTCCATCGTAAGAGGTTTTAACTCAATATCAATCCATACATCGATAATTTATTTCGGTGTTGTCTGGGTTGTTGACAGTAAAGGGAACTGTCAAAGTGTCAGGTTATATCAACAGGTCTTATTCTTTTTATAAAACAATTACAGGATCATAGAATTCACGTGTCCTCCATTCATTTTAAAAAAAAATTCATTTTAATTTGTTGAAAATTAGAATGAGTAGAATCAATTTTTGTAGTTGATAAGTGTTTTGGGGAATATAGTATGTTAACTTGAAATTTGTTTCTGTTTTATCAGCACCAATGTGGTTATGAACTACACTGAAATAGAAGCAAAAGTTAGAGAAGCTACTAATGATGAAGCCTGGGGTCCTACAGGTAAGAAGCGTGTCTTAACAAAACTGCCATTTTTGTTGTGTGTAGCACAAGCTACTTGTCAGATTGTGTCAAACACTCTTGATATTCATTATCTTGCTTGTAGGCGCTCTAATGCAGGAAATAGCTCAAGCCACCTTCACTTATGAACATTTTCCTGAAGTAATGCAAATGCTCTGGAAACGTATGTTACAAGACAATAAGAAGAATTGGCGAAGAACATATAAGGTTCGAATTCTAGTTCCTTTTTACAAAATAATAAAAAAAATTTGTTTGGAATATTTGTTTACTATGCATTTCTTTTTAGTCTCTATTGCTTCTGAACTATTTAGTCCGGAATGGATCTGAAAGAGTTGTAACAGCTGCTAGAGAACATGTCTATGATTTGAGATCATTAGAGAATTACACTTATGTTGATGAACTGGGCAAAGATCAAGGAGTGAACATCCGTCACAAAGTCCGAGAGTTGATGGATTTTGTACAGGATGATGATCGGTTACGTGAAGAGCGCAAAAAGGCAAAAAAAAATAAAGACAAGTACGTTGGGATGTCAAGTGGAGCTATGGGTGGACGATATGGTAAGTTGTTTAGTTTTTGATAAGAAGTTAGTTGTTTTGTCTGTCCAGTCAATACAAGTTTGATGTTAATGTTAGGAGGAGATCGATGGGAAGAGCCACGCTGGAGAAGGGAAGAATATGGTGATTGGGGTGGTGGTGGCAACAGTGAAAGGACTCAAGGCTTTGAAGAAAAGTCCTCTAACAGGTGAGAGAAAAAATTAAGAAAATAGCAGTTAGTTACATTTTGCATTGAAAACCTAAATGAAACAATTACATTCACTTTGCAGTGATGAGGGTGAAAGGTATGATTCAGATCCTGAAATTAACAGTGCGAGATCTAGAAATTATGATAAAGAGCGCAGTGGCAAAGAGTACAAAGACAATGACAGTATTGGATCAGGAAGCGCAGTTTCCTCGCCAACATCGCCATCAGAGAGAGGCACTACTAAGTCTGCCTCCTCCCCAGTAAAGAAGTCCTCTCAACCCAGCAAAAAGGTGGATTTAGGAGCAGCTGCACACTTTGCAAAGGTTTGTTTTTGTTAGAATTTGAAAAATGTTTACTCAGTTAGGGTTATTATTAATGATAGTTAAAAAAAAAAGCCTATTTGTGTCAAATTTGGAGGTTGACTAGTTATCTGAAAATGTATGTACTTGTCATATCTTTTGCTTGTCAACCTCAAGTTGTTTATTTTTTTATAAATATTCTTTTGTGTCTCCAACAGGCAAATTCAAGTGCTACTAAACCAAACAACTCATCAGACTTTCTATCTGACATTTTGGGAAAAGATACACCTTCTTCATCACAGACAGCTGATGACTTTTTCAACCCTCGTGGTGATGCTGATCCATCTCCTGGAGATTCATCTGATTTTGGTGATTTTACTAGTGCATTTGGTTGTAATCCTACTGCAGCTTCAACTGATCCATCAAAAGTGAAGTTAGTCTATCTCTATCTAATTACTTTTTCTCCTTTGTTTCTAAGTACCTCCTAAATTCTGACTAATTTTTCTTGGTTTTATTAGGGAAGGAACTGATGAGTTTGCCGACTTCAGCTCAGCCTTTTCTAGTTCATCTGTGCCAAGTGGGACTCCTTTTACTATTCCTGGGAACGCTGTATCACCAAGCCAAAATTTAAACAATGGGAATGTTATCAGCAGCCCAAGTATGATTGTGATGAAGTAATTTAAGTAATTGAAGATGAACTGAGTATTACTGAATGTACTTAACATGTAACTTTTCATTTCAGATGAAGGGGATTTTACTAATTCTGACCTTTTGGGAGGACTCACAAGTGGTTTCTCATCATTAACAACTGGTAGCAGCTCAACAAATGCCACAGTTATGGTGAAGAATAACAGCAATTTATTGGATGACACATTCAGTTCTGGTAAGTTAAAGCTCTGCAGCATATTAGACATTTTCTGATAACAAAACTTTAAAATTGTGGGAAAGATGATATTTTAACTTCAATGTTTTGTTGGTGCATTTATATATCTATTTAAGTTTGAAACTTGCAGGGGAGAGTTTATTTCATTTGCCTCTTGCAATTGTTTTATTTTAAACTATTTATCTTGTTTGAGTGCAAATTCTTGTGCATGTTAAATTTGAGCTAAATCAGGAAAGAATTAGCCAACAACGTTAGATTTATCACTTGCACAGAATGGGAGACTGGTTTGGACGCAGCCATTGTGATCCTGCTTGATGACTTAGCCAAGAAGAAGTCACGTGATAAACCACTGGAAGACAACTTGCGACGTGTAGCTCAATATATCCCTGGCGTCATCACAACTCAACGCTTTGAGGGCCTGGATGAAGCAAGTTATGTTGTGCAAGAAACCTGGAACAAGCGGTATCCTGAATTGATCAGTGCTCTTACTGCAAGAATCAGCTCTGACTGGCCCTTGGATAATACAGGAACTCTTGACAAATATTTTGCCCTGATAATTGCTCCTGATGGTGCTTCACCATCCATGTTGTACTACTCAATGAAGACATTAGTGCAATTGTTACAAAACATACCTCTCTCTCGCCGCAGTGATGCAGTTATAGCTTTACTTATCAAACTAATTCACAGCTCAGCTGTTTTTTCATCCACCTTGTTCTGCTGTGTGGAGTTAACCAAGGAGGGTAATTCTCTTCAGCACCACTTACTGAAGGATGAGTGGGAAGCTTGCGTGAGAATGCTTGTATCCCTTCCAAGTAGATCTGCAAATGTTCTTAAACACAATACCCCTTTAGAAATCTTGCCTTCTCAGTTTTGCAAAGTCTTGTGCTTTCATGTTGCTTGTTGTTTATCTTTTATTGCAAATTCTGATAAAACTGTGAATATACTTCCCCTCTCAATGCTTGTAAATTGTATTTTGGTCAATTTGAAACCACATTTGAAGGACTCAGGTGTAGTTATTTTGATACGTGCTCTCATAAAATGGTGTGCAATGGATTTAGGAAAGGTTCGAATGATTAGTTCTTTATTGCTGGTCTCCTTGAATAGGCAAGCCATTGAGACAATAAGTGACATTATTTTGAAAGAATGCTATGATCTTGGCTGCAAAGCCCAGTATGTTTTGGGAAAAGCAGTATTAGAGTCAACAGATTGGAAATATGTTCTTTGTACCAAAATTCCTTTCCTCAAATATTCAGACTACAGAGATGTCAGAGTGATCTCTTCTTTGGCTCAGTACTTCAAAGATTCACCAGACCTAAAATTGATTTTAAAAGACATTGTGACTCGTCTTTTGTCAGTTTGGGGAGACCACAGTGCATTGGTTCATACTCCACTTGAGCAACATATCTACATCACACAGGCATTAGTAATGTTTACAATGAGTTTTTCTAGTTCTGCTGATGAGCAATTCCCAGTTGTCTCATTAAAACACCTTTTCAAAGGGGTTCAGATTCATCTAGAATCCCCTGTTACTCAGATTCGTGCAATTGGCATGATAACTGCTGAGCTACTGTCAAAACAGCTTCTTATTGAGGCTGTGAAATTTGACTACAGTGGCATGGACTCTGATAGCCTCCAGTTAGTTCAAATGATAAGAAATCTGAATATTGAATTAGGGGATTGTAGAAGAACTGAAGAAGACGGCAACTCTATTCTCCTCTCCGTTGCCAAAGACAGTGGTTTTGTACGAAACAACAAAACACAGTACAGTAAACCAGAATATGTTATACCGATAGAGGTAGAACCACCTGCTTCCTCATCAAAGATTCTTTCCACTTGTGAACCCTCAGAGGAATTGGATAGTGATGATGACTTGGTGCCATTCGACTTATCAAACGATAAATCATTGTCAGATCGTAAGAAACCCATTTATCTCCGGGATATGCTCGAAGGGCTGTATGAAGTAGAAGATATGGATCGATGGTGTGGAAGCCTTATCGTCTGCGAAGATCTTGTCACAAACCAATTACCCGATGAAGATGAATCACTGGCAATCAACATTCTTGAAGCACTAGTTGGACTTGAACCTCGATTTCCCGTTGAAGACTTCAGTGGACTGCAGATGAAGGGTACTGTTGCTGTCTTAATCATCAAACCTACAGTGTGTGCCGAACACCTTTCCAAACTTTTCCATCAGGGAAGTAGTACATTCTCTATTAGGCAGCGATTATTTATGTTACATGCGATGACAGAGGCATCCCTTGCAATGTGCTCTGCTCCATCAAGACCAAAACCTAAAGAAAGTGTCATTGATCTAAATGCCCACGAGAGTAAGTTCTCTGGATGCACTGGGTTTCTGGAAGAAGTTCTTGATGAATTTGCTGACCTCATAACTTTTGAAAATGATGCTTTCCCCAAATTGTGGCAGAAGCAGATTGACAAAAGAGTAGCTTTAAAGACAAGACGGGTTACCTCAAAAACAAGAGTACCTTTTAATTTTGTTTCACGATTTGCCCCTGTAGCAGGATCTTTTTTCTTCCCACTCATCAGAGGAATCACTCAAAACTGTGGCACCATTGTACTTTTGCATCAAGAGAGATCTAATGTTCAGGATGATACTGTAATTCTTCTCAGGTTTATTTTAACTCTCTCTGTTATTATGCAATGCTCTGAAAATGCTCCTGTAGCTGCTCGTATGGGTGCAGAACTGCTTGAATTTGTCTGGAGTGTTAGGTACCATACTGAAGCCAGTATTCGACTGGCAGCTATTGGATGTGTATTGAGTGTAGTGTATGCTGTGCCACAGTCTCGTTTACAAGGTGACTTAAGACACGCTGTTCTTGATGCCAGAGAGTGGCTGCAGAGTATTGCATGTGGACCTATTGGTGTTCAAGACATTGATTCAAAATGTCGAGAACTTGCTAGAAAAGTTGGAACTTTGACTGATGTTGCTCTTACTTCACATAGTTCATGATAATACTTTCTTGCTGTAATATTTCCTGAAATCCTGTTATTTTGTATCTCATTATCATTTCAATAAATATCTCATGAAAATTAATATACTAGTTTCTTTATGCTATGTTTGCCCTTTAGTTGATTAAACATAAAATTGAAATAGCTATAAGTGCGACTAAGGTTTTTAAGGTTTATCCTTGATTGAGAATGCCTTTTTTTTCTGTTTTGTTTAAGGTACTTCTAACAGCTTGCTAAATGCAACACCCTTAACCCCATTGAGTACCCAAAATACCATGTCAATGTCAGCCAACATGAACCAAGCCGCATCTCCTCTTCAGGTAGTTGTTCTCTGATTTATTGATGAAAGATACAGTTCAACTTGAATATATTCAAATATTTTGTAATATTATAGCTTGGAAGCACATGGACTAATGCTGGACTCAATATCGATGTTGATAATTTAACTCTTTCTGGTAACCGGAACAAGAGTGGGACTGGACCCTCAATGAACCAATTGGCCACCAACAGTCCTACTTCTCCACTTGGAAGACAAGGTAATTTACATTTTAATTTATTTTCTGTTGTCAAGAAAGTTTTTTTTTTCTAATTCTTTTAGGTTTCTTATAACCATTTATTTCACACAGGTCTAGGCCCCTCCTTTGCCAACATGATACCAATTGCTCAATCGGGGCCCACAGTGCCCGTAATGGGTGGTAGTGGCCTGATGGGGTCTCTTCCTTCATCTGCTCCATCGCCTGTTCAGAGCCCAATGCTCTCTAGCCTACCAGGAAGAGTTTCAACATTGCCTGGTGCAATGCCTGGTACACTGCCAGGTGGTATGCCAGGTGCAATGACAGGAAATCTTCCTAGCTCTGTGCCCGGAACCCTGTCTGCCCCTGGATCAATGCCAGGCATGGCTCCTTTAGGGATGATGCAATCAAACACAATGTCTAGTAGCCCTGGATTTTTTCCTGCCACTTTTAAATGAGAACTCTGATTGAGCTTTAAAGTAAATACCTAGATTTGTATATATGTCTATGCAGCTGTGGGCGCCCCCACATGTGATATGATGTATTGTTCATAAATGCTCAATGGAGATACTGAATATGTGTAAGATTTCTTATCTTTCTGACATTATATCAAAGGCCAAATTTTGGGAGCCCTGCTTTTTTTTTTCATTGTCTTTTCTGTGTAAGGGCAGAAAAGAAGTAATAAAACAAGAGCTCCTACAATAAATTGAATACCTTTTTGAACCAATTATCAGCTTTGAAAGCAGAAAAACATAAGAGCCTCTTACATAGGTTTTCATTTGTCATTGCAGGATTATCATTGTTGTTAGTTATGTATTGAATTGCTCAGCCCACTGACATATATTGTTGTGTTCACTTGGGCTTCAAGATTTACTTATGAGAGTATATGAATCAACTTCAATTGTGATGCACCCATTAAATTTGCCGCATCTGTAATGTAATTTTAATGGACCTTTTTTTTTTTCTTTTGAAAGAAGAGGGTAAATTGTATAATTTATAGTTATTATTTGGGTTTAGTCTGTGTTATTCAGGCCATTCTACACAAATTTTAAATAGGTTGTTTTCAAAAGAGCTTTTATAAAATGTCTTCCACATTGAGCACCTTCTTTCAGTGCTCCACTCTTGCAGCTCCCATTACTTCCCTGGGACCAATCAGAGCCATGTATAAGTCAAGTTTAATTTTTTAAATAATGCTTCACTGAAGATCTTGGGTTTTTCCTTCATCTTTTCACGTGCAATTTTAGTTGATTTTTGTTATAAGTTTTACTGTTAATTTTATTAGAAAAATAATTGTTACCAATGCTTTATTTCAAACACCACTATAGTTTAATAGGCAAAGAGAGAACAAAACTGCAGCTTAAATAACTGTGCTGTAAAGAATTTGTTTCTCCAAAGCTTATGCCAAAGCATTCCACAAATTAATTCAACAATGTATTTATTGTGAAGAATTAAGATCCTTGAAGCTATTATAGAAATTATGCCCTGTGTGTTGTATGTCCTGGTTAGTTTTGCCCATTTTTTCAATGTATTACATATCCTTTGCTGGTTTTATATCATCTTAAAATAAATATTTCTCCCTTTAGCAAACCTCTTTTGTTGCACAAAATGAGATTTGCAATGGTTTCTATTCTAAACCACCATTGTGTAAAATTTTGGCTCTAAGCAAGATATTGTTGTAGTTATGCAACTATTGTCAATTGCATAAGGTTTTGGGATTGTTTAGCTAATATTTGCTCATGCCTTATTAACTTAAAGAGAAGTCTGCTTGTATTGTGCCTAAAAAACCAACAACAAAAAGTGGTTTAACAGGTACAGATGTGTCAATGCCCTCCATTTGTTTTTAACTTTGGGAATATTCCTGAAATATTTTTCTCTATCTTGTCTAACAATACTGTTAGTTATTCACTAACACTGTTTTGTACTTCATGTGCGATGAGATAACTGTAATGTACAACTGTAAGTCTTTTGGTTATCCGGTACTGCCCAATTTTGTATCACCAAGGTAGCATACCAAGCGACGCAAATCCGAATGTGATAAAACCGTTAAGCTTATCATATTTTCCCCTACTTTCCGTAATATGGAAATTTTCAAATTTTGCAAAAAATTCTTATGGGCATAGAATAAAGCAGTTTCCAATCATTTAAGTTTAACGCATGCACACCTTTTACATATTTGTTGATTAATTTATAGCAAGAATTTGTCTAGGCTGGCAGTATTTCTTTGCCATTACCATCAGTTCAAGATGCTGGTGCAAACTAACTTGAAGTTTTTACTTTGTATTCTCTACTGTGAATGTTGTCATGCAAGTGTTGTATATTTTTGTTACATATATAGATCTTATAATTCTACCATAATGTTATGATCAATTGGAGATTTTTTTATCTATGAGAATGTAATAATGCTCATAAAGGGATTTTGGTGCTGGTTTTCTGTTTAAAATGTAAGGTCCACTTGAGAATAAGCACCTTTCTAGTGCTGAACTGTCTCATTACTTTAAAAACAAATATGACTTGCCACGTCTGTAGTGTAAGTTGGCTGAGAATTATGCTCCAATGAATTGATTCATTATCATCTGGCAATTGTACAACTATTCATAGCAGTGTGACATGAAGTAAGCATTTAATGCTATGATTAAATATTTAAATCAGAAACAATTTTATTCAAATCAAGATTTATTAGATAATATTTGAACATCATTCATCAGTACATTCATTCTAAAAGTTCAACATTCATCACACAGGATGGTAAAACTGTAGGGGACAACTATCCTCTGAACTATGGCAACAATATACAAAACTTATTCACATCACATCACAAGGAAAATGCAACTTTGACCAGAAACGGTGCTTCCAACCCGCAATAGTGTTTTCGGAAACCAGCTGGCCACTCACTGAATTTTAAAACTACAATGAGATGAACTCGGGGTATGGTAATGATACACATGGGTGGCTTATTCACGACTCGATTTTAGCAAGAATGTCAGATTCTCTGAATAGCTGGAACTCTTTGTTTTCAGATAGCTCAACCTTAGTGCCACCATACTCTGGTAGAAGAACCTGATCACCAACTTTAACAGAGACTGGGACATGCTGCCCATCCTGTAAAACAAAGCATGGTGTGAGAACAAGAAGACTGACCAAAATACACATTACAGACTAATTCAAAAAATGCTTACGCTATTTCTGCTGCCTGGGCCAACAGCTACAACTGTACCAGTGAGTACTTTACCCTGTGCCTTCTCAGGAATAACAATACCCCCCTTGGTCTTAGTGACAGCCTCTGCTCTTTGAATGAGAACTCGATCAAAGAGAGGAACCAATCGCTTAGCTGATGCTAAAGCTGACTGTGCTACAGCAGATGCCTGAAACCACCAGAGAGACCTTAATAAATGGTAACATAATGGAAGCACACAGAAATGACACAGATCACGAGCAAACAGATGACTACAAAGACAACCATAGTATTGACAAATTTTACAGTTTATAACACGAATGGAAATTAAAGGGTAAGATCAGAGATGGGTCATGAAAGTCTACTGAATTAAATGAAAAAGACAGCTAAGTAAAGTGAAGAAATTAACAGTGCTTACCATTTCTAGATGGTTGGGATCAGGGGACTAGAATGACAAGTAAATCACAATGATTGGCCGTCGCAGACTTGAGGGATATTGTGAATCTTCTGATCACGATCTTCACCGGTAAGGGAGAGCAGAACTGAACTGACTGAAGTTCAACCACGAGGGCGTTGATTGTGTAAGATGGAGACTAAGGAGGGGGTAGGGGACATCTCTACACTGTAAAAAGTAGTAAAGATTTTGCCTATATGATTTGATACGTTTTTGAAATACACTCTAGGAGCGAAGAAGTCACAGTTGTATAACTGAACAAATCGCATTCATAATGCCACCCGATTCGAAGTTTTTAATGCAACATCGATAACCATGGAAAGTTACTTGTGTATCCATTATTAACGATTAGAGTCGAACTTCTTCTTTCCCCTCAATCAAGGGATTTCGCCGGTGCCCGCGGTACCGTGAATCTCAGAGTTTTAAGACCACAGAAGGTTTTCATCGTTGGTAATGTGAGCTGCCTGGATCAAGAAGTCTCTTAAAATTCTAGGCTGCTTTCTCAGTCACTTTAAACCTCGTTATCCAGTCTTTAAGAGTTTCGTCAGCCCGCAGTACATTCTAGAAGGGGTTGGGGCCATAGACGAGCACATTAATCGTTTTCGCCAATTATTTGTATTGTCATCACTAAAAGAGTGTATAAATTGACGCTAAGCTAGAGAGCAAATCCTTGAACAATCGAGAGAAACTGTTTGGTGGGTTAATCTTGGGTGTAATCTGTGTTATGCGCAGCCAGCCTGTGTCCCCGCTTATTCTGGGGCCATTCATGTACTTGTTCTTTTCTTCCTCTTTTTTTCACCTCTGCACCAGCAGCCTCCTCCTTCTCGTGGGTTCCGTCCAATCCCAGCACCGACAGTTCCCTCGTGGTCGCCGACAACTGATCAAGTGGAGCTCCGATCTCTCTTTGTATTACTATACTCTTGCATTTACTCCACTCCAAGGTTTAAATTCTATTATCGTGAGTGAAATTGACTGTTGATTGCTAGCAACAGACGTCTTCCTGTTTTATTTTTCTGATTATTGAAGACTGATTGTATGGTGGAACTTTGCATGCCGGTTCGTTGCGTTTGCCCTTTTGCCCTTTCTTTGTCAAATTCAAGTTTCAATCCTTATCAGAATCTTAACTTTAATCGTCTTAGCATTTTCTATTAATTTCTTACTTTCGTCATCGTGTTATTCTCTTTGCCTAGATTCGTATTCTAGATCACAGGTTAGGAATTGCATGGCACCCACTCATGGATTTTGCATCCTACTATTTATCTAGGATTTGGGGAAATCACCTAATTTCTCATGGAATAATACATTATAAATCTGCTTGTTCAACCGTCACTGTGTAGTTTGATAATTTCCACGTCCTAAACAGTTTTTATTTTTTGGTATTTCAATGAGGAATTGTTAAATGACTCTCACCTCACACCATCACCCCTGGAAGTTGACTGTCGTTCCTTGTGTTGCACGTTTTGCTCCACGATTTTTGACTTGTCATAGATTGATAAAGAAATTGCTTCACCCAAGATTGGTTTGAATGCAGGTTCATGTCCACTGCTTGGCTTTGCGGATTTCTACATTTGTATTTTTTTAAATTTGTCACGTTTGCTTGTCTGGTTTTAAATATGTTGAGTTAAGTTCTGCGTAAAATGCTGCCTCTTAGCTTCACGCTTGTCTTGGGTTGTTTTTAAAGGCCTCTTAAAGATGGCTTCTGATTCATCCGGATGTCCCCTGTCGGCTTTCTAGACTCAAACATTTTCCAATGCTTCAGTAATTTAAGAAAGCTTATTTAGCACAGTTCGTATCTGCTTGACATCCGTTCCTTGTGAAAGTACCATCTTTGCTTCACAATTTCACGTTTGTCATAGACTAATAGCAGTTGCTTCACCCAAGATTGGTTCTGATGCATTCAGGTGTCCACTGCTTGGCTTTGCGGACTTAAACATTTTATAATGCATTGCATGAATTATTTATGGATGCTGATTTAGCACAGTTCGAATGTGCTTGACATCCGTTCCTTGTGAAAGTAACATGTTTGCTTCACAATTTCACGTTTGTCATAGACTAATAGCAGTTGCTTCACCCAAGATTGGTTCTGATTCATTCAGGTGTCCACTGCTTGGCTTTGCGGACTCTAACATTTGTTTCTAGTACTAACTGTGACATTTTCTTATTGTGATGTTAAGTTACAAGCATAGTTCTTTCTTCTTCCAGGTTCAAAATGTTTCGGCTGCCAACAGTCTTACGCTCAGTGGCCTTGCGCCAAGTATCTCAGGCACGAGGTTATGCGAAAGATGTCCGGTTTGGTCCAGAGGTCCGTGCTCTAATGCTTCAAGGTGTTGACATCCTTGCTGATGCTGTTGCTGTGACAATGGGTCCCAAAGGCCGCAATGTCATTTTGGAACAGTCCTGGGGTAGCCCAAAAATTACTAAGGATGGTGTCACAGTTGCTAAGGGTGTTGAGCTTAAAGATAAATTCCAAAATATTGGTGCTCGACTTGTCCAAGATGTTGCGAATAATACCAATGAAGAAGCAGGCGACGGTACCACTACAGCTACGGTCTTGGCTAGAGCAATTGCTAAAGAGGGCTTTGAAAAAATTTCTACTGGAGCCAACCCTATTGAAGTGCGCAAAGGTGTCATGCTAGCTGTTGACGCCATTATCGAGCACCTTAAGAGTCTTTCCAAGCCAGTTACTACACCTGAAGAAATTGCTCAAGTTGCCACTATCTCAGCTAATGGTGACCGTAAAATTGGAGACCTTATTTCTAATGCTATGAAGAAGGTACTGTGAAATTAGGTTTTGAGATGTCTGTTTCATTATTTTTTTCGTTATTATCAATTTTGGATTCTCAATTATAGGTTGGTAAAGAAGGCGTTATCACTGTTAAAGACGGCAAGACATTGCATGATGAACTGGAAGTTATTGAGGGCATGAAGTTTGACAGAGGTTACATTTCACCTTACTTCATCAATACTGCAAAAGGTATGTATATTCTTAAAACCCTACTTACTCTCTTGAATTCACCATCTTGAATTTATTACATTATGTTATTTCCAGGTGCCAAGGTAGAATTCCAGGACTGCCTAGTTCTATTTTCAGAAAAGAAAATTTCATCAATCCAGTCTATTATTCCTGCTCTGGAACTGGCTAATACACTCCGCAAACCTCTTGTTATTGTTGCTGAGGATGTGGATGGTGAAGCATTAAGCACACTCGTTGTGAATAGATTGAAAATTGGACTTCAGGTGGCTGCTGTTAAAGCACCTGGTTTTGGTGATAACCGCAAGGCAACACTTCAGGACATGGCAGTAGCCACTGGTGGTATAGTGTTTGGAGATGAAGGCAACCCTGTTAAACTGGAAGATATTACTAAGGAGGACCTTGGTGTTGTTGGTGAATGCCTTATCACTAAGGATGACACGTTGTTATTGAAGGGTAAAGGAAAGAAGGCTGATATTGATAGAAGGAGTGACCAAATCAGAGATCAAATTGAAAACACTACTTCAGAGTATGAGAAAGAAAAGTTGCAGGAGAGATTAGCACGCTTGGCCTCTGGTGTTGCCGTGTTGAGAGTTGGTGGATCTAGTGAAGTAAGTCCTTCTCTACGTAATTTTTGCTTGTTTCGTTATTCTTGATGAAAATAAAAGGCCGTATGAAGCTAAAACTCTCCTACGGATCGAGTTTGGGCAATGTGCAAATTCTTTGAAGCGAATCTGAATTTATTTTCCGTTTTTTTTGCCTTGATTAATTAGAAGATTGCTTCTATTCATGCCTTTACTATTTCCAGGTGGAAGTAAATGAAAAGAAGGACCGTGTAAATGATGCCCTGTGTGCAACTCGTGCTGCTGTGGAAGAAGGCATTGTTCCCGGTGGTGGCACTGCTCTGTTGCGCTGCATCACTAGCCTTGATAGTCTGTCTCTTGCCAACAATGACCAGAAAACTGGTAAGCTTACTGTCAAAATTTTCAACCTTGCATATTTGGTTAGGTTGGAACATTAGGGGGGGGGGGGGGGGTCTGTATTTGGAATGATGGAGAAATTGGATAGACTCTTACACTTCATGTACCACATTTTTGTGTGCCTATTAGTCCTGATGTCAAGTATTATATTTCAGGTGTGAACATTGTTCGGAAGGCTCTGCGTCAGCCTTGCATGCAAATAGCCATGAATGCTGGTGTTGAGGCATCAGTTATAGTTTCTAAAGTTGAGGAAGGAAAGGGTGATATGGGTTACGATGCATTAAATAATGAATTTGTTAACATGATTGAGAAAGGAATTATTGATCCCACAAAGGTAAAGTATTTTTCAACTTTGAATTATTTTATTATGATTTAATATTGTACTTGAACATTCCATTTGTTCGTTGTTACAGGTCGTGAGAACTGCATTGACTGATGCTGCTGGTGTTGCATCTCTTCTTACAACTGCTGAAGCAGTAGTTACTGAGTTGCCCAAAGAAGATTCACCTGCTGGTGGAATGGGCGGCATGGGTGGAATGGGCGGCATGGGTGGTATGGGAGGAATGGGTGGTATGGGAATGTAAATCATGCATTCGCCATCTCATGTGCTCCATATCCCATTGTGTGCTAAGTTAATTGGCCATCAGTGACTTACTTATAGCTGGACTGTAAGCGTGCTATAAGTGCTCTACATGTGTAGTGTATTCAAGACTTGAGGGCTTCATAGGTGTTCATCGTGCCCTGTAACTAAAGTTATTTGCATTTCTTGTTTTAATTGTTACCTGTGTTTGAGAAGATCAAAGAAGATAATTTAGGCTCAAGTGTAGTATCTTGCCTGCTAGTCATAAGATCTGGAAAAACAGAGCTGGTCTAAACTTATGAACTTTGTGTTGCTTTGAATTTATCAGAGTCTATTTCCTTAAAAGCTCTCATGTTTTAGTCAGTCAAAATATTTTAACTTTGTTAAAGTGTCACCAGTGTATGGAAAATTTTATTGGACCAATTTGGTCTTTGTTGGTGCATTGTCCTTGAACTTGTTCAGCAGGTGTTTTCTCATTCCATTATTGTGGTTTTCATTTTCCAGATCTCCCATGAATTTCTTTTCAACTTGTACATAATACTGCCATCACCTTAGTACATACTAGTAATTCATACCATCTCCTGTTAATTTTGTACTTTGCTGTATTTGTAATACAGAGAGATCAGTTAAACTTGTTTCTTTTCATTCACCCTGTACCCAACAAATTACTTTGAAAAAATCAAAGTATGAGAGCATTTAGTTACAGGTGGCAATTTGCTTATTTTTAAGGAATTGTCAAAGAGACCTGTAAGTTAGACTAAATCGAATATCAGGAACTACTGAAATCCCAAATATTACATTATACCTCTACAACTTGCACCACAGCAAACAATAGACCATTGAAATTGTAGGATTCACAGAAAAACACAAAATGGAAATTACTATATGGTTTTATTTATTTTGACATGTGTCGTTATGTAAAATACCTTGTACTTGTACAACAGTATACGCTATATAAAAGAAAACAATTTTTGGTTCAACGCAAAGCATAGACAATTTATCACATTTCAGTTTCTTGCATTTGACCTATCAGATTTCTCATGTGTGTTTGAACACCACAATATACACGTGACTTCAAAAAATTGGCAATCTGCACGAAATTGCTGAATAAGCTACTGAATAAATAAACATAATAGCTAAACCATCTGCCTGCAAGCAGAATCTTCAATGGGAAGAACAGCAAAAATCTGACAGAGCAGCAGAAATACAAAATTGATGTACAAATTTTTATAAGTTTACAAAAGTATGATTTTTATCTTACCCAACCATTGAGTAAGATCACTCTTCCATGAGCGGAAACAGTCAATTATATACCATACCTGGGCATAGATAACATACATTCAAACATACAATAATCCACAGACACACACACACACGCACGCACAGTTCACTTGAAACTCATTGAAGTAAAACATTTTACAGAAATCTGATCTCAAAACTGTGACATAAAAAGGAATACTTCTTTCAAAATAAAATATTTGATACACTTCAGGATGTACAATAATATTTTGGCTAAAACCAAAAAATATTTCCAATAACTTGTGGAAAACCGGAAAAAACTAACGGCACAATTATCTACAGATTGTATTCAAACTGAGCATAAACAGGCAAGGATACAAACAATAACAGGGTCATTAATGTTAATTGATAAGGATTGACAAGTTAATTAACTACCATTACTTCTAAAACACTGAAATGGAACCACACAGGAGATTGTGTAGGCAAAAAATTGAACATTAGCACTCCCACTCTTCAAATGCTGCTAAGGACAGGTTTCGAAAAGCAATCCAGAACAAATCAACATAACACAAACATACAAGATGTTATGAATGACAATTTGTCATCAGTTAAGTATAATTAGATGAGATTGGAACCGAATATATGGCAATAGCAGAAAGTTAAAATGGTTACTAGCCACGCCACCATATTTACTTCAAACAAGCAACTGGATTATCAGAAATCATTTTGGACTGTAGATTTGTGAGAGATAATGAGACTAAAAAAATGAAAGCACTTTATATGTATTTGTTTCTTTAGACATCTCTAATTAAAGCTCCAAGCCTTGGGACAGTAGAAAATCAGATGACTCAAAAGTAGTGGGTGAATTCTGTTTGCATTGTCTACAAACCCCTGACCTTGCTTACACTACACATATATCACCTTGTCAACTTTGAGCTTTGACACAAAATCACTAATCAACAAGTGTGCAAACGCACACACCAATTTAATTAAACTCATTCAGAAGACTAGTGCTTACATAAATATGTATAACTAAAAAGTAATACTTCATTGTAAACTGTAAATCAGCCCATACAAACGTTCAATATCTATTGCTATGGATGTTACAAAACTGGAGCTTGTCACAATTCTTGAAAAATTGTTACTAATTTGAAAATTTCTTTGAAAGGGTTGTGGTGAATTGCTCATTGAAACTGAAAGTACATGCCCTGTAAGAGGAGGACTAGACACAAGACATGACCAGTACTAAACAAAGAATATCTCCACTAACAACAACATCATTCAAAAGAAATTTTTAAGTTGACTATGGAAAGATAGAGGTCAGAACTTTATATAAAGCTACATAAAACATATGTTGATTTAAAAATTGAAAATTTCACATTATCTTTTAAGATTTAAGTTTGTAGCTAGTACAATAGACATTCTTGCACTATATTTACTGGAATTACAAACTTGCAAACTATGGCAACCATTCAATGACCCGACTAGAAAAACGCCATGATTTGTCATCATAACGGACATTGAAAAAAGTCAAGTTTAGAATTATGAGGGGAACCATAAAACAAGGCAACATACAACAAAGAACTGGAGCCATAGTTGGGCTTGTATTTCCAGTAAGGCTACTAAGATTTTACAAAGTTTGGATTATACATTTTTTTCATAAAAGTAAACCAGTTGATTGGTATTCACCAAACAGGGAAGGATTTCTTACAATCCTCAAAACTTAAATGTCAGCGCTGAAGCATCACCTGCCAGACAATTAAATGACTCTGCACTCCCCTGCTTATTGATTGTGAAGTATCTTGTGTGGACGGAACTATTTCAGCATCACCATCATCATCTTCTTCACCTGTAAAGGTAAAATAATCTATACTTCAGGTTGTCAAACCATCCAAAAAAGCTGTGTGGAAAAGAGGTGTTAACTAAGTATCGAAAAGAAAATCACAAATACGTAATAATTTAAATGGATTTTAAAATGCCTGTTGGAAACAATTAGCACTGAAAGGAATTTTGTATGATTGAATAAACTTCTATCAATAAAAAGAAATATTTCAGATATGTAATAATGACTGAACTGACCACATAAAAACCACTTTCACCACCAGTTCCCAACAACTTATACGCTTGACTTCTTCTAAAACTCTCGTAAGTATAACAACAAACCATTGTAAAAAAATTAAAATAAAATTAACTTTAAGTCTCTGTTTGTCTTGGACACAACAAGTTTGTCAGCAGTGAAAGCAAAGAGAAAAAAAAAAAAAAAAAAGAAAGGTAGAAAGAGTGATGCTTTCACCAAGGGTTCATGCTTCAGAAATTGTGCAAAAACAGAGGAAATTCGAGAATGATAAAAAAAGCATAAAAACAACACAGACAAACACTATTTGGTGAAATACAAGTCACTGGAAGAGTATAGCTACAAGCACAGTACCTTAAACACTAAAAGCAAGAAGAGGAAGAAAAAGAAAGAAGTTAAAGATAAAACATACTTTTTAAAAAATGCCATAAATGTCTCAAGCAATACATATTCCACGTGCATTAAAACATTGTCTGTCATGTTTTTAAAAGCAGTTGTGAGTGAAACATAAACACATTGTTGATTTAAGCAGAGCACTAGCACTAGAGAAATGAATAGAGCAGGCAGGCAAGCAGGCAGCAGCACAGCAACATGTCGTACCGGGCTGGCAACAACTGCCAAACTATGAGGTGCGATGCAGAGTCCTGAGCCTCGTCCGCGTCATCTTCTGCAACCACCAGACAGTGTCACACCAACATCACACACGCGCGCACGCTCACACACACACAACGAGGGATCCGGTGCTCACTGAACTGGGAATTTATCTCCAGAACATGGTGACAAATGGTGACAACACAAAAGCCACTGCAAACTGCGTAAGCATACTTCAGGTATTATGTGTGTTGAAATCAAATAAAATGAGAAGGATTTTATGTTTTAAGGTAATATACTTAAAATCTCTGGTGGCAATTAATTGAGGCACCATTATTTTATGAAAGTTTTTTTTTTTTTTGCTTTTAATGTGCAGCTACTGAAAAGCAGAACTTTTACTAAAAAAAATCATTGTTTCATCACACCACTTTAATAGCGTTGAATGTTTTTTATTCAATGCAATCACATGTTCAGCAGTTGTTCCTGTTTTTGCTTTATTCCCTCTTGCGAAACCTTATGTAATGGGTTTTGAGTGCTAATTTGACATCCTGAAACTATCTCTGAGCAGCACCTAACATATTTTTTTAAATGTTTATCTTCAAAATGATGCCACTTAAGTTTTACATCCATGTCAGAGCACATAACAGTATTATTAATACATATCAAACATCAACAGAACAACGTTTAATATCCATGTGCATTTGAAAACCTTGTTGATGTGCTCAAACATATGTAAAATTTCAGTGTTATATTAAGTCACTGACAGTCCTCAAAAAATGTTATGTAAATGTATGTATCCAAGACAAACAAGAAACAGATATACATAGGTAGTACTGTAATTATTTGATAGATAGATATAAAATGGTTTAAAAATAGAACTACTGATTGTGCAACAAATTTTTCAAACCATGAAAATCACACAGGATGCAATCACACCAACATTCACTATAACAAACTTAAAACAAAGTAAATCTTTCTGCAGTACTTAAAAATTATAAATATTACGTGTGAAGAACTAAATAGTATCAAATATGCTTGGGCTTGCACAAAAACAGATACAGGTTGTGTACAATTACTGCACGAAATCAAATATCAAAAAACGTAAAACTATTTTTTTTTTTAATCCTCGAAAAATACAAAACTTGTGAAATCTATCCGATTTAAAAAAAAAAACATAGTAAATATGAGGACTTACCAACTCTGAAGTCTATGTATCCTTCACCCCCAGACATTACTAGCATTGATTGAGGCTTATCTGAATCCGATAGCCCGTCCATAGCTGGTGTGTCAATTGGATCACTGGTTGCAGCCGATATGCCACCAGAACCTAGTAAAACAAATCACACAATTCAAAATATTTGCTTCCCACGATGGCACAGACTGCACCAACAAGTGCAATGAATTTGAATGAATTTGAATCAATAAACCACTTTCCCGATTGCAGCCAGTCCCTTCCTCCGCCGCTTCCAACTTTAACTGCCTGCCCTCAGATAAAGTCCGTTTGAACCACTTTACCCGGTTACTGTCCCCCTCGGATGGCCCCGGAGGACTCTAACCGGGCGCCTTGGTTAAAGCACACTCTAACCAGGTAAAGTCGACACTAACCGGTTAATGCCAACATTACCCGAGTAACGGACTTTAACCGTTATATATATTTTAAATGAGAGAAAAATTGTGCAAAAGCCAATATGACTACTGTGACATAAAATCTTAATACATACCAGGTACTGAAACAAAGAATTTAACTGCTTCTCTATGGCCATGAAATGAAAGCTGAGCTTGTGCCATGGAGCAATAAGGTATAAAACTGCCAGGTGTAACACGATTTGATTGAGTATCAGCATAAACTCTCACAATTGAACCTGGTCCCCTGGCTGCTCCAATTATATTCCCTGTAGTGCCTGCACCTAAAGAAAAGACCTTGTCTTAATAGCAGCACTAACATACATCTCATGCGATGAAACTAAAATACTTACTTTCAGACAGAGGAACAGAAATAATCACGCCATTGCCAGTGCCTATCCATAATCTTGATGATGATATGAGCAGAGCTGTGATACGTGCAAAGGAGAATCCCAACTTTCCAGTACCTGAACAAACAAAAAACATGATACCTTATAAAAGGTGCAAAAAATCCAGTCATTTTAATTTCGTTGGTTAATGCTGAAACAGTCATTACTTTTAGACTAATGTAGTAGGGTTAATGAGCATGAGGCGCTTGCAAACCAATGCCATGGTGTAAAACTTACAATTACCTATATATTATAATGATATATTTATTGAATATGAGAGGTGATGTGGAAAAATAAGGTCTCTAGTAGAGTCAGATTATGGCAATCACTAAGTGTTATTCAGGGATGTAATACACACTTATAAGATGTCATGCAATTTGAAAAATATGCAATTTATACCTTGTGGAAATACGCCTAATTCAGCCGTCACCACACACGATGATAAAATTCAGAAAAAGTAACATAATTAGAATTTAGTTTATTGTAGGATAATTGACTTAAAAGGATACTCTAATGACAGCAGTCATTACAATGCTTTGATGGATAGTACAAGTAAAGAGTACAAGGGACAGAGACTATACCTATACAGTGTAAATTAAGAAGGGGAAGGACTAATATAGGCTTAATGCTGAACCAAAGAACTTTTTTTAAGAAACTCACCAAGCATTTTGCTCACATACGGTTCAATATCCACATCTTGCAAATGTTGGTAGGTGTGAGCATGGTACAATCGAAGAGTAGAGTCAAGCCTGATAGTAACCCAGACACCATCTCCAAGCCAGGCCATTTGTCGCACTTGACTTTCTTTCCGAGGATGAGCATCAAATGTTTTCTACCAAATTATTGTAGGTATTAAAATAGATGTAAAAATCCAATACAGAAAAGTATGGATGTAAGTAATTTACCTCTACTTTCAGGGATCGAGGATCCAGTACATGAATTTTATTACGATATCCACACCATACCCGACCATGAACAGCAACCATACAACGAATTGAATGGTGCTGTGGTCCAAGATCAACAATGTGGTAGTTATTCAGGTTCCACTGTCCATCTAAACCTCGTCTGAACACAACTACAGTACCATTAGCTAAAGCTGCAAGGACTCTTCCATGAATGTGCCTGAAAACAAAACAAAGAAGCGTCAAGAATTTTAAAATAAGACAAACAGGTATAAAGCTACTTGCGAAGTCTCCCATACGCATAATAACATTATCCCGTAGTTAGTTTGAGTTCCAATTTTTTAACGGCGAATCAGCATTAAAGTACGGGTTCAGACTCAACGTTTCTCACATTTAACGCTGGTATATTAACAAAAGTATGGGCGACATTTTAAGCAGGTTATACTATATAAATATAACACAAGACAAAAGAAAGATAGAGATGACTCATAAATTTAAATTAAAGTTGTAGAGATGATATCTTACACTATACTTAAAACAGAGTCTTTCAAGTGAACACTATGAAGACACCTTCCCCATTGAGAAGCAGCAGAGTGAACATAAATATCACCACTTTGGGCACCCAACCACATAGTTGGAAGAATGCTACTCATCTTCTCTAGATTTTCATTCACCAGCTCATCGTTTTCTGTAAAGAAAAAGGTAAAAGACTCTAGAGAAACATTCAACAACATTAATCTATAAAATAAATCACACTCCCTACATAGCGAAAGGTAAAACAAGGGAGAAGTAGACACAAAATTAATTTTGTGTCAAATGTAACACTTGTTCTTTATTGTAATTGTAAGTACTGTTCTTGGCGCTTTACATTTTCCAATTTTATTACTATATGCAGGAATGCATATAGGAATGTCATGGAAAATCAGTAGTTTTAATACTGGTCGTTTGCCTGTCAGATTGTGTGTAAATGAGAACTCTTAAAATAAATTTGCTGATTTTGTTGGAAGTGATTTTGAAAGTAATGAGAAATGAGACAACTAAAACAACACTTATCAAAGAGGAGGGGGGGGGGGGACAATCTGGCCCCAGGCAGGGCCTGAACACAGACAGATAGGGGGCTGCCTCGCAGCTTGGTGGCCGGTGAACTTAGACATGGTTCCTAATTTTGAATAGCAATACTTGTTTGTGGCCGTTGTTTCTTCTAAGATTAAAATGACCACTAATAAGCTGGGTTAGGGACTTAGCACGAAAATCAGCAAAATTTGTTAAGAGTTCTCAAAATATTACTATTAAACTCAAAAAAAGGTTTATTGTTGGAATCAAGACCAGTACAATTTATATTTCCAAACGAGATTGGTACAATTTCTACGTCTGCAGGTTTTGTGACTTATGAGATGAAAGTGGAATCATGTTTAAGCATTACCTCACACCGAGAACAATACTTCCTTCTTCCACCACCGACTAGGTGAGGGTAGGTGGTATAGAACGAGTAAAAACCAAATCCCAAAACTCATAAGTGACAACTTTAAAGTTGAAGTTCAAAAGCTATACTTCACAAAGTTGCAGAAGTCACCAATGTAGAGTTAAGAATTGTCCCATTTTGAAAACAAAGTATTAGTCTGCTTTATTTTCTTATGCATTTTAAAAAGTATCCTTTCTCACCTTTTGAATGTTGCAATAGACCATCTTTAACCAGACCACTAACTTCCTTGGCTAACCTTCTAGGTGGGTTAATGTCCTCTGCCTCATCCTCTCCTAACCCACTCAAATCCACTGATAAGCAAAAGCAGTAATAAAATATGTGAGCAATCACCACAGTTCACAAATAGCACAAAAAAACAAAACAAAATCACATCACAGAGCACATTGCATGGATCAAAATTAACACACACAAGCAAACAAAAAACAATACATTGATTACCTGTTTCAATCTGAGTCTTTGGGGCAACAAATTCTCCAAGAGGGGGCCCCGGAGCTTCACTACCTGTAGCACAACTCACAAGTGTAATACGTCCAATGCATGCATCATTTTCATCTAGTATACTATCTGCCTGAACAGAAGACATTGAATCTCTTCGTACGTCATTTTCAACTTTAGAATCTTGCAAGACTGAGGTCTGTGTGAAGCTGTCATCATTCACTTTCAGAGGAGTTTCTGGAACTTCCTCAGTGGCAGGATAGTCACTTTCACGAGCACCTTGAAATTAACAAAACAATTTGGTAGGATTGTTAATTTTAAAAATAGATATAAAAAACACAAAAAACAAAAATTCTTTCTCTTACCAGGTACACTTGCTATACACAGCAAGTGAGATGAACAAACATTAAAGGCTTTCAGAACATCAGCTGGGTTGTTGGCATCTACTACAGTCACACGGCTCATTTTGTGAGTTGATGTACATATCCAGACTAAAGACGAAAGTTGTTGCTCTTCTATTTCTGCCTCCTTTGCAAGTCTTTCTCCTTCCTAGAAAGATACAGATAGAAGATAATAATCTTTTCTTACTTCATACTTCAGAGATTGAAAAATGTTTGCTCCACAGTAACAAAACAGTAGTCAAACCTCCAACTCTTCCTCCAAGCAGCGAACTGGACTTGCTTTTTCATCACTTTCACTGATATTGGCACAGGTTTCCTCTGACGGATTTGAATAAAAAATACTGGCTCCAACAATGGATCCACCATCTCTTGTTTTACCTCCACTTAAGTTAACGCCTGCAGCACACCAAATCTGCAGAGGCTGAAAGCATACACCATATTCCATTACACATCATTGACATTATCATCAAAAACAAATTTTTGTATTGGGGTAAAAAGGTAAAAAATACTTTAACTCCTGGTTCACTCTCAGTCAATGGCCTGCAATATACTGGCACAGGAACAGGTTCTGCACTACTGGGTCTTGCAATGGCTGCTCCTGATGAAGTAAGTGCATTTGGAAGACTACCAGCGCCTGAAACTTTGGCTGGTAAACTCCATCCATAGGCTCTGAGGCGACCATCATCTTTTTCCACATGGGCTCGGACTTGACGATATTGTTCTCGCCTCTCTGTCTGTCTTCGTAGAGCCACTTTTTCATTATTCCTGGATGTGCCAGAAAGAGTAAACAGGCAAAAATTACAGAAAAATCAGTAATGTGTATCGAAAATTCTAAAGTGAAAGAATTTGGGACAAAGACCAGAACTCTGTTGGGTATGAACCCAGAAAAGCCCAAAGGGAATGCAGTGTGCATTAAGCTATAACACATGGTGACTTGTGAGCCCATAACCATGTATTTCACAAAAGAAATTACCATACATAGAAGGATACAAGAAAAAGACCACACCATAAGATCTATTTTACGTGACCTTCAACCACACTGATTACCTAAAATCAATAAATTAAGAAAAAAAAAGGAAAACAAATCTACTGGGGTAGTTAAAATTTCTTGCAGTCAAAACATGGTAAAAATTAGGATGCACAAGATGCTCATTCCCATAAAGAGCCAAGACATGATAAGTAACTTTTCACATTTCCTTGGCACTTTTCTTGATATTTATTGGACACACAGTAATGCAGAACTTACACTTTAATTGGGCCAGTGTTGTATGAATCCAGAGGTCGAGAAGTGAGAGGGCAGACAAATATTTCAGAGGAAACTAGGCCTCTTCCGCAAATTCGCAGAAAGGCTGACTCTCATTACTTTGACAAACAGATGGCCTATAAAGTGACGGGAATCACACTTAAAACTCAGAAAGTTGTGTGAGCTCTTAATGATGAATGAGGCTATCTTCCAATGAAATCCTATTTCACACTTAAAGATTAATTTCCCTACATGTAATACCTTTGCCCAAACATCACTGCACTCCCACATGAAAAGCAATCATAAATAAAAATAATAACAAAATGAAAATTTGGAGATAATATAGAAGTTTTGTTTGTTTGTTTGTTTTTGTCTTCTTTTTTGAAATGGACAAAATTACTGCTCCATAGACACCCGTACTTTTATATTACACTAATAATACAACAAGAAATAAATGAAAAAGGGTGAGAGTGTAAGCCAAAAGCAGGATAGATAAAAAAACAACAACATAGGGTTTGAACTGAGAAATATACATATGTGATGTTAGTAAGCAATGAAGCAAAAGGATAGAATAGCTGGAAATAAATAAAATTTACGGTTAATTGTTCCAAAGAGAAACTGTTGATATCACCCTGCATGCTTTAAAGTGAGGCATCTTAAAATTCTGAGCGAATTGTCATTTATGTTATCTGACGTATAAACTAGGGACACAAAGAAAATTAACCAATAAAGCACAAGCACAGTGCTTCTGTAAAATATGCTACATTTCAACTGTACTTACGAATCCGAGGTCTCCAGATAATCGACACCTCTCTTACGATCACTAAGGGTGCGTTGCCGCATTGAACCCAAGGGACCAGCTGGACTCACATGTTGTGGGGCAGTAAATCGTACTCCCATGTGTTGGGTTTTCCTTGAAGGTACAGGTCTATCAGTAGGGGTAAAAAGGTTGCTGAAACTGGAAAAGAAGACACTATAGTCACCACAAAATTATCTGATATAATTAAAGATAAATTTTTATCAATCAAAGAAGTATACTAACAATTTCCATATGCTCTGTTTACTTTTCCTATCAAGATTGGGATCATTTCGTGAGGCACGAACAAGCTCTGTCCATCGTACTGCTTCCTGCAGCTCCATAAATCGCTCTTTGTATTGATTCCTCTCCATGAGAACACGCGCCATTTCCACACGGGTGAATCTCTTTCTTTGAGCCATTGGGACATCTTCCTATGAAACAGATCAACAAAAGTTTCACACTATCTCTTATGGAATAATAGAAACAACATAAAAGAAGATGAGAAGCTAGAACATTTACTTCATCGTCTGACTTGCTTGCTTTCAGAGCTTTCTCTGACTCTTCTTTGGCCTTTTTGAGCTCCTCCTGGAGTTCTTGAATTTGTAGATTAAGTCGTTCTTTAGTAGAGACAAGAGACTTAATTTTTTCACGGAAATATTCTTGTTCACTGTATACAACAAAAAAGAAACAGCGAAGGTTGGTTTGTGAGAAAAGATGAAGAAAACAGTAATTGGAAAATAGAATGTATTGCCCTTAAAAGATAACCACATACCTTGTGAGTTCATCAACTTTGATTATAAGATCATCCTTTACAATATTCAAAGCATTTCTGTTGTTAATGAAAAATAATATAGATATTACTGATATGAGGTATACATGTGCTAAGATCATAAAAAGATCAATTAACTTCACATACTTGGTTGCAAGAAGCTCGTTGTTTTCCATGATGAGATTTTCCACTTCTTTGCCCATACCTTAGGGGAGACAAAAATAGGCATGAATCAATGTTAAATGGCAGAGATGGAAAATAGCAATTTTATCAGCAGGCTGTATAGAAGAGCAAGACAGTATGCAGCATTCATATTTCAATATCCCAGACAAAAGCTGTTCATGCTGGTCATCACAAGCAATGAGTATAGATTTGCAAATTAACCCCATCAGAAAACTTTTTAATTTGTTGATTGATTTAATGAGTTAGCTGTGCTGTGGTAGGTAATAGAATAAATTATCAAGTATTAGATATCTATTTGTTTCAACAAGATATACACCACTTTTTCCAGACAGCATGTTTCAATTGGCACATAGGAGGTCTACCTTAAGCTTAAAACTAAAATTGTTTCAATAATTTAACAGCAAATGTAAGTGGGTTGTTGTATATCTTACCAAAGAAGTTGTCATTAACTGGAGGAGAGTCAGATGAAGACCGGCAGGCATATCCAGGATAGACACACATGAAAACCAATGTATGTTAGTTTGCCATTCAAGCAATGCAGAAAAGCCAACAGCTGATTGATAAATTCATTGATTGGTAAAAATGACTTAAAAATATGTAGCAGAAAGGGACTGAATTTATAAACTGGTATGTTCCACTACAGTTGAGAAACTATTTAATTTACTGGTACAGTAATATTGGTATTTACAATGACTGAATAATGTTTAGAAATAATGTTTTTGTTATTGAAATATACGAGTAAATAGTAGGCACGAATAAAATAAGTTTCCTCAATAGTTTATCTACCTCACCTCATCCTAATCACTCTTCACATCAACTACATACAGTGAAACCTTGTTATTGCAAATCGCATTGTGCAGAAGTACCAATACTTGAAAAGTGGGATCACGTTACACTACCAGGGTTTGTACAAACCAGGTTTCACCATTAAAAGAAAAAGTGGGCACATCAACAATTCATGACAAACTTTGCACCAATGCCAGAAAAGCTCATGCATTTTTAAGCATGGGTGAGAGAATAGAGAAGACCTCATATTTAAGTGCATAAAAATATGAAATGTACAGGTAACAGAAGTGCGTATACATGCATTACTTCAAGCAAAGGACTATAACTATTGTACTAAGAAAGGGGTGCATACCAGCATGAGCAATTTTGCTGCGCAACTCCGTTTCACTGTCGCTGTCTAATCCACGACGGTGATAAAATGCAGCACAGATGCAGCGACAAGAGGTGCAACAAAACATGCAAACAAAGGGCTAGATATAAATCTACGCAGAAGCAATTACTTCAGACAGTGTGAGGATCTACCAAACAAAATTTAAAAAGTACACAAGAGCAATCACTTTTAACCTTTTGAAGAGGGAGGGGAAAGCAAGTAAATACATGTTTAAAATAGATAATTTTTTTTTTGTAAAGGTTGGTTATTAAAAATGATGAGTCAAATTGAAGGCTGGAAGGAAGGTTTTAGAAGGAAACAGGTTCATAGATAGATATCATGCTGCATATCTACATTTCAGAACACATCATCTTAACTGTCATGATTACTGTAGCAGCTGTTAAAGTGCACCAAGAAGCTCATAAAATTGAGAAATCTTGAGAAGAAACATTTTTGATATTCAAAAAGTGAGCACAAAAAGAAAATTTTCAAAAAGAAAATTACATCTAAAACTGTTACACACTAAAAGCATTTAATGAGAAAATGTTTTAAAAACACAGAAACTTTTTGTGCTTAATGTGGTTATGTACTGCACACAGTATACTTTTTGTAAAGATAAGAACAACATGAGAAGGAACATTTGCACACAATCATTCCTACTGATAGATATATAGACAAATCAAATCTAAAACAAAATTGGCTTGCACTGAAAATAGAAGAGTGAAAAGGGTACAAACCAGATGAAGCGTATTCTCCAGGATGAACCCAGCTTCCTAAGAGCCACAAATCAAACACTTTAATCTAAAACAGCACTTTCCTATGTACCTTGCCATATGGCAAAGAAGTTAGTTTTAACAGATTGTGATCCTAGTGAGGGGCTGACGAACAAAATTGACAATCTTTGCCTCCAACTGGAATGGTTGAGGCCGTGCATCCCCCTGAGCATTCTGTTTGAGTTAACAGCTTCATATTTGAGCCACATACACCAAATGTCCCTAAAGCCTATCACGGTAAATGGGATACCTCAGCTTAATTTTTGATTGTATATTTAGTTCTCAGAGCTTGTGAATTTCTTTGACACCTTCCCTGCGCCATGACCACTATGTTGTCGCGCTACCATGTTAAATCATAGGGACCAAAAATGAGCCGCAGGGAACGTGTTAACATACTCAGAATTAATATTTCTCAAAATTCCTGTTTCACGAAAAAGCTCCATGTTTCAACTATATTTAAAAATTGTTTTATCTTCGTAGGAACACGCTTCCGAGCGGGATCGTGCACTGCATGGAGACCTTTAACCGTTCCTGCTCTAGACCTAGATGGGCACCTTCTTCAAATATGGCAAAGGCGGGAACAAGATCCCTTACGGCCCAAATAATGTGGCAAAGTTTGATATCACTGCGGTACTATATTAGTAGCAGTCTTAACACTACCTCAGGTGCCAACAATTTTATTGCTAATCAACTGTAGCTTAAAATTACACTCAGTGTTCAACTGTTCAGCTTGGCACGCCTGGCTTCTTAGAAGTTTAACATTGAGACCTGGGTCATGTATATTTTTACAGCTAGAGGACTTAAATAGAACTAGTGAACCAACTGGGAAATCCCTGTAGAATTTACAGTCAAAAACTACCAACTAACAGCATATCAAAATCAGAAGTTGCTCATCAGAAATATAAACTTATACCAATTAATCTAGCTCACAGTTTTCTTTTAAACTTCTAAGCCAGTAAGAAATAAAATAAAGTAGAAATTACCTGTAATATCAGCTCCTTCATCCATTTCTCCCAAAGCTTCAACATCCTGAAAGCTGAGCTCTTGGTACAGCGTATTCCCGCTGCGTTGTTCCCTACAAAAGAGTTGAAAAGCAGTTGCAGTATCAAATAAAAACTTCATCAACAATGAATAATTCAGAGAGATATTTAAGTACCTCTTCGTATGGCTTTTTCCTCCTGGGGGAGGTAGCTCTTCTGTTTCTGGGCTTGAATCTTTACTAGTAGGACTAAGGCTTTCCGACCAACCTGGATAAAAAAGACTGACACTTAGGGAAGTCCTCCTACAAAAACACAAGTAAATTGTACTAAGCTGAGGTAAATAAACTTACCACCCTTCTCTGGTGAAGGTAGTTTTGAAAATGACTTGTCAGGTGAACTATCTCTTTCAGGAGATTGTGTTTCCTGAAAATAAGTGAGGGGTTTAGCAGGGAAAGCTCCTGAACATTTTTTTACCTAACTACAGAATATATAGTTAACCTCAAGTTCATTTTGGAGACTAGTAGTAGGTGAAGAAGCAGCAGGTGCATATTCCACTGGGCTTATGACAGACTGTGGCCCTGCCTCTAAAGAAGCAAATCCATATGAAATAGGTCCACTGGATCTATTGCAGCAACATAGATAAATTCACAATATAGAGTAATTCTGTTTGAGAAATGGATAAGTGATGACTGTTGTAGCAGTTGAATACCTAGTCATAGGATTTAAGGCGGACATTGGTGGGAGCCTGGCCCTTCCTGTCGAATCTAGTCGGTCTGTGGTTCCCATCATAAGTTTAGTTCTTTCCATTGTATCCATGTGTGTTTTAAGAAGATCAGTATACCGTTCATGAAGTTTGGAATACTCCTGCTTCATTTCAGATTCCTTTTCTTCTAGTCGATACACTGCAGAAATGGTAAAAAATAAGAAAAAATAACACACTGAATGGCACATACTGTAATCAAGACTCTTGACTGCAATCAAGTCACATTACTGGTATGATATGAAATATGAGGTCTGTATTAATTCATCCAAACCCATCTTATAACAACATAAAAATTACCATGGTCTGAAGCATTTTTTCCTTTTAACTCCAACATTCGAACAATTGATTCCAAGCTTTCAATTTTGCCTTGTAGCTCTTTTCTTTCATCTTCAGTGGCATCTTCTGACTCTATTAATTTCTAAAAAAATAGAGAGAGGAAAAATAAATTAAATGATGTACAGTAGTTATATATTTATGTTCATATATTTATGCTCAGGTACAAAACATTAAATAATTTGATAAACTGCAATATTTGATTAAAGCACAAAGAAAAACAGCCAAAACAAGAAAAAATAATAATAACAACAAACAGATAATTGAAAGGAGTTTGATGGCCAATAAACTCTTCACATTTTTTTCTACAAGGAGATCAAGATCATCAAGTAGTCTTTTTCTAGGTCTTATTGAATGTATATGGTTATGTTTTTGTGATGACATAACCCCAGAACTTGTAATTGTAAACCTGGTTCATAAACACTCTTACACCAGAAGGATAGCGCGGGGATCCAAAGTGACAATCCAAAGTGATAATATGTAAGAATTTTTTAAAGAAATAGGAGCTCTTACCTGTTCTGCACTTTTCCTTAGCTGTTTTTCACGTTCATACTGAGTCACCAGCTGTTCGTTGTCTTCTCGTAACAACTCCAATTCTACCTCATGTTCTTGATTTTGAGTATACGATATGTCTAAACACTCAAGCACATTGACAACTAACGGCATTAGATCTTTTACAACATCATCATCATATTTACTTATCATTTTCTCAAATTCCTGGTAAACACTACCAGCGAGAGACTGTACTTTTTCTGACATGACAACATGAGAGTCTTCGTGAGTACCATACACTGTTTCTTGCTCCATTTCCATCTTTTTAATAATAACCTTGAGGTTAGAAAAAATAACTTTCGATAAACCTACATATGGAGAAAAACAATCATATTCACAGTTGTTTACTGAAAACAATAATAATGCGTGTCCCTGTCTGCTGATGACATTTTGCCAAACACTGACCCCATTTTAAACGCCTTCTAGTAATTCGCCACGCCCACTTCCATATCGGAGACAGACGACAAACGTTAATGAATGGGCGGCAGGCTACAAGACAAGAAGGCAGTGTGATTTGAATTCGAATCAAATGAAAATGAACGTATTGAACTAGATCTAACTGCTAACGGTCCGTCATTATTTTGTGTTCCTTGTTGTGACACGAGTATTTGTGAGTTCCTAGTGTTTAAAATTAAAATAACATCACATTTAAGTTTGTTAAAGAACTGAAAAATGACTCCAACCATAACTCGTCAAGCCAAAAATACGGGAATGAAGAGTCGTCAGGTGCAAGCAAAGGTCACGTCAAGATTTGCATCATTCTCAGTTAACGCTGAGTAAGTTTAACCTGGAACAATCAAGTTATGGGGAGGAGTTTGTGTTATGCACCTAATTGTGTTTTGCTTTTTTGGTTTCATTTTTCAGGGAGCAAGTGAGACAGTTTCGGGAGGCCAGAAAGGCTAGGGAGACTGAAAGACTGGAGAAGTTACGAGACTCTCGCTTAAAAAACAGTTCTGCTGCGGCTTCGACTGTGTCAGCTTCAATTTCTATTACAAGTTTTGCATCATCTAGCTGTCCACCTTCCAAGCCCCGAGTTCTAGGCGTTTTATTGAATAAGTCACAAGCATGTAGTACTACGATAAAGTCATCTGCCCTAAGTCAGAGGTCTCAGCCTTGCCAAAGAACAACACATCATTTGACGGAGACAAGCTCCAACAATAATCCTAATGCTGCTACCAAATGTATGCCAGCTTTAAATCTGCCAACCAAACGTACGGCAGGGGTGATTTCGTCTCTGAAGTCACGCAGATCAAATGGTGGAAGTGAGTAAAGTTATTTATTTCATCTTGAATGCCTTGGCATTTACTGTTAATAATTTTTGAATAATTGTAATATTGCAATTTAAGGGCAAAGCCTTTCCAAAAAAAGGCCAGATCTGAAGTTGTCTAACAAAGCAAAGCGTAAAGTGCCCAAAGCTGAAGTGAAGCTGACGAAAACTGCTCAATTACGCATGATGAAATGTGACCCTCTTCTTGATCTTTCACAATTCAAAAGAGATTCAAAGTATGTTGATGTTTTAAAAAAACAAAAACAATTATGGTTATATTATATTCCTATTGTTTTTAATGTATATAATTTCCTCAGCAAACGGATAGTGTTGCCTTTACCTGCATCCGTACCAAAACCAGGTAATGATTCTAAGAATGCTAAGGCACCCATTGAGAGGGGCGATATTGATGTCACTACTAGTGTGATTGTCGATGGATCTAATCTGGGTATTCAGAACAATGACCAAGGTGAGTTATTACACTTTATTTGGTTTGTTAATCCTGAGAGATTAGTCTACCAAATCTTGAAGAAATTGTCATAAGAGGAGATTAATAAAGCATTAAACTTTCTGGAATACTGGATGAAAATAGTTAAATGGTCATTCAGGAGCATAAGGTTGTGGAAATAAATTTAGAATATACCCATTGCTTGAAATTGCAACTGCTTGCACCTCTTTAGCTTAATTTAGGTCGGTAAAGAATTGTTTTAGTCAGAATTAAGGGGCACTGCACTAAAAATAACAACAACAAAAAAAACACCCTCCAACAAGTCAGAATAAGATTTTGTTATTTTTTTCTGATCTATGACTCAATTATGTTATTATTCTTCTAGCAGTTCTGATCAAAGATGAAAGTCAGAGAAAAACATCTATGAAGAAAAAATCTATCTCTGACCCTAGTGTGAAGAAAAGCATATCTCTTACTTGTGATTCACCATCACACATTCCTAGACTAAAAACTTCTTTTGTTAGCCCATTAAGGAAGACTGTGCCCTCAACTCCGAGGCCTAGCCCATTGAGGTACGTTGTCGTTCCTTAAAGCATTTGAGAAATAGGTTTAAGACATGAGTTAGCTTCGCTGTCTTGACTGTAATGATTTCCTTTTCAGGGCAAGGCTAGCCGAGTGGCTTGAGAAACGTGATCATTCATTAGACAATTTTAAACATTTGAAGTGTTTTGGAGTCCTTGGTCCAGTTGTGAAAAGGCCTCAAACTCCTTTCCGTAAGGCCATATTGTCTACCAGTACTCTTAGGGCTATCCCTGAAAGCAGTGAGTCCACTTCCCTTAATGAGAAAGTTGAGGTAAAACTATTCCAGTTTAATTCTTGATTATATTATCTTCGGTCCGTCACAACGTGGCCCTGAAATTGTTTTGCTTAACTATTGTACTTTCTTTCTTTTCAAGGATACCTACGAGGAAGATGATATTGGACTTAACTCTACATTTACTCTAGAGGATGAGGACAAAGAAAACATTTGTGGAGGTTTTGAGACACAAATGCAGGTACACACTCTTTCAGCAGATCATGTAAACTTTTATTATAATTATAAATTCAATTCATAATTATGACGGCCAGGTGCAAAACACGACTGTTGGAAACCTACCTCTGTCTCCCAATACTCAGAGGATCAAGGACTTGGATCAAGCACATGGTGTTTTATCTGAACTTCATAGACTTATAAAAATGGTAATAATTGTTTCAAACAATGTGCTACATGTGACAGTTATCAGATCCAACTAATTGCTGTTTTATTTTTATTTTAGGCATATCCTACTGAGCAATGTGGACTCTGGTTGAAAGCCATTCGTCGACGCTTTCCTCAGTGTGGTGAGGAACCAATATATTGGGAATGCCTGGCTTCCCTGGAAGAAATTCGTGGGGATTTTGAATCAGCTGTTGCTTGTTATGAGCGAGCAATTTTGCAAGGTGCAGAGGTACGGTTTATTTTGTTACTTTGGCTGTTTCTATGGTACTTATGTTTCACAAGTGTTGTTCACTTTTTTTTGTAGAGCTGTGTTCAGAGTTCACTGGACCAACTGCATCAAAAGATGTCTGACTTACATATAGAACCTATTCCAAGCACAAATATGAACAATGTTAAAAGAACACAGAACAACTTGCCCCAATCCAAAAACATAATCAAATCATCTTCTATTCAATTCGCTGTGCATGAAAAGTAAGTTGTTTTACAATCCTTACTAATTCTGTCAAAAGTTATATCCCTGTATTTTCATTAAACTATTGTTTTATTAGGTGTGGCTCCTCAAAGAAGACTGTTATAGATGAAAACAAAGCTGACCCAGTTTTCACTGCTACACCTGTCAGGCGTTCTATGCGTCTTGCAGGCACTCCATCCAAGGGTACTCCTGGAATAACATGTGTACGTTCCCTTGAGTTCCTTGAGCCCAAAATTAAAAATTCTCTTATCTTCCATGGAAACAGTGCCTTGGATCCAAATGAAATGAAATGTTAATTGCATTCATTTGTGGTTTGTTGATACATTTACAAGTTTACTTTTATGCAGTCATATTTTTATAGTTTATCATATTCTTGTGTTCTTTTCTGTAATTTTAAACACAACAAATTTCATTTCATGAGATATTACTTTTCTGTGGCTATTGTCGCGTTCAATTGGATTCCCTTCAACAAATATATGTATTTAGTTAACTGTTGAAGCTGCGTAATATTGGGAAAGGTTACTTCTTTTCTTCAAAATAATATGTTATTATAGTTTAACATCTATCTGCTTTTACCATGTTGTGTATGCTTTGTCAAAACAAAACCTCTGTTGCTTGTGGGAGAGTTTTTTTTACATATATAAATAGTGAGGAGTGGGATGAGTAATGAAAGCAAGAAAATATTCAGAAATCATTATTTGCTCCCATATCCAACATCAGATGTTCAATGACTATTCTCCAATTGGTTTGCTTTACACAAGGCTAAAGGCTGTGAATACACTGCCGAGCAGTCAATTATCGCACAACTATCATTACTCCCCCTTTTCTGGTACCTCAACAGAATAAAATAAAATAAGCCACTCTCAAATATTACTATTTACAAAGTTTCATTTAGAACATTGCAACTTAAACAAACCAATTTTTAAACATAATAAAATTAAAACAGATGAAATTAAGTTTAAAACTGTCAGTTAGTCTACCAAAACTTTGATTCACAATATTTTGTCTGCAGTAACAGCTTCAAAATATGCAGTTGGTAGAGACAATACTCAAGATGTATATAACTAAAGTCCTAGAGACATATTTTTGCTGATAAAACAGGAGTAAAGCTTTCCATCAAATGGAATACAGATATTATCACAGAGATTGTAATACATTACAGGCTTATGCAAAATGCTTTGCATTGAGTATCTTAAACACCAAAGAACAGACATTTTAATTTCTTACTCATGAGCATAAGTAAGCTTGTGCACACTATTTCATAGACAAAAAAGAAAAAAACACGTTAAAAACAATAAACTTATGTTCTGAACCATACATAAATAAAACAAAGTGCATTCAAGCTAGTCTGCCACTAATAGTTAGAGCTTTCAAATAACATTCAAGGTCCTGTGAAAGGAAATGGAAATTTTTTTATGTTCTTCCATTAATGTAAAACCAGTAAATAGTATGGAAAATATGTAATACTGAAACTTTACAAATAAAATATAAAAAATTGTCACAAATGAGTAAAACTATATATCCAGTCTCTTGCAATTATTGCCCACTGCACTGAAAGGGAATGTGTTGGAGCTTTATGAGACTACATTATTAGAAAGCCAAATTATAATGACTGAAATTCAAAGAAACTGAAAGTTCTTAAAGGGTTTTCAATTTACAAGAAAAAGCCAATACGTTACCTTTTTAAAAATTCTACAACTTGTTCATACCAAAAATAGCAAGCAGAATACGAACTGGAGACTTTGTCCAGTCCTGTCAATATCCTTCATTAAACTTAAGATACAAAATTACATTGCTGTGGTCTCCAAAGAATATCAATGTTCCACAAAATATCTGGTGAAAAGTGAACAGCATTATGAATAAAGGACACATTTAGAGGATTGGTGGGTGAAAACATGGGAAATCCTCTGGAAATCACAGGGTTGTGGTATCTTCAAAGACACATAAATCTGCATGTGCAACTAGCCGCCCGCAATCAGAAACATGAGCAGCCAAGAGGGGTTTACAAAAAGAAAGAAATAGATATAGTTTCTGATATCAGCAACTGAAAATGGTGGTATTGACTCAAGGCTCACACTCCAGAGCAATACAAAAGGCATATTTTAACGAGACTGACTGCGACTTTTTAACACCAATACCATCCTTGAGGTTCAGACATTTAATGTTTGGAGGAGTGAAAGTAGAATGATTTTAAGATTATCTACTTGTTCATGATGCTGTCTCACTTGGGCTTGGGGCTTGAACTCTTGAGCTCCACAAAAGGGAACTGCCAACACCGACCTGGAGGAAATTAAAATGGGTATTAATTGTACAAAAACTTATTAAACCTTTAGCATGTAATTTGAAGGCAGATGCTGACACATCTCAAAAATCATTACCTGTTCCCAAGTCTGGCTACTAAGAACGGACAGAGAACTTGCGCGCTTCATGCTGGAACACACAAACATAAATTACCATTATGGCTCCAGTAGTATCATACTTTACACAAATAAAAGTTGGGAGGAAACACTCTACAAATGTTCCAATTCCAGTTGCACCTTAGTGAAGTTAGTCTATTTCCACTAAGCAAACACGTTATGTCAACGGTAGTAGTTCACGTCAACTGAGAATTTGGTATCTAAGGATGCACTCTAAACATACATAACGCAATGGTTCATCTCTTTTTCCCCAATTTAACTATTTTACACTTGTGGGAAGCACAGCCTTCATGCATTGCAGTATCAAAAAAGCCATTGCCAAAATATGTGTTTCTAAATGAAAAAAGAAAATTACATGGTTATATGACAGTATGCACTATGAAATGTACTATGAAATAGTTTTTGCACTGCAGTGTTAAGTGAATTTGTGAGGCTCATACATGGACCTAGGTAACTTTAGTAGTTGGTTCGAAGCCAAAAACGCTACTTGCCAAACATACCATAGAATTACACCTGAGTTTCAACCTGAGACTTCAACCACTTCTCTCAAAGCTAGGTCTAGATTTATTTGTTACCCATAGAATTTGCATACTTGTTACTCAACAGAAGACAAACGAAATTAATATTGATCTGGCAGTAACAGCATCGTATCAGTATTCGAGCCAAGGGAAGATAATTGAAGTGATGAAGGGTGGATGTGGGAAGTATCTCTTACATGCATATTTCATTTCTTGAAGTGGGCTGCAATGGAAAAGCTGAAATTTGTGTCTTCCTTTTTACTTCCTGTTAGCTAGCAAAGTGCAAAAGCAACTTTAGGGGACGGTTGATCTGATACCCTAAATTGTTTTTCCGGTTGTATGGTTGAGCAGGCAATTTCATGCATGTAATATCACTACCGTGGGAACAGGAATTACACAGTGCCATTGTGAATCCTAAACTTCGTGTTTATCAGACAGGATACAATTATTCATTCCTTCAAATATCATGCATATTATGTATGATTCATTGAGATATTACTCTTAGAATCAAAATATTTAGAGCAACTGTTGTGTAGTTGCCAATATCTTTGCCTTGACCTCAGAGACAAATGCTTTTGGACTCTCAAGCGCCATACCTGTGGGCCAGCCCGTCCAACTCGGCTCTGGTTGGCATGGACAGACGCTGCATCAATTTGGCACTGGAGCGTCTTATTGAAGCCCTCAGCTTCGTGAAACTGGCGCTCCGCCTTAATGGACTGGACTACAATCACCAACACAAGCATGGTGCAAAGAAGGGTCTGTATTGTTCTACCTTGTGTTTTTTTTGGTGTTTTTTTTTTTTTTTAATAAGAAAGACAAACTTTCCATTCACTCACGACACATAGAGTATGAAAGTATGCAAATTCAACATCTCAAATCCTTGACTTTAAGAGTATAATTGTCAACTACAAAATATTCAACAGGTATATTTGGCTCCTCTCTTTCCTTTCAAATGACTTTCTTCCACACAAGATTGAACTCTCCAAAATTCTCACATTTCCTTCCAACTGCAGTCTTCAAACTGAGATAAAAATTCTGGTACACAAAAATCAAAAATAATAATTAGGAAGCAGAATACACTTGCATTGTAAAATGGCACAAAAATATCACGAAAGCATACAATAAGGGGTTCACAATTGTCTTCTAAAGAAAGATTGAAAAAGGAAAGCAGCTCATATGCGCAACCGCGCACGCACACACATATACACAACAATGAGAAAAGACTACTGTTTCTACAGCAAGCAAGTGAAAACAGACTATCCTTTTTTTTAACACTACATATCTGCCAGTGTTCATTACAAGAGGAAAACAATTGGAAAATACCTGGGCAAATCACAACACAATAAAATCTGTTGATCACAGACAATGCCTTAATTTATTTATTATCATACATAACATGTCTATTAAAATTATCCATTGTATCCAGCCAAAGGTTTAAACAATCTAAAATGCTCAACGAACTAGCTTAACCAGTACTGATGACACAAGAATGCATTAAAAGAATACACCTTACATCTGTCAAAGCGCATAATAGTTTCATTAATATTCAAACACACAAAATACATCACTGCACCAGTGTACGTACATTGATGTAATTCTGCTTCTAGAATTAATTTATAACTTTAATGAACTATATTAAATCTTGAATTGAAACCTTTATATAAAGTCCTTCACAGATCTATGTTCAAATCTGTCATAGAAGGTATAAAAATATAGATAAGAAGGAAAAAACAAAACAAATGAGGACCTATAAAACAGACACGAATATTGATTGCATTTTATCATAAAAATAATCAAATTTAGAAGGAACTGGAGCTTGCCAAACTTCCTATACTACCCTCACAGCATTTAATATGGCTAGGATACACAACAAAATTGAAAATCTAATTTACTTTTTACACCTAAAAAAAGAACAGTGAACTTCTTGCAGACTACAAGAACACCTATAAATGTAACTATTTTACAAATGCCTTAAGGTTGTGGTACTGTACACAACAACTGTTTTAAATTGCACCCATCAGAAACAACAGACTAGATTAATGCATGTGCAATTTAAGATTAAGAAAAAAAAATTTAAGGAAGAGTTGTCCATCACCAGTTAGTGTGAAAGGTAGTGGTACTCAGAAGAGGAAAAGTAAAAGACAGACCCAACGTCGTTTCCACTTCTGAACAGTGCACCATTTCTCCTGTTGTGTGTTTTTTTTTACATAGATGTATTCACTTTCATTCCAGTACACTAGTTTAATTAGAAATGGTAACAATCATATGAAAGTAATCAGCTCATTTGGCACTTGATTAAACTTAAATTTTCAAATACTGAAACTTGAATTTGACTCTACAAAAATAATTTATCAATAATATTTCTCTTTGAGAAGATATAAAATTTTGATAAAGTTGGTGTTTGTTTTTATAACCTAAGCATTCACAAGCAAAGACAACAAAGAAAGCCAAGTCAGACAGAACAAAACAGCAAAATTCTAGATGAAGTTACAACAAAATATTTGATGGTGCAAATACATTACAGAACAAGCTTTAACACTAGAACTAATAGTCAATTCATAGTCTTGAAAAATACTTGTTTTCCTCTTAAGTTTGATTAAATTTTCTTTCCTATCATTTAAACAACCACACTTCTTATTTAAACTTGAATAATGCAAGTGAAAAGTAGGAAGGCAGTAGCACAAAAAGTCAATAGTTGCTTCAGCTATTCTGGTTGATGCCCAATGCGTTGAGCAATTTGCTTTTGAGCCCGCCCTGTCTGGCGTCCGGGCTTGGCCCCGCCATGCCCGGCGCACTGGGAGATCGCACTATATATGACACCGGTGCAGCTGACTACGACAAAAGAGACAGAAAAAAAAAGGTCAAATAAAAAGTTAAAAAGCGTAATAAAATAAGGGTGCGAGTGGAAAACATGCATGTCTGTATTTGCCATTTTCTGAACAGCCAGAACAATCTTGCTTTTACATATTCCAATGGCAGATAAAGTTACTTTTACTTCCATCATAATCCATGGTGCAGAGAAAAGAAAAGCCAGTAAAAACTACTTTTATAAGATTGGATGAAAAGAAGAGGGGGGAGAAAAGGATTCTGATAGAGACATTATCCACGTTAATTGGGCAATTGGTTTAGTGTATTTACATCTTTAGTGTAAGTAGGACTCTCAGAACAAGGAGAGAAATTTTTAATTACCTATTTACAAAGAGACTTGAGGTTAAAGGCAAAGATAGCGGGGAGTTGAAGATGTATCTCTGAGACAGTTAGGAAATTAATTAGTAAAACTACCAGTGATTGGGTTAATAATATACAGTAAGTGATATTTCTCCCTTCCACTCAACCAGCTAATGCTTGAAACTCAGGAACAATTTACTTTATGTGCAATTGGGTAATATAATTGAGGCCCTTTGATCTGAGGTTGCAATAAAGCAGCCACAACCATCCCCATCATAGGCCAAACACACCTGATCCAAGACCAAAGCACATAGTACTTGTAACAATCTTGGCAGACAGACAAAATAAGAGAAAAAGACATGCACACATAATACAACATGCAAAATTAAAGTAAAAGATGGTGCAATAGTATCTTCTACTAATGCATTTACACTCTCCAAACATAAATAGCAGATATACATATTACATTAGCTACTAAGAACAATGAGGAATGCATCATTCCAAAGATATAAGGTAAAAATATGAAAATAGTTAAAAATTTGTGCCAAGGTGAAATAAAAAAAATACACAGTGCACAGCTACTTGAAGTGTTGGAGAGAAATGTAGGAATATGGATATTTGTTATGGGCAAAGTAAAATTATCCCTAGTTTGCAATCCATCAGACTTTTCCAAGATAACTCTAATTCATCCTAACATACGTTTGGTTCTAAGCCTACTATGAACACAGAGTAACAGATTATAGTAGGGAACAACTATAATACTTGTCCTAAATGACAGCAACACAGAAAATTTTGTTTGGTAAGTGTTGAAGAGAAAGGAGAGAGGAGGAGATTTTAAGACAGAGGATTAAATAGGGACAGCAGACAGCAGCAGGAGAGCACACAGGATATGCAGATTGGTCAAAGTTAAATAAACAATTAAAAATAAAAAAATAATGAAGAATTGTATTGAGCTACATTAACATTTAATACATTTTGTAAAAAATTACTTTCAAGAGAGTCAAGTTAAGACCTCTGAATGTATTCCTTTTCGATTAGCTTCAGTATATATATTCACTAATGTAGCAGGTAGGTAGAAGGAGGTAAAGGGTAAGTGTATTATTTTGGTTTTGGAGTCACATCAACTGTTTTTTGCATTTTCAAACATGTATGTACTAAGCAATTGAATTAATTTTGACTCACCTCTTCACTAGCTTCACTAGGCATTGATTCAAGGGATTCTCGAGAACCTCTACGGCTTGACCGTTCTCGACCACTCGAGCTGCGTCTTTTGTCTGCGTTACTTCCGCTAGATGCACTTGTTTCAGCCCCAATATTGCTCAGAGCTACTTTTGTTTGTTTAACTATATCCAAAGCCTACAAAACAAAGGAGCGATGATCAACATTCACTGTATATTCTAAGTACATAGGTACTTAAGTAAAGAGAAAAATTTATCTTTTACCTCTTTTCTGGAGCGTAAAGCACAGTCTTCTAGAGTCTCTGCTGCCTCATATTTACCCTGTCGTCTATACAGAGCCCCTAAATTTTTAAGAGTCGTGGTGACAGTTGGAGAATCAACCTGACCAAGAAAGGAATTTTAGCAAACACAGCAAACTCAGAGAAGAAGCACAAAATAGCTTTCAAATTTTCTTTCATTATACCTTGGCTGCTTTGTGCCACCCACCATATTCACCATATGGAACATTTTCTTTATTTCGGTGTTTATTTTCTTCTCGTTCCTCAGCAACTTGCCAAATGGGCTTATTATCCCCTGTAACATACAAAATCAAAGAAAATATTTAAAATAGTCTTATTTATATGTACCCTGCTTTATGATTACATTAATTGTTGAGCTGACACAATTTTGATATTCTTTGGTTTAATTAGACTGAGGAGAAGCTTGATAGTGAACAAAGGATAGCAACACTGTATGTGGGTGCTAAACATTAGTCTGCCAGTGAAGGGAGTGGTGCTGATCATCAAATGAAAATGCACAAATAATAAAGTAGTTACTTTTATTTTATGCATATGGTCCAATTTTACATAACAGTACCACTCTCTCTCACATCAAACTTAACTCTCTCCAGCACCAATAACAAGAAACCTCTAGAAGCAACAAATATTGTAGAGAAACATCTATTTCTTTTGTAACCAAAGAAATAAAGATAATATTGTTGAGAGACAAGCAAAAATATATCCAAAAATAACTGAATAAGGTGAAAAAAAATATATAAAAAATTGTTGAGTCTAAGGACAACAAATGGCAAAATAAAAACGGAATAATGGAATGTTTGTGTCGTCTTCAGTAATGTGCAAAAGAACACTCTGCATTCAGAAGGTGGAGAAAGGCATTAACATTAAAAGCATTTAAGCTCATATGAGGAAAAATCCATACACAAAGTGTGCATTGTGCGAGACATTATGTTATTATCATGTTTAGAGGACAGCAACAATAATCATTGAGTTTGAAATAGCACTTGAGGATCATGGAATATCACCTCGTAGGGTAATTTAATCGGGATAATAATATATAAAAATAGATGATAAAACAAAAAGAGAGCTATAGGAAATTCTCTCTGCTTTTTCAGAAAACAATAGACATTGCTACATAAGAACTACAAAAGCAAAAAGTACTAGGTTAGACTTTCAAATATTAACAAAACTCAAAAAGACCTAACTAAACATTCCTTGACCACAAAAAAGAAGCAACAAAGACCACACATGCCAACAGAGTACCTAATTAACCTGCAAGCTCATAAAGCAATGTAGGAACTTAAAAGGGGGTTGTTGATCTTAATACCTATATTAGAAACTAGCCTAAATATTTTAAGAGAGAAAAAAAAGATACAAGAATCAGTCATGACAACACCCCCCCCCCCTTCCCCCTGCAAAAAGTGGTAGTGCTGTCCAGCCTCAAAGAAAGAAAATAGAGAGGGGGGGGGGGGAGAGGGGGAAAGAGGGGTAAAAGGAAGTTCAGAAGATACTACAGTCTGGTGATCATAGCATAGAGTACTGCAATTAGGAACCTTCCCCAAAATCAAAAGAAAATTCCATGATTTGATAGAGCATTCTGCGCAGAACATTACAATCTAGTCTCATAAATGGAACAGCATAAACTATAATGGTGACTAAGCATTCATATTGAAGGAGAATAGATCTATTACCTACATAAATTGTGCATTTAAAGGCTAATTGTGTATAAAATCAATCATCAGTAACATACATTGCAAATACAGATATTGAGACAATAACAAAAAAGTAAGAGTTCAAACAAAAATCTAAAATGCAGGAAGAATTTTTTTTTTCCAGACACATTCAAAAGCTACCAGGAGCAACAGTTTTGAAAAGATTGCCAACTACAAACGCATACATAATCTTCCACCAAAATATACCAAAGTATGCCAAATCAGAATGTACACAGATCAAAGAGTGAATGGACAGTTTGAAATAGCCATTTTAGAAATAAATTAAGTTTCTGCATGTAGGAAATCCTAAAACACATCTTTGGTAAAACTTACTTGGTCTAATTTAAGCTCATATGCAGAAAAGAGGACCCTGATCTATTGTAAATACATTATATTTCTAGATAAATATCACATTTTTGTTTCTCTGATACTGTCCAATGGTATCTGTGTATATTCTTTAGTGAACTACTGGGCATGCTGAGTCGTTGGCAACTTACCATCTATTGTTCCAAACTCTTTCTCATGTGCTCGAGTTAAAACTTGTTTATAAAGGATTTCTGCTTCTTTGAATTTCCCTTGCTTCAGATAGCAAGATGCTAGGTTATTTTTAGTTTTGGCGACATTTGGATCATCAGGACCAAGTTTACTCTCATAGATTTCAAGAGCTCTTTGATAATACCTTTCCACCTCTTCAAATTTAAACTGCAACAATGTTAAACTTTGGTAAGTAAAAGTAAAGCATCAACAGTGTTTTTTTTTTTTTTTTAAAGCTTTAAATTGAGGGAAGTATTTTAGTACATACCTGGTTCTGACACAGAAGGGCAAGATTGTTTAGTTGCTTTGCAACATCAGGATGATCTTTTCCAAGAACTTTTTCACGAATTTCTAGAGCACGCTTGCACAAAGGCTCTGCTTCTTTGTATTTTCCTCTTTTACCGTAGAGTACAGCCAGATTGTTCAGTGTAGCAGCAACCTAGACGAAACAAAATCGAAACAAAATACATATGAAGTTGTAAGCATGGAAGCCCTGTACCAGAATATGTTAGCTTTGTTGCCAGCATACTTACAGCTGGGTGGTTTTCTCCAAGAGTCTTCTCCCGAATAGCCAATGCATCATTTAGAAGATTTGCTGCATCCTTGTATTTATTTTGGTCCCTGAGGAAAGAAGCATAATAAGTAGCACAACAATCAGATAAAATTTATTTTCTCAATGGAAACGTTTATTATAAGCACTTCGCTCCGCAGGCAACTCCGTTCGGCACGGACCGGGCCTGCTTGGCCTGCCGCCGGCGTTTTGTCGGACCTACGGGCCGACATACGAGTCACTATATGTATTTCGAACAAACTTAGGCTTTCGGGGTGCCTGCGGCCCTTAAGATTAGCTCCTTGCACATGAGAAAAGACTGTAACGGTGCGACACCGTGACTACACCCCCACCCTTCTGCTTTGGAAATGAATAAAAAAAATTAAAAATAACAAGCACAGTTTTCAGTTTGTATTGTTTATCATTCAGTCTTAAAACTGGACTTTTTGCCATTGTTTTAAGTATATCGACCTCTAGCTTTGAAACGATGGAAGATACGGCAATTCCAAAGACTGATTCTGATTAAGAATGTGCTGTTTCTGATCCTCTGTCATTTTTCGATTTGAGGCCTTCTTGTACGTCTTTAAGTACAGCGTGGTCATTTTTGGCGTATTTTTTTGTCGAAAAAGCATCTCCAGCGCCCAAACGGTGAGAGATACCGGGTGTCCGGGAGAATACGCGGCAGCTCGATGGGTTGCCTACGCACTGGTGTGCAGGCGCGGAGGGCGAGGGGGGAGCGGTGGAGGTAACGGGGGGCAACCGGCTACCTCCCACCACCTCTTCCGCTGACACCACCTCTGTCGCTCTGTCGACAGACAGACAGACAGGCAGACACGAGCTCGTTTGCATAAGCCCGCTGGATAGCTTTTTCAAAGCAGAAGGGCAGGCTAAAAACGTTAACAATTCTTGCTAACGGCGAAACGAACCCACTGTTAGGGAAATTTAGTTCTAAGTGGTTATAGACAAAGCACTCGCTAATTTCTTGTTGAGTCTTTTTGCGTGGTGTCTTTGAGCATTATCGACCACAAGAGTGTGTCCGAATTCTCGAATGTGTCGACACTTTGCGATTCGTGACGACACAAATTTGGTAAGGGGAGGGGCTGGTCAGCAGGGACGGCAACCTGCAGCCATCCCTCGCGAAAGGACGTCGCGGTCCGCGGTCGTCCGCGGGGGTAGTCGCGAACCGCGACCGACCTATATCGACGACTTAAGTTTGTCGCGGTTCGCGACTACCCCCGCGGACGACCGCGGACCGCGACGTCCTTTCGCAAGGGATGGCTGCAGGTTGCCGTCCCTGCTGACCAGCCCCTCCCCTTACCAAATTTGTGTCGACACGAATCGCAAAGTGTCGACGGTCGCACCGATTTCTGTATTAAATTAGGTTTGTTAGTTTTGGTTTGCTTCATTTTATTTAAAAGCAAAGCGGATTGCTGCATTGGCAGTATCTTTACTGATCTGCTGTATTAAATTAGGTTTGTTAGTTTGGGTTTGCCTCATTGTATTTTAAAGCAAAGCGAAGTGCAACGCAGCATTGGCAGTATCTTTACCCGCACATGCCGGCCGGTGCACGGCGCCCGCAATATTACGAATAGGCAACCAACATCACAGCCGGCGCGGATGGTCATTTTCAGCCAGAGGGGATCACACGAGCGGCCCGGCGCAGATGACCGGTCCGCGCGAACCCCGGCAGCGGCGCCGGCATTTACTCCCGGCCCCCTAACTTCCCCAGGTACACGCGGCGCAGATGACCATCGGCCGTGTCGACACATTCGAGAATTCGGACACACTCCAAGTTTTAAAACTGTGCACTATTTTTCACGAGGGCGGCAAGTGCGCGCGGAGCGGACGACTAATCGGAGTAAGGTGTGCGTTTAAAAAACCGTAGACAACGTTTATCAATTTTTTTGGCTGAGACCCAGATCTCTGACAATCACGTCACGAAAAACTGACAAAATTTGAACTATAAATGGGCTCTTCCCCCTCATCCCCCAAATAGGGTAAGTTCCCTTTCCTCAATTTTGAAGTAATTTAGTCCTCGACTTATGAGATATGCAATCAGGCCAGGGGACGGAGGGCCCTACCCGTGTATCTACATCTTACTCATTAACTAATTGTCAGCGGCGCGGGCCTAGCTATGTGAGCCAGCGCTTCGTGAGATATCGCGAAGCCTCTGTCACGCGAGACGTAGTCTGGCGTAAGTATAGCTAGTACTACTGTAGTAACAAATGAAAACTGGAACTTGTGAATGTACCTGTAGACGAGGGCTAGGATGTTGAGCATAGTTGCCACATCCGGGTGGTCGTGGCCGCTCGTCTTCTCCAGGTCCTCCAGCGCCTGTTTGCAGAGCGGCACCGCCACCTCGTAACGACCCTGCGAGGCGTACTGAATCACCAGGTTGTGTAGAGTGCGTAGCCTGGCGGGGATCTCGTAGCCAGCATTCACCTGCTGAGCGTACTGGTTGGGTGGCGTAGGAGACATTGCTGCAATAAAAACCACAAAATAATTTCAGCATCAGCACCACCAGATCACCAGGTCGGCGCGAGGCAACGAGACACATGTCACCGCGATCGTCTGAGAGGAGCGACACCTGAGAAATTACCGAGGGGTAAATTACTCGCCAGCTAAATGCACACCCCTAATTCTGCCCAAATCACCCTAATTCAAACCAATTAATTATATTTAATTCAATGCAATTCAGAAATAATTTAAAGCAAATTCAGAAATAATTCAAATTAATTCATAAACAATTCAATCAATTTAGTCCAATTCACGCCAATTCAAATTCAATTAATTCCCGAACTTTGTACACCCAATTCAGAACTTATTTACCACTCGGAAAATACACAGGCACAACCATCGATTCCCGCCAGCTCTCCGATGACTCTGCTACAGGAGCGCTTATGGTTTAACTCAAAGGACGAATGAAAACTATAGTCTACTCACTGTTTCTGTCGTCCGCGTCGTCGTCCGGAAAAAGGTCTACCACAGGGTCGTCTTGACGAGGCCGGTCCGACCTGGTGGACTCCGACATGGAGTCCTCGCCCTGCACAACAAGAGAGTCAGTATGTACGCCTGGGGGTTAGGCAAACTCGCGAGGCTTCGGAGGGTAGAGAAGGGCTGGGCGTAACTCACAATTATGTCCTGGTCGTACTTTCTGATGCTCATCATGAAGTCGATGTGTTTCTTTTCTTCCTCGAGCTGTGCCACAGCCTGCTCTGAGGCCTGCAGCTTTTGCTGCGTGTTGGCAAGCTCGTCTCGCAGCCAGGCGTTCTCCTGCACCAGCCGGCGCACCTGCGCGCGCAGCTTCTGCTTCTCGGCCTCTACGATCTGGAGGTGGGACGCGAGCGCCACCATGACCTGTGACCAAAAGGGCACGTGAAGCCACCAAACTGAGAGACCGGGAGGAGAGAGGGGGTGGGTCCCAGGCGGGAGGAACTCACCTGAGCCTCGCCGAGACCCAGCTCGATGGTGTCCAGGGACTGACGCAGGATGCCGACCTTCTCGGTGCCCAGCGGCTGGTGCGCCTCGCTACCCACCGCGGCCGCCAGCCCGTTTAGGATCGAGTTGTGCTCGTTCTTGAGCGCCTCCAGACCCTGCACCACCGTCTTGGTGTTGATCATGATCTCCTCTTGCGTCATTTGCGTCATCCTGCCGATTGACTCGATCTTCTTCCTGAAAGAAGAAAAAAAAATCGGTAAGTACATCTTTTATATTTTGATCTTCAAAATAACGGTGCAACAGTCGCTGTAGCATGAGAGATGAGTGTGGAAAGGGGGGGGGCGACATTCGTAACATCTATAAGTAAGCTCCTAAGCATTGCAAAGCGACTTGGACTTGACAGCACGGGAGCAGAGCTCGGCTCGGACGAGAGCCTGGCCTGCCCGCCCCTGTCCTCGTCCAGCCGCGACCGAGTCCGCGCCACGCGCCGCCGCAAAGCAGAGGCCCAGCATGAATATTCCAGAGTGAAAACTCCCCTTTCCTTTCGTCCTTCAGCCCCTCGCCATAAATAATGCATCGCGGCATTCTGACAAGTGCTCCGGTGGCGACGGCCCGGCCGGAGGCGGCCGGAGGCGGCCGCAGGCCCAGGCGGCCAAGGCGCAGCTTGCCTTCAAGTTGGTTCAGCGGTTGGTAAACCATCCCACCCCCACCCCCTGCGGTCCAAATAGAGAGCACACCAACTGCAAAAAAAATTATGATGGGGTCGACCGCTAATTATTTTCCAGCAGATTCCGTGTATTGAGGTGTGACCGTACAAACAAGAGACGGAGCGGAGGAGCGGAGGGGTCGGACATGTTTCGTGCCGCTCCGTCTCCCCCCC
>NW_026267166.1:2038864-2039457 GCF_000697945.3 Frankliniella occidentalis
AGCGCTACGGCTAGCTACACTAGCCTAGCTAACTGCAGCTGGCTACCGGGGGCCAGGCCAGCCGCGGCCAGCGCTACGGCTAGCTACACTAGCCTGGCTAACTGCAGCTGGCTACCGGGGGCCAGGCCGGCCGCAGCCCGCCATGAGGTTTATTACATAGCAGTGCACCGCCGCACGGCCTCATCACAAAACTCCGTGAGATATTATCAGCGGCCCCCCGCCTCCGCCTCCCGGATGGAAAACATTAATGATAACAAATTTGTAGCCGACGCGAGCAAGAGCGCGCCCGCCTCCGCGCAGCAGACAGCCCGGGGGCGCCTGCCGGGTCCAGGGTAGGCCGCCCGGGCCGCAGGCGCGCGCCGCCGCTCCCCGGCTGCCTACCGCCCGGGGGGCCACCGCGCCCCGCCGCGCCGCGCCACGCCCCGCAGGGTAGCCGGTTCATGTCGCTAAAATGGAGCCGCAAAAGATAACGACCCGACAAACTTTTCGCCCAGCCGGCGTGTCGACAAGCGGCAGAACGCTCCGCGGAATGGGATTCCATTATGAGCGAAAACGAGCGCTGCGAGCGCGGGACCAGAGAGGGGGAGGGGGGG
>NW_026267166.1:2044214-2045129 GCF_000697945.3 Frankliniella occidentalis
GGGGAAGGGGGAAGGGGGACGGGGAGAGGGAAAGGAAGGCGGGGTGAGGGCACGTTGGGAGAGGGGGGACGGGGAGAGCGCAGGGGGGCTGTTCAACGTTATCGGCCCGAGGGGCAGGAAAGTGTCCAAAATAAGCGACGGCAAGCTCTGGGCCGGGCTGGCCGCTCGCGTGCTGGACTGGCGAGGGGGAAAAGGGGGGGGGGGGCAGGAGGGGCTCACGGCAATCACACGCCTCAGCGGCCGTCCCGTGCGGCTCGACACGGCTCGATATACTTGGACCCAGGTCGTGTGGTTTCGAGGCGATGCAAGACAGTATGATGCTTCGCCGCACTGCTGTAGCTGTCCTCCTGCGTGTGAAGGGAAGTGAAAAGAAATACGACACGAGATGGAAAAAATAAAATAAAAATCAAGCACCATTGTGCGCAGTCGGCCGGCGCTAGGGAAGACGAAAGCCCTTGTCCAAACTTGCCCCTCCCGTCATCGCGTTTTGTGTCACGCCGGCGTCCGAGGCAACAACAGCGGCAAACAGCGCGGGGAACAAAGTGCAAAAGCATCGCCCCGCAGTGCTCAGCCGCGCCCAGCCCGCGGGGCCATAAATCGAGTCAGGCAGGACCAGCATCGGCCGCGCCGGCAGGCAGGGAGGGAGGGAGGGGCGGTCGAGGACGCGGCGGCGCAGCGCGCGGAGCAGACAAAACGTAAAAGCGACCCTCTTTCGGAACCTCGTTCGTTCGGCCCTTTCCTCCTCGAGACCGAACCGACCCGCCGCGACAAGGACCCCATCGCAGCGAGCGGGGCGTAACTCGAGTCCGAGCGACCTCGCTACACTGTTAAAAAAAATTGTAAATTTATCACACCCTTTGTAATGACTAGTGTGTTAAAAAAACAACATCGTTCGTTTTTATTGGCACGTGGCAA
>NW_026267166.1:2045479-2046060 GCF_000697945.3 Frankliniella occidentalis
CCCACCCCACCAACAACCCCCATCCGCCGGCCCCCATCCCAAACCGCAAAGGTTCGCAAATCGGACGGTAAGCCCGGCCCGGCAGCCCGGCCCCCTCCCTTCTCCACTCCTCTCCGTCGGCGTATATTACCTCCAGGGCTCTCCTCGGCGTCCTCAAGACCCACGGAAGGGGGAGAGGTGGAGAGAAAGAGAGCGGCGAGAGACGCAGCGATGGAGAGAACGAAGGGGGTGGCGGGAGAGTTTGTGAGAGCATGGCGAGGGGTCTCCTCGGCGTAGCCCGGCGTAGCCGGTCCAATATCCTCGCGTACGTCATTTCGAGCCCGGGCAAGGGAGTAAAGTGGCCCAGCCCGGCCCAGCCAAGCCCGGCCCAAACCCGGCCTGGCAGCGCGGCGTGTCCCCGGGACCTAGCCCTGCAGCCCCGGCCGCAGCCCGGCCGCAGCCCGGCCGCAGCCCGCCCGGCGCAAAGCTCGGTTCACCGCAGGGCTTACACTGTACTGTCGTAATTAAATTCGCCATTTCAATTCGGGTCGAGGAGGAGCATAATTCGCTCAGAGCTTGAGCCCCTCTCCAGCCGCACGAGA
>NW_026267166.1:2046110-2047500 GCF_000697945.3 Frankliniella occidentalis
AATGACCACTGTTTTGGAATGAAAATTCGTTTCAGGAAATTTAGTGAATGTTGTTGGATTACAACATGTGTTGTTTTTTAACAACATTTGTTGCTATCAAACTTTACATCAAATGCGTTGTAAATTTACAACAAAATTTTTAACAGTGAGCGACCGGTCGCCGCCGGGCCTCGCCCTCTCACCAGCACGAGGGGTTCCCCTTGTTTTGGGGCTGCTCCGCTTCGGCGACGCGCAAAAAAGTGTCGTCCACGGAGAGGCTCCGCCGCAAGGCTGAGGTCGGCCGAAACCGAGGGGTCGTCAACTTCGATATTCCTCCGTACACGGACTGATATTACCTCAAATATTATACCAATATTAGCCATATTACTGGTAATATTACCTCGATATTACACATTTTTCTAGTATTATGACGTCACAGCTTGAAAATTGGCTCAATATTACCAATATTATTTGTAATATTCAATATTCCTCCGTACACGGCCAAGGAGAGTTGACGACCCCTCGGCCGAAACTTTGGAGGGACGATAAGACAAAAAAATAGATATACAAAAAAAAACTGTGTCGTGCATCACGGGTAAGGGTGAGGGGTGAGACTTGTCACTCGTCGGCCGTAAAGTAGGGAAGGAAAAGTAGTACTTAAGGACAATAGGGCTGTCGAGGGGGGAGGGGGGGGCGAGACGCGAGGGCGCCGGGGGAGCACCGCAACCCCCAAGCCGCGCGAAGGGCGTTAACGATGCCGCTGGAAAGCAAGCTGGGCCACTTTTGCTCTTCCAAACACACCCGCGGTGGGGCAGCCGGACCACCCCGCCGAGCTGCGTCACGGAACACCCGGCCGCATCGCCCGACTAGACTAACCTAGGCCATGGCCCGAGTCTGGGCGGCTAAAGGCAGAGAGCTGCGCGGAGCCGTAATCGGCATGGCAATAACGTGGCGTGCTGCCGAACCATCAGGGCGCGGGGCGGGGCAGGGCGGTTGCTACGCGGGTTCCCTCCACCCCCAACCCGGATGACGGCGCACGCGGGGCCGACCTCCGGCGAGCTCTCTTTCCTAATGGTAGGCAGGCGAGGCGGCCGCCCAACGAGCGGTGCGGCAAATGCTGCCCGGTAAAGGTCAGCAGGGGAGGGGAGGGGAGAGGAGGGGCAGGACAGCAAACACAGACTGTCGCCGGAGAAAAAAATAAGGATTAAAAAAATAAAATAAACACCAAACTAAAGACGAGACAAATCGAGCTGCAAATGCCTCCCGATGCAACTTGTCATCCATAACCCACCTACGCACGCCAACGCGTCGTTTATAATCCAACACGAGGCAGGTCGGGGAAGAGAGAGGGAGGGGAAAGGAGAGAGGGGAAGGGGAAAGGAGAGAGGGGAAGGGGAAAGGAGAGAGGGGA
>NW_026267166.1:2047550-2051234 GCF_000697945.3 Frankliniella occidentalis
CTTTCTTTCTTTCTTTCTTTCTTTCTTTCTTTCTTTCCTTCTTTCCGTCCTTCCTTCCTTCCTTCCTTCCTTCCTTCCTTCCTTCCTTCCTTCCTTCCTTCCTTACTTTCTTTCTTTCGTTCGTTCCTTCGTTCCTTCCATCGGTCTCTCGCTCTCTCTTTCTCACTCGCTCCCCCTCCAACTATAACGCCGTCTCAAACAACAATAACGAAAGCTACAAAGGGAATCTGAGGGAATATGGAACATGGGCAGGCAAATAAAGACGGTCGGCCCATTCCTCGCCCTCCATGCCAACAGGATCTGCCTGCGGCGCAGCGCTTGCTGGTCGCCACAGTCCCGCACGCACTCACGTCTCGTGCGCATATACAACCCTGCCCCCTCCCCTCCCCCTGACGCCGGAAACAGCTCCCGCGGGCCGCCCTCCTACCCCTCCCCATCTTCCTTCACCTCTTGCCCATCCGCTATTCTCGGAGCGTCCCCCCGCCGGGCTGCCGGGCGTGGCGGGGCGTGCACGCATGTAGGTACTAACGGCCCGCGCCACGCCCCGCCACTTCGGCACGTGCGCGCACACACCGTACCGTGTGTTGCGGAGTTGGTTTGCAGTAGTGCCGCTGCGCGCCGCCAGTTCATCATACCGATATACGTGTTGGTCGGCCGCTCATTGGCCGGCGCGCACGTGTCCCGCACGTGTCCCGTACGTGTCCCGCACGCCCAGGGAGCCGCGTTGTGCCGGCGATAACGGGACGCCCGTCCGCCTCATGCACAGCACAGGGGACAAGTGCGCGCCAAAAAGTACCCGCCCCCGGCTCCCTAAATGTAGAAGGCCGAAGGGACATTTATTTTGTTCCGAAAAAGGCAAACGATTTCGTGCACATCCAGACCAGATGTAATTGCATCCGATTTGGATGTGCACGAAAGTCCCTCTGCACGTGTAGAAGGCACAGCAATCTTGGGTTGCGAGAGAAACCTTTTTTTACTTCAAGCAAAAATCTGCCATCGTAGCCGTTTAGTCCTGCAGATACGTTGCCGTACGTATGCCCCCTTCCTCCTCATGTTGAAGTACAACCCCACACGGACCTGTCCCCCCCCCCCCCCCCCCCCCCCCCCCCCCCCCCCCCCCCCCCCCCCCCCCCCCCCCGCCCACACAAGCGGCCTCATGCCTCATTTACGAGCGCTGCTCCGACGCCCCCGCCGCCGACGTGACCCCCGGGGGAGGGCCACTGCAACGGCGCTGCCAACAGCGGCTGGAACCACTCCATGCAAACGACTTGCCGGCCACTTTTATTTACGCTAGTTCAAATTCGTCTGCGTTATCCTGACGCAGATAGCGCGCCAAAGGTAAGGTACTGTGCCAAGTCTCTCCCCTCCTCCCCTCGCAAATAAAACGAAGAAAAAGCAAGGAGGGTAGGAACGGGTTTGAGGTGCAGTTTGTCCCCTTCGAACAAGAGACGAAGGACTAGGCAGGGATGGATAGTTGGACCAAAACAGACGGGGGGAATTTACTATGTTGTACAAAAGTAAAGACAAAAAAAGAAATGACATGACACGCCGTAGGGCCCGTAGGGGTGGGACACCCTCCGTAATACCGCGACCTTCATGGGCACTAAAGGCCCGCGGCGCGGCCGTAACTCCGGTCGCTAACACCGCTCGTTACCACGGCTAATGGAAAAAGGAAAGAAAAAGAAAAGAAATTGCGTCAACTGTCGCGCCGTGTGCGAGCACCATCAACCCCGCGGACCAGGCTGTCAAAAAGGAAATAAATTGCAAATACGAACTGGAGCTAATCCACGCTGGGTGACTGGGCGGGTAGAGGGCTGCTGGTGGGGGCCCAAGTTGCTGGGCGGGGCGCGGGGTGCAGCCAGCACGAGTCGTAACTCTCGGGTTGCTTGCTTGGTATTCAAAGGCCCGTCTGCCAGCCAGCCACTGCTGGAGTGAGAGCGAGACGGAGAGAGAGGCGAACAGACGTGAGGGGAGGGGGAGGGGGGCGGGGGAAAGGGGAAGGGTCGGGGAGGGAGATGGGGTGCCTAGTGCTCCGCTCCCACCCCTCAACCGACCTCACGAACGACTCGGCTAGTCAATACAGGGCTGACACGATCCATATCGATCAGGAGAACTCACTGCGGACAACTCCCCCGGCAGAGAATACAGTCCCCCGGGCGACCGTCCCACCCAGAGATAATTACACAAAGTTTACTCCGCATCCACACAAAACTGGCTGTTTGTTTTGCTGTACGTTTGTTGTTATTGTTTCACTGATAGGAAAAGAAGGGCGTATTGCGAACCGAATCAATTCAAACTCCTGCATACACAAATTTCTTACGAAAACCCGCCCTTCATAACGTGGAAATAATTGGAACCATTCATAATTTAAATACATTTTTCGTATTCAGTTTGTAATACAGACGGTTGACTGTCGCACAGGCGACGGCAAAGGGCGGGAGCACGGCGCCTGCGAGACTCGGGGTAGGCCACCCTGCGGTACACGCATGCAAGGAAGGCGAGATCTTGCCTACCTAGCCGGCGCTAAGAGAGCTTGCAAAAGCTGTTGTCGGCTAGTCTCGTAACGGCGTATGACGGACTGGATGATCCCTCAGGATCAAGGATCTAACAGTGGTGAGTTTTTCGTCCCTGTAATGAAGTCGAGGGCCGCTTGGCGTGCGGCGTTACAGCCGCCCCATAATGCGAATGGTCTCTCCCCCTTCCAGCCCGCAGAACTACCCCCGAGCATCACATTACCACGACCGCGCCAGCGTACACAGGCATTAAGCGCACTACCCCAACCAGTCTCGTACCCCCACCCCGCAGCAGCCCCACTTGAATTTTGCCAACTGAGAGAACGCAAGTAAACGCAGTAAAAGTAAATATATTTTCGACGCATTTCTTTTTTTTGTTTTTACGGACGCCGATTCCAGAGCATCCCTCTCTCGCTCCGCGTCCTCCTCACGACGCTTCTCCTACCGAGGCGGACGAGACGACGCCCCAAAGCTTTTAACCGGCTCGCGCGCAAAGCCCGTAAAAAGACGCGCGCTGCAGGGCGTCACCGATCCCCTAAGAGGTCTCGGCTCGGCCCCGCTCCCACCAACATCACCCCCCGCTGGTGTTGCAGGCAGGTGCACTACTGTCCACCCTCCCGCTACCCAGCCCAGCCCTCCGCTCGGCCTGGGGAGCAAAGAGCTCTGCACCTCGGCCAGGACTTATTCGAAAAGCTTTCTGGACGATTGGAGACGGGCCGGAGCAGCGGACGGGGTTAAAGGAGGGACCTGATGGGGGCAACACAGTCCGTCTAGGAGGGTTGCTTCGGCCGTCCGACGTCTGAATCAACCCAATGGACAGGCGGGCTCGCCCGGTCGCCCTATTGCCGTCCCCCCCCCCACCCCTTCTCTTCCTTCTCTCACTCTCTCTTTCTCTCTCTCTCTCCATCCTCCCTCTCGTGGTGGGAAAATCTATGGTCTGGACGCTGGCCTGCACCTGTCGGCACGGACAACACTGGGGCGAGGAGAGGGTGTTCCGGCCGGGTCGGGCCGACGTTCTGCCCTTTTTCTTTTCCTTCTTCCTGCTCCGCCCGGGCCGACCCTGTCCGACCCGACAGACAGGTCGTGCCGCCGGTCCGAGAGATAGAGGTTGGGAGTGGCGTGGCCGGCGGCTACCTCATCTCCGTGGAGGGGCCGGGGGACACGGTGGGGG
>NW_026267166.1:2051284-2059770 GCF_000697945.3 Frankliniella occidentalis
GGGGGACGGGGAGAGGGAAAGGAAGGCGGGGTGAGGGCACGTTGGGAGAGGGGGGACGGGGAGAGCGCAGGGCGTGTGTCGGCCTCCCCGCCTGGCTCCGCACCTGCCCCAGATGCACTGGCGGTTGGTCGGGCCGAATCGGGCGGTCGTTTACAGAGATGGTCCCTCGCCCCCTTTAGCCTTTCGCTCGCTCCGCACAAGGGCAGCTGGCGCGGGGCCCGCCCCTAACAACAAAGCACCACGCGAAGGAGAGCGGGAAGAGGACGGGACGGATGGAGTGGCAGGAGGCGGTACCACGAATCGCCATCAGCCCCGAACAAGAAAGGCACTTTGCTCTCCTAACGGCTGCAAATACATCACGGACAGCGGCGCGCGTAGGAGAGCGGCCAAGCAGTGTGCGCCGGCCCCCGCCCCGCGCCCCGCCAGATCGAACGCCAAACTTTGCCTGTGACACCTCTCTTTTCGTTTCCTGCATCCGTCCCAAAAAAAGATCCTCCTTTCCCCCTGCTGCTCAGCCGGGCGACCAAATTGCGACAGCAGCAAAAGAAAGAAAACGAAACAAAGCTCGGGGAGAAGGGAGGGAGGGAGGGACGGACGGACGGAATGACAGATGAACCCCTAGCTCCGCATGGCGGAGCGGCGCGTCGCGTCCCCTGCAGCAGTCGCCACGAACCACGTACGTTCTTACGCGTACATACATTCTACTAAACGCAACAAAAAAAGGAAAAAAACACTCATGTGTGTTTATTTTGTTTTGTGAGTGAACGCGGTGGACTGTTTTTTTGTCACCGTTCGTCTGCCGACTGCCGTACCACCGGGTCCAGACCGGGTCCGACTAGATGTCTGCGGCTCGCTCGGCCGGCCCATCATGGCAGGCTGGCTGGCGCCCAGGCTGGTGCGCGAGCGGAGAGCGAATGTTAGCTCGCCGGGTACAAGGAGCTGACAGCAGTTTCGGGAACGCTTCCAACTTCGCACCAAACTGAGTTGAACTGACCGCGCCGGCCGTCCCGAGCGGTGTAACGGGCGCCAGAGCCGAGCCAGAGCGGGCGAAGAGGGGAAGAGAGAGATTGCTCCGGCTCTCTCTCTCTCTCTCTCTCTCTCTCAGGTGAAAGAGAAGTGGGCGCGAGGGGACGGAAGGGGGCGCGAGGCACAGGTGCACTAGACTGTTGTGGTTCCGCGCTGCACTTCCGCTCCCCCCCCCCCCCCCAATCTTCCACGCCGCCTCCCTGTCCACGGCCATCATCGAGGCTGCCGCAGTCCGGTCCGACCCGACCGCTGCACTCACCAGTCACAGGCGCCCAGCAGCACCTTTTCACAGCTTCCAACACTTTACAAAAGCAGCCGCAGCTGCGGCTCGCTGCCGTGTTAATTGCACGGCACTGTATTGTAAGTACTTCTCCCTCGCGCCGCCCGGGAATGCCGCTGCCGGGCTCCGCCGCTACCATGGCGCCCCCTTGTTCCTGCAGCTGTCGACGGCGGGGACTCGACAGAGCCAGGCTCTGGGTGCACCACTCGGCGGGGAGCGGTTCCGCTTCCGCCCGCCCCGCCCCACGGAGAGAGAGGTCTCCTCTGTGTCTGTGTCATTTTGTTTTGGCCTTCGCTGTGTCGGCGGCATCGTTATTGAGCACGAGAGGTTATTGAGCAGAGGCAGCCAAGAGGCGGCGCGCTCACGACACAACCAACGATGACAACGACTTGGGCGTTTCGCGCGCCCTTTTGACAATCTGACACCAAACTAGTCAGTAGACTCCGCGCCCAGTCACTAGTCTAACGGCGTCTGTTCGTTCCACGCAAGACAGGCAAAAGATATGACTGAAGGCACGTAATGTTGTTCTGCGACTCGAGCTGCTCGGCGTGCCGTAGCGCGCTGCCGAGGCAGGCGCTTCCTTTCCCCTCGTTAGCAGAGAGTGTGCTCCCCCTCCCTCCGGTCGGATCCCTTTCAAATCAGATCGGGCTGCACTGCACAGCAGAGCGGTGCTGTGTCCCAGTCCCGGCTCGCCCTTTCCCAGCTCTGCCTTCGCCTTGGTTGCATATCTTCACTGCGGAGGATATGACCTCTTTAGCCGGAAATGGAAAAGATTCGATTCGTTGCTTTATAAGTTTCATGTATTACTTTATGTATTACCACACGTACTGAATGGACGGATACGATGTTGTCCATAAAACGGCAACCTCTTTCGTGCACATGCAGGATAGAAACAAATTTCCTACATCACTAGATGCCTTTTTTGGCGTAGATTGCATTTATGAAAACAGATTTTCAAAAAACATCACATACAAAGCCTAAATTTTCGATTTTCATTTTTTCGAGGTTTTAGACGATTTTTCCCATAAGAGCTAATGCATAACTTTGAGCTCGTTGCGCGATCGGAAAATATTGTCCGATTTCAAAATAAAAAATTGCACTGGATTCTACATCTAAAAAGACAACTTTTCCGCATACCCGCCATATCAATATCTCAAATCCCTTTTTTTCGCTATCCTCTAATGCACATAAAATGGTGACTCCTTTCACAGAAAACCATCTTTGATAGCGTTCGCGAGCCCGACCAGTAATCACAACAAAAGCCACTCGCTTCATGTTATTTTTTGGGCGGGTCGGTCCGCCTTGCCATTACAACAGTATCCTCGCCGCGGCAGCGGTGCGGTGGGCGCAGCCAGCCGGCCGGAAAACACCGTCAAAAAAAAAAGAAGTTTCTTAGCTTCGCGTTGCGTCAGTGCTGCGCCGAAGAGTTCCTTACAAGGGAACCTTTTCAGGTGTAAATCTCCGATTTCGTTGAAACTTGGAAAATTTGAAGGTTATGTGTGTAGAAATCGGATGGCACTTGAAACTTTTCCTAAACCTGACATTCAGTTTTCCCCTATATAAGGTGGGAGTAAGGTGTTAAAAAAAAATATTTTTTGAAAAATGTAAAGCAGTGTTCTAAGGGGTAACTTGTCAAAATAGCGCCCTTTGGGCCAAAATTTCGTCCGTTTTGCTCTATTTTGAACCGTTGAAGCGGTAGAGGGATATTTGGAGCAAAAAACAGTGTCAGGCTTAAATAAACCCCTAGTAAATGTTAAGTTTAGGAAAAATTTCAAGTGCCATCCGACTTCTATTATGATAACCTTTAAATTTTCCGAGTACCAACGAAATCGGAGATTTACACCTGAAAAGGTTCCCTTGTTAGCATCGGGCTGGGCCGGAGCGGGTAGAGTAGAGGTCACCCGCACGGGACCAGGCGGCAAGGCCGAGTGGGGAGCAGAGCACAAACTCGACCAGAACACGGCGGGCAAAGAAGTATCGCACGTACTAACCCGCTCATCATCGAGTGGTACGATGGCTGACTGCTGACTGTGTGGATACTTAGTTGTTAGTCGTCATTCGGACTCCAATTCTCTTGCAAAACCCATAACGACGTCAGTGTACGTGGCCAGTGCACCTCTGGCAACCGCAGTGTCTTAAGATAATTGATTCCGGCCCGCAAGAAGTCACCCAGAAGGTACGTCCGTTCTCCTCAGATTAATCCAGCAAATTACGGAGGATGGGCGCCTGGCTAGGCCACTCCGCAGTGCACGCATGCATTGCAGGCAAGATGTGGCCTACCCACCAGGCGCCATGAGAGCTGACTTTGTGGCAATTGCGTAAAACGGCGACGTACACTTGCTGGGTGTCTCCTAGGGTGGCGGCGCTGCCGTTGTTTGGCAGGGTACAAGACAGCACGGTTGCCCCAGTCCGCGCCGCACCGCGCGCCGCACGCCCCCACCAGCGGCCGCGCGCCGTGGCGAGCCGGGCTCTAGAGCCGGGCCGGACGCGAGCGCCAGCAGCGCGCCAAGCGCTCCGTTTGACTTTCACGGTCATCGCACTTGGAGGAGCTGGCGGGATAATACACCAAAGAGGGGAGGGAGAGCGGGGGGAGGAGGGAGCGGGGGGAAAGGGGCAGGCTAAAAAAAATCTCTCGTTACGGTGCGTCTCTAATGTCAGGCGCACAGTGCGCGCGCCTTCGAGCCTTCTGGACCACGGTCTGTCGCCGCACTTTCACCAAGCAGCAGCCGCAGAGGCGCCACCGGACGGAGGAGCACCAGTCAGTGGGGAGAGCGAGAGAGCCTTCAGAGGGGAGCAGCTGCGGGCGTGCTGTGCTTGGGCGTGCTGGTGAACACGGCGTCCACATGCCGGGCAGTTTCTTCGTGGTTACGCTCCGAGTCGCACGAATTCGTGCTACGTGTAGCTTTGGCTTCCCACCCAATGCCGTTCAGTTCAGGAGTACACCAGGTGGCTGGTTAACAACTCGCACTTCTATACTATGCCACTATGCAGGCGTGCGTGCGGGTCGCCCCGCGTCGCTCAGGGCCGCAAGCCGCCTAAAGGCCAACCCGCCCGCCGGCCTGCATGCGGTTACATTTGTAACTGTGGAAGTGCGCGGCGCTGTGATCAGCCGCTTGGTATGTTCGTGAAGGGCACGGCGCACAGTACACAGAGCGCACACCGCTGGCGACGCTGCTCGCGGCGGCCTAGGCCCGCCTGGCCTTCCCTCTCTCCTAGGGTGGCCCGCCGTCCCGCCGTGGGCGGCACGGCCGCGCGCACGACTGGACCAGATGGGATGGCCCACTTACACTCGCCGAAAAGACAACACCAAGAGAAGCGCGTAATCCGTTCTTCCATTTCCCCTCGCTTTTGCAGCACTGCGAGTTTTCACTCGAACAACACTTGACACACGATGAGCACCACGGCACAACGTTATTTGGAGGACGGTTACCGTTGGGTCCTCGTGGCCGACGCGCTGTCAGGGCCACCGCCAGGTAACCGCCTGTGCCCCGCGGTGCCGACGGGAGGCGGAGGGTGAGGACGGCGCGGCGGCGCGGGGGCCTAGACCCGTGGGCTCGGCTGCCTGCCTGCGGACTGGCTGGACTGACTTGACTGACTGCGGCAGCGCGGCTTGGCGCGGCGTGGCGTGGCGTGGCGTGGCGCGGCGGCGGCTGGTGCCGAAGGGGGGCTCCCCCCGCGCCCCTTCCACGGCCCCCCTCTCCCTGGGCGCGCGCCCGCCGCCGGGCCCGGCTGACTCACCCAGGCTGACTCACGGCTGGACACGCTCCGCACGCTGCGCAACGCTCCAGCAGCAGACAGCCAGCGCCTTCCTCTACGGGACCCGCCACAGGCCGGCTGATTTACCTCGCTGCCCCGCTCCGCGATTGCAAACGCCCCCCCTCCCTTCACTTTACGAGAGGCTTCCCCTCATCAGATTAGCCGAGCGGCACAATTTTCTCCTCGTGGTGCGGATTTCCAGGCGACTGGGGCGACAATCCGCTGCGGCAGAGCGTCGCAAAGGCTTTCGCCGGCTCCCCGCCCCCTTTTCTCTTTATCGCGGGCGGCACTGAGCGAGCCATCAGGGCCCCTCCGCGACGACCCCGGGCCAGCGGCGCCCGAACCTCTCGGTCTTTTTCACGGCCGCTTTGCCAGGTCCTGCGGCATCGCACCCGGGAGAAAGAGGAAAGAGAGAACGAGGGCGCCTGCACAAACGGAGGAAATAGAGGTTGCAGGTTGTAGACTCGCGCACACTCATACTGGATTTTTATTCGTACGGTTTAGACAACCGAATTTTTTGCACACATTTCTGCTGTTATTTGAACACATTTGAGCATGCATTTGTACGAAATTATGCATTGTGCACAAAAACAAACAAAAATACACTAAGCGTGCGCCTGCGCTTTGCTGTACTTCACTGCGGTTGCTTTGCACGACAAGGCACGCGGTGCCCGGTTGTCTCCTTGGCCGACCTCTACCTGCCTCCAGCAGGCTCGACGCTTACCTTGCGGCCGGCGGACCCCGTACAGTCGCGCATCACAAGGCGACGGAGGACCACCGGCTGGCGTCGGCGCGCCGAGCAGCACGTTTATTTCTTATCTCCCCGAGCCAAATGAACCGCAATAACTCGTCGCGGTGTGGGTGGGCGCGCGCGCGCGGGCCGCGGGCGGGGGCTCAAGGTCCAAGGAGCCGCGAGGGAATGCGTCCCGGGGCGTCGCGGGGCGTCGCGGGGCTTCGCGGGGCGTCCCTGAGGCGTCCCGGAGGCGTCCCGGAGGGGCGCACACAGGTTGAGGAGGTGGCGGCGCGTGGCGGGACCCACTTTGTCACGTCACGCGTCGCCAGCAGCGCCGCGCCTTTCCTTCCTCCCGCCACCCTGCGCGGCACCCCAACCCACCCCCGTCACCATCAGGTCACGGATTCGCGCCTGGCGTGACGTGGCGGGGCAGCGCCCCACGGACGGGGGAAAAATATTTTAGGGTAAGGGGAAACGAGTGGGGGGCAGGGGGACAAGAGCGCGCGCGAGGTATTTCCAGGACGGTTTGGGGGGCGGGTCACTATAAGGGAGGAGGGGAGGACCTTGAGCAGGGGCCAACAGGGGCGAGGGGGGTGGCGGCGGTGGCGGCGCGCTGCGGGTGGAGAGCTAAAGAAAAGGGACTACCGACTACTGCCTTCAATCACTAGGATGGAGCCACCTACAACAAACACAGAGGGGTCGACAACAAAAGAGAACAGGGAGAGTAAGTAGGCCGCGGCCCGGGAAAAAAAAGGGCGCAGGGGGCTTCAGAGCAATCGCCCTGAGTTTTGCCACCCTTCAGATGGGCGCAGACAAGGGGTGTCAAATGAGAGGATGCATTTTCTTTAACGTAGATTCGACGTTAAAATAGTCGAATAAATGTAATTTTGTCCCGAATATACAAATCTTTTCGATATATTTTGACGTCGATTGGGTGGACCCCTCTGCAGGAAAATGGTGCCAAAACTCAAAGCGTCCTGCAAAAGTGCGACATAGGTCGCACTGAAACCTGGCTTAAGCCGAACAGCTTTTGCATGAACACCCCAAATTTACAGTGTACAGATTGTTTCTGACAAATTTTGGGGCAAAAGTGCATGATCGTACAAATGAATGCACAAACATGTTCAAATCAACGCATAAAATGTGTGCAAAAAATGTGATGGCCCAATCTTTTACAAACAACAAAGGATACAGTTAGTGTGTAGGGCCACGGCCACGCCACGCCTTCTGTCTGCAAAACAAATGGACGGAGAACGGCGGGCGGGCAGAGACAGACACGGGACGTACGGGGGCGAATGAAGGTGAAGCGACGCGAAATATGCCTAAAAGTGCCACGCTATTTTGTTTGATGCCAAGGACAGGCATAAATTCCGCCCGACAACGCGCGGTGTGGCGTCCTGGGAGAAAGGAAGAAAGAGAGAGAGAGAGAGAGAAGGGGCGGCGAGACACAGATAGAGAGGAAGAGAGACGGAGCATGGTGACGTATGATGATGGCCCGCTCCGCTACCCGTGTGCCGCACGTTGTGACGCGGGGCCGTGTCGTGCATTACCGGCATCAAGAGGCAAATAAAAGGCGCAAACGACGCGTCGTGTTGGACGTGATGGGGACACTCGGCAGCCAGCCGGTCATAGTCATCCGAAAAGAAAAGAGAAAAATACACTTTAAAATCAGCGTATTTTATTTATAGTTATCCAGTTATCCCGTACCGTACTGCTGCTGCCTGCAAGTCAAGTCAATCAGTGTCGGCATGTTCGAAAAGACATTAGCACCAGACTAAGGGGTCCCCCACCACCACCCAGCGTCTAATTGGCACGATAACACGGACAGCAGAGATAAGAGTCACCTGTCAAACTGACACCCGTTCTGACGTCGTGCGAGACACATTCAAGTGAGCGATACTCGAGGCGGGCGCAGGCCGCCCCCGGCGCGGCGAGTAGAAACTAATGGAAAACAAATGTTGCTCGTCAGCCGTGCACGGTGCGGTGCACGAGCCACAGGCAGGCGCCTCCTCGAGGGAGGGAACACAACTTCGCAATCTCGGCCCGCGCCGGCTCCTCCCCCACCATTGAAATATTTAAATTTTAAATCACCGGGTGAGGTAGCGAGCAAAACTGTAGGCGGCGGCCGAGATGGAGGACGGAGGACGGAGGACGCCGCTACCGCCACTGGGCTGGGCCCGCTGGGCCATCACGCCTTGAGGAGCGGTGGGGCCGGCGGGGCCGGCGGTCGCCCCAGACTGCATAAACAGGTCGATCGCCAAAGTTAAATGACTCGCGCAGCCCGTCTAATACCCGGGTGCCGACCGCCCACGGCCGGGGCTCACTTCGGGCTCAGGTGGTCGAGAGGGGCGCTAAGACTCGGAGAGGAAGGGGAAATAAGGGTATCGGGTACCTCTGCGCGGGGGGTTCTCCTTCTCCTCCACCACCACAGCGGGAGGTCAAGTCCCCCCCCCCCTCTCTCATCGCCAGAGGCCCTAAAGTACGACCAGCAGCACACCAGTGCGCCTGGCATGGGCCCGGAGACAGCCCCGGCCGGCGGCCCCGAGCCCTTGCCTTGCAGCCCTTGCAGCCCAGGCCCGGGCCGATTCGGGTATTATGTTGACTCTACCTCCGTACGCCCGGACTTAAGTCGACCCGGCTCTACCCCGCCGCTGCTGGTGGCGCCACCAGTTTTCGCAGGCTTCCCACCCG
>NW_026267166.1:2065555-2066327 GCF_000697945.3 Frankliniella occidentalis
CTCTGTCATCATCGATCAAGCGAGGCAGCAGAGCGTTATTGGCAGAGACGTCATCCCTGCGCAGCAGCGGCCGGGGCGATAAAGCCACACCACAGAGAGGAGGGGGGGGGGGCGCCATTCGTTATCGGTGAATGAGGAATATACTACAGCGTACCCGGCGGAGCTGCGGCGCTGCGCCGATATTCGTTGCTATTGGCGTGGATAAGGCCCTCCAGGCAAGCGCCCCCCCCCCCTTCCCTCCTCCCTGCCGGGCACGGGGACGTAGCTGAAAAAAAAACCGCTAGCAGCAGCGGCAGCGTCGAGGAGATCGCGTTATTGGAATGTGCGCCCCGTCCGAATACTGAGCGCGAAAGGGGCGGCGCGCTGCGAGCTGCAACGTGGCTGCACTGCGCACAAGGCGCCCCGCGAGATCCGAGGTACTTTCCCTACTGGCATCCGTGTTGTCCACATGGCGGGAGAACAAGAATTCCTGCCAGCGTTTCTCTTCTTCTTAAAAATTAATTCATAAATTCCACGACTCGGACTCACGAGGGACGACGGGCGGGTTGCGCCACGCGGCTGCCTCTCGAGAGCCGCTGCGAAATACTCACCTGAAACACAGAAAACAAAAACACGGGTTAGACGAGCGGTGAAAGGGAAACAAACAAACTCGAGGGGTCGTGGCATTCATTAAGGTGGAGCGTGGGGCCGTGGGTGCTGCCTGGTCGTGCCTGGTCCTGTCCTGCAGCTTTGCATGAGTCTCTCTCTCTCTCTCTCTCTCTCTCTCTCTCTC
>NW_026267166.1:2066537-2068128 GCF_000697945.3 Frankliniella occidentalis
CTCTCTCTCTCTCTCTCTCTCTCTCTCTCACGCACACACCTGCGCTCTCAACAGGTGTGCGCCATATGGATTAGCACCGGCTGCGCTCCACGACTTGGAGAGAATTGGAGGACGGCTCCACTAGGGCCCTACTGCCGCCAGTAGTAGTGCTGCTATCGCTCTGAACACTGAACCCCTCCCGCCCCGCCGCGCCCCGCGCCCGCCGGGTCAGGACACAGTTGTGCGCAACCAACACGACGCCCGTGTTGGAGGACCGCGTGAACTTGCGGTTGGCGGAACAGCAGAGTTGGGGCCCCCCCTCGAGGTGCCCTCGGGAGGGGGAGGGTGTAGTGCAGTGGAGGCAAAAGAGGGCACGAGTACCACGCCAAGGCCCCACCCTCGACCAGCCTCATTAGTGGCCCTTTAAGATAGGTGGTGGGGGCAGGGGCAAGCGGAGCGTACCACCTCTCGCCCGCAGAAACAGGTAGCGGTGAAAGAGAGAAATCAGCAAAAATTACCTTCTTTCCATCACCACACTTTATTTCGTCTTTCATTCTCTCCTCTCTCTCTCTCTCTCTCTCTCGCACTACGCCACTGGCAGCTCGAGACATACGGCCCCTCGCCACGCCAGGACTGAAGAGGCGGCGAGGTGATGCACTGTCCCCCGCCACGCCACCCGCACCGCATAATTTCTCATACCGGGCGCGCGCACTGCGGCACCCGGGACACGACACACCCCATGCAACGTGTTTTTGCCCGCTTTCCCGACTCTGTTTTGCGCTCGCCCGCTTTGTTTGTGGAATACTGAACACACGGAGCGCATCAGAACTTTCTCCCTCCCACGGCGGGGCCCTGCTGCATGATAATGGCCCCGGGGGGAGGGTCTCTGTAGTTGGGGGGGCTCGCGGCAGCGGCCAGGCGAATAATCGAAAAGGGGAAAAAGAATAACAAGGAAAAAAATACAGAACGAGAACAACGCGGAAGCAGCAGTTTCCTCTTCCCGGTCGGGCCTACCGGAGGCCGCCGCCGGTGCCCCGCCCCCGCCCCCATCTCCCCGCTATCGCGATTGCTGCCCGGCGTAGAGATGGGGATCGGGCCCGGCTCGACCGCACAGCCATGTTTACGGAAAGGGGGGTGGGGGGGGCGCAAGTGAAGTGCAGGGCTGAGTGAGCGGCGGCGACGGCCGAGCGAGAAGCCATAAATCACTGCGTTTAATTATCCCTCGCCTCGGTCCCTCCCATGATGGGGTGCGGCCGGCCGGGGCCCGGCTGGCCCGGCTGCTCGGCTAGAGCGGGGGCGCCCGGGAGGTAGGCACCGCGCGCCCGGCCGTGCGCAGCCGTGCGCGCCGGCTCGGTATCGCCGGGCCGGCGGGCGCTCCGCTCGGCTCCGCTGCTGGGGAGAGCCCTCCGAGGCGGGCAGACGCTGGCTGTGGCTGAGAGAAAAACCCACAGCCACCACCGGCCCGCCCCCGCCCCCGCCCCTCATCCCGCGCATGGCCAAGTAGTGGCGCGTTGTGCAGAGCGGGTAGCGAAGCGCCGCCACCCGAGTCCCCGCAAGGAATTTCAATTTTCCCCCCAAAAAAGTATTTTTGGAAAATTTGCACTGGAAACCC
>NW_026267166.1:2068781-2069105 GCF_000697945.3 Frankliniella occidentalis
CGTCAAACATTTAATCTAGCCCGAGCCTATCGCAAGTCTCGCGCAAAGGCGTACTGCCGAGCCACGCGACCGCACCGCACCGATATTATCATTTTCTTTTACGCCGTTTCGTCTTTTCCCGCCGTCCCCCCATGGCCCTCGCCCCACGGCGGGCCCTAACGCCGCTAACGGCGGGGATCAGGCAGCAGGCTGCCTCTCGGCTCCCAGAAGCGCGGCGCTGCGCGTGGGACGATGCACTAAGCGCGACTTACGGCCCCGCGCACACATATTGCGGACGGAGGGTGTTGAGCAGCTCCCTTATCGCCTCGCAGCGACGCACAGCGC
>NW_026267166.1:2069601-2072556 GCF_000697945.3 Frankliniella occidentalis
CGAATCTTTTGTTTTAAAATCGATACGTGATCATTTTCATAGCAGCGATAAAGAGGCTCCAATAATATATGATAATAAGAGCGGGAGAGAATGCCGTGAGGCGGGGCCATCACCGCTTCCCTGCGGCCAGGCGCGGCAACTCTGCGAGGAGCCGCTGTAAGCGGGCGGGGGTATCATAGTGGAGGGGACCATGGTATGGTGGAGGGGATCATGGTGGAGGGGATCGTGGGGGGGTCATGGTGGAGGGGATCATGATTGAGGGGACCATGGTGGAGGGGATCATGATGGAGGGGACCATGGCGGAGGGAATCATGATGGAGGGGATCATGGGGGGGATCATGGTGGAGGGGGACGTGGTGGAGGGGATCATGGTGGAGGGGGACGTGGTGGAGGGGGGGCCATCGGGATGAAAGGCATCGAGAGCGAGCAGCAGCGTTGGCATAGCGTGACGCCCCGGGGCTGTTCTAATTGCCCGATACAAACTTTTCACTCGGCGTGTATTGGGGCGTAACTTGTGAGCGGGGCTATGGAGGGCGGTGCAGCAGCGGTAGGCGCAGCAGCAGGGGCAGTGCCAGGCCGACGGCAGCGACGACAAGAGGATGGATGGGGGAGGCAAACTGCCGGCAGGGCCCGGCCTTTTAATTATGCGACTTCACCGTCCACATTAATTCCGTCTTGGCTCAGCGGCAACGCCGGTGGGCTCGGCGACCTGGCGGCGGCCGCTCCAGGAGGACGAACGAGCTCGTTAAGCGGCAACGGCTCGCGTGCTTAAAAAGGAGCACGAGGGAACAAACACAAATCCAGTGCGGCTTATAGGCGAGGTGTCGGGGGCGCGGGCAGACTGCTTGTCTTACCCCTCCTCAGCCGCGGAGCGACAGCGGCATAAATACTCGACAATCCCGCTGCTGTTGCTCGACCAGTTGTCTCTCGCTGGCGGAGGCAAAGTCGCTGTCAGAGAAGTGTTCGGGAGCGGGGCGGGCCGAGCGGGGCCGACAGCTCGACAAGAAGGTTAAGTTGTGAGCGGGGGGAAGAATCGGAGGGAATTAAAATGCAGAGCGCGGGCCCGGGACAACAAGATACGACGGCGAGCAAGGGAAAGGGTGGAAAAGAGGGGAGGGGGTGAGGACGGCATCGCGAGGATCAGCTTTCACAACAGGACCAGCTGCACGGCACGGATGAGGATTTTCCTGAACAAAGTGGAGGACGATCCGATTTCAGTCGCTTTCAGTGCAACGTTTGGAGGACGAAAATTAGATCGTGATTAATATGGAGTGAGTGAGCAAATAGCGACGGGCACTGAGTGGGAAGGGAGGGGAGGGGAGTGTGAGAGGCGGAGAGGGGAGGAGAGAGGGGGTAGACCGAGTGGATTAATTCTGAATTAATAGAGACCGTAGAGACTCGGCGTGTCAAGCGCAGGCCCGGGGGCACGCTCGCTGGGGAAACGAACCGGAGTAGTTGAGCCAAGTGTTCAAAACGACAATGTGGAAGAGTCGCAAACCAGCAAACTCAAAACTAATGCTGCTACAAGGGGTGGGGGTGAGGGTGAGACTCGGCACTGTCAGCGCGAGTAATTCAGGGGCGTGCTGCACGCTAAAACCTTGCAAAGCTAAATGCAAACAAAAGTTTGCAACGGCTTCGCAATAAGTTTTTATCTCTGGCGTGACGTGCAGCTCGGGAGTACATGGGCGGCGCCAGGCAGGGCGCGCCTGACAGCTGAACAAGCAGGGGACTAATCACAGTGGCAAAGGCTTGTAGGTACAACCTCGCAGAGGCGTGGAGGGGGTGGGGTGGGGGTAGGCCCGCGGGCGAGGTATACCTTACCCGGAGCAGGAGCGGAGGGGACGGAGGGGAAACGCCCCAATCCCGGGCTCAGAGGACAACACGGCGACCCGAGTCAAACACTGCAGGGGTAGGAGTGGCAGCTCCACCGGTACCAGCTGGGTCCCCGCGAGGGGCGAGGGGAGGGGAGGAGAGGGCGGCGGGGCGGTGCGCGCGGTGACGATGTAATTTGATAAGAGCGTCATGGAGGGTGGCAGCCACAGCGCGCAGCCAGCGCCCGGGAAGTGGTACGGGCCATTGTCATGCTGCTGAGCACAGTGGCACCCGGCCCGGGGTATATGGACAACAGCGCCAGCAGCAGCACGTGAACGAACCGAGCGAGGATTAGTATACAACTCGCTCCATTAAAGCAAAAAAGGTGTTCTCTGTTTTCCCTTGGATTCGTTTCTCTCGCAGCGCCGTTTGCTCTGCGGAGTGCGGAGCACCCCGTGTGCGTGTTTACCCACCCCACCCCACCCTACCGAGCCGAGCAGAGCCGAGCGCCGGCATTGGATTTCGGACGGACAAGACGAATAGAGCCGATCCTCCGGGAGACAATCAGGGCGGCGGGCGGAACGGAACGCCTCTGCTCGGGCGGGGCGGGGGCGGGGCGGGCCGGAAGCACGGCGAGCTCTGGCCGGAACGCCCCTGATGGAGGCGGGGTGGGCGAGACGTGCCGGCCGCACTGCTGCAGCGCTGCGTCAGCTGGCCACACGCCGTCCAGCACAGACCGACACCATCACCACAGGCCTGCTTCTGAGAAAGACGGCTGGCTGGCATGACAGCTGCTCCTATTCCCCTCTCCCTTTTATTTGTTTATTTACTTGCAATAAGCATTCACTTTAAATGCCTCGGTACAATATTGCAACTAGCTGAACTAGGTATGCTCGCCTGTGTGCGTAAGTCTGCTTTGAAATACCACACATTATTGCATGAAGCGCGAAATATTTGCTTGGAAACCAAGACATCGTTTTTACCTGGAGACCACAATTAAACGATGTGCCTAAACACTGATATTCAACGAATGTGACGTCACATTCGATTTATTGTGAATCGTGTCACGTTCGTTTAAATGTTGTGTCACATTCGTTTAAACGTGAATCGCCCAATGCCTGGTGCTATTTGAGCATAAATTCA
>NW_026267166.1:2074196-2077763 GCF_000697945.3 Frankliniella occidentalis
CCCCCCCCCTCCACTTTCCTCTTTTCCGCTCACGCGCCACAAGATCAGTTTCGTTTCGAACGCGTGAATTATTGCTGAGAGCGAGAGCGGGGGAAGCTGCAGTTCCGAAAGACTTCGGGAGGCGGCGGTCTCCACGCGATTACCCCTCGTTTTATTATCGCTCAGCCTCTCCCCCCTCCACCTCCACGAGTGTATCAATACCAACGTAACTCGTGTACGTGTAACTCCTCAAATAAATTTCATTCATTTCTCCGCTTGGTCGGCTGCTGCTGTCTTTTCCCAGCGCTTCATAATTCTACGAACGCCAGCGCAGCGCAGCCTTGTCCCGGAACTCACTATATTAATTGTGGCGACAGTAAACAGCCCTTTGTTTTATTTTCTCCAGCCCGCCCTGGAGCGCCACGCCTCCTTGGCTCCCCACGTGGGGCCTGGGGCCCGCTGCCGCCGCACTGTTGGCGCAATTTACGGCGCCGTGACTGTCGCCAGCAGCCGGGGGCGGCTCGGGGGCGGACCGAAAGGCGCTGCTCATGGAAAATCAAGTCGGCCTTCTGGAAGTCTGAGGACCTCCAGGTGTGCGGCAGAGTATTGAGGGCGCAGAGGCGGTGGTCCTCAAGCAGCACACTCCGCCCAGTCAGCGCGAGCTGGAGGACTCGCTCCAGGGTGGGTGGGGGAAGATCATCCCCCAGCATCCAGGCGCCCCGCCAAAGCCTTTCGCCCGGGTACAACCCCCCGGGCCCGCCAAGGCGGATCACTGCATAAGAGATGCACCGCCGGACCGGCTCGGGGGGAGGGGGGGGGTGTCTTGAGGGTGGTGCCGCCCTCCTCACCATCGCCCTCACCCGCTCCTTCCACCCTCGCCGCGGAGGGAGAGAGAAACGCCCCCGTATGAAAGGTGAAACTAGCCACGTCCGGGCGACGCCACGCGTCCATCTGGTCCGCAAAGAGGAACAACAAAAACAAAAGGAGGGGGGGAAATATCAACCGAGGACGTGACCACACGAGACGGCACGGCGAGAACGTGCGAAAAAAACAACACAAACAAACAGCGCGCGCGGGGCCAACTCTCTAAATAAGCTTATTGCGAACTGGAGCACTGTCCCGCTCCCCCCTCGCTTCCTCCCCCGAGCTCTCTTCCGTATTCCACGGTCTGTGTAAATTATGCACCGGCAGCAGCGCTGCGACTTGTCCGACACACCGCGACAGACAGCGGCCCATGAATACGCCGCGCCACGCCACGCTGGCCAATGGGGGGGGGGGGGGACAACCCCCTTACCCGCTGCCCCGGGCCCTTTGTCAACAGTCGGGGCGCGTCGGGGAGGCTGCGGCGAAACGGGCAGAAAAAAGGGAGCGGGGGAGATGAAAGGAGGGAAGGAAGGGCGCCCTCCTGATCTTCCATCAAATACGATGCGGCAGAAAAGAAAGAGATAAAAAAATGATGCGGAACACTCGAGCAACAGGACGCGCAAGCGAGTGGGAGGAAGGGTCCCTCTCAACCTTCTTTCTTTTTTGCTCTGTCCACACTTTACCGGACGGCACTCTGCGAATACGTAATCTGGGCCAAATTAAGAGAGGGACTCGTCCGCGCCGCCACAGGCAGAGGGGCGGGGGGAACATACCACGTACGCGCGGGCGGCGGGGGCGGGCTTACGGCTGCTAACAATCACCCCCTCCTCGCCCAACCCCTTTTTCGGCGTGCCATTTGCGTCTAACTTGCGAGCAGCAGCAGCAGCAGGTCTGGTCTGGGGCGGCCGCCACACAAGTTGAGCAGGGACGTGCTCTGCGTGTGGTCCCGCTCCCGGAGCCTCCAGCCGCCGCTCCAGCAGAAAAAGAAAAGGGGCCAGCGGCGGGCGGGCCTTAGGGCGGGCCGACCGCAGCGGTGGCGCTCGGCAGGGACCATTATTGCACGGCGCACAGCAGCCGAGGCTCCGGCGGGGGCTCCGGCGCTGTCGCTCATGGTACGCCCTCCAGCGCTTTGTGCCGCCGTGTTCCCCCAGAGAGTATCAGTTCCTCCGGCATCAGCGGCGCCGTGACACCCGAGCCGCGCGGCGCCGCCCCCCGAGGCGCCACGGCCGCCCCTCGGCGCCAGTGAGGGGACCCGGGCCCAGAAGGGTCGACGACTCATTTTTGTGTGTGTGGGGGGGGGGGCACAGGCACAGGCGAACCCGCAACAGCAGTGTGGGTATGTATTGCCTTCACAGACAGTACGGTGTACATCTCGAGTACATCCGGAGTACACCCACAGTACTGTCAGCTCGCCCCCCCGGCCACGCCGATACCGCCTGTGTATCCCCGCCTTTGAGCCGCGCACATAACGTATGCGCATAACGCCGCCTTATCCGCGGGAAAAGTAACGGGCTTTAATATCCGGGGAACGCGCTCCCAGCCAGAGAGAGCGGGGAATAGAAGAGGGATCGGGGGGGATCGGGATGGGGCGGGGAGGGGGGAGGGGAGCAGGGGGCTATTACCATGCAGGGGAGGGAGGGGTCACATGTGCGGGGGCTGCGCCGGGCTGCGCCACGCACAGGTGTGCCGGACAGGCGGACTGCTCCCCTCCCGCCCCCGGCCGCTCTGTTCGCACAGCACGGAATAGGTGGTTGTGTCGGGGGAGTCGGGGGAGGAAGGGGCTTCAATTACCGACTGTGCTATTGCATGACGCGGTGGGTGGGGCTGTGCGTGCCTGCGGCGAGGCTAGCGCACAAAAACAACACCAGAAACACGCATTTTGCTCGGCGGGGGGTGGCGGCGACAGGGGTAGGCTCTCTCTGGTCGAGGCGCAGTAGGTTCCTTTTGAGATAGGTGCGGTAGAGGTGGGCGAGCAGGGGGCCGGGCGAGCCAGGGGGGAGGCGAAAGAAAGTTGACTCGCGGCCAAAGAGAAAAGTTAACGGGGCGGGACATTATCAAGGACACGCAAACAAAAAAAGACAAAAGTCTCCAAAAGTACAAAACAACTCCGCGGCCAGCAGCGCAGAGCAGGAATTCACTTTGCGGGCCCCGGAGAGAGTAAAACAGTGTGGTGCGCAGTCCGTCCGCCCGTCACGCGCCCTCTCAAGGGCGGCGCCGCTGACCAGCGCGCGAGGCAGCATTAAAACAATCGACACGTAAAGCAAGCGCGATCGGCCGGAGAATCCTAAACGGGGCGGGGGGGCCTTGGAACGGGTCGGCTCGTATACAACCGACCTGATCGGGCGGGGCCGGGCGGGGCCGGGCGGGGGGCACGTACCCGCGCTTTAAGCGGCGCCAGACAGAACAAGCCGCCCTCCCGCACACGCCCCGACCCGACCCTCCCGCCGCCGGCGATCCGGGGCGATAGGACTTAATTAACGTCGGGGCGGGCCGACCAGACAGACACGGCGGACGCACCGGGGGGGTGGCGTGGCGTGGCGACCACCACCACCACCGCCCCCCGACCTTGGGGGAGATAAGACCAAAGGGGCACACCAGGCCTCCTCCTGTACAACCAGGGTAATGTACTTGTGAAACATAAAAAAAAAAAAAACTAGTTATGTAGCAACAGGGGAGTCGTGTCGCTGTGCCGTCGGGGGGCTCGTGGTGACAGGGAGGGAGGAG
>NW_026267166.1:2082753-2087442 GCF_000697945.3 Frankliniella occidentalis
ACCCCGCCCCTCCTCGCCGGCTGCCCATAACAAAAGCCCCCCGCCGATTTCCCCCTAGTGCTATTCCCAGTACAAAAAGGAAAGCAGGCCGCAGGTGGAATCAGACATTTTTTTCCAGCTTTCATCTTCCAGCCCCATCCCCCTCCCTCCTCCACACACACACGCAAGCACAAAGTAGATACGGTACAGGTGCACACACACGCTCGGCTGGGCTGCGCGGTACGGTATGGACTCTCTGAAGTACGCTCTGCCGGTGCAAACAACCACGCTCTTCATTGCATACACCTCTTTTGTGCCCCAGGTTTTGAATTAAGCAGTACACACATGCACAAACCATATCGCAAAAACACTTCCCTGTGAAGAGAACAAACAAATGGTAACAATCTGAATCAAACAATTACAGGATTTAAGTCGAAAACAAGTGCGTATCATGCACTCTTTCCAGGCATTAGAGCAAATTTATTTGCGACAAAAACGTACTCGTTAGAGAGTATCATTTTCGGGCAGAAGGAATGAGTGCCCTTTTAAAGTATGAGGGTAAGAAGCAAGCAGCAAAGGCACGACATAGGGTACTCACACTCTGTAGGCGATGATGGCTTTGGACATGCTAGCAGTGCGGTAGGCGCTAGGCGCTCAGGCCCAGGCCCAGGCTCAGGCGCGGCGGGCCCGGCAGGGCTGCATCCTGAACAACGGCACAGTACAGACTCGGGGACCAAGCTCCTCCAAAAACCAATCCGGCAGCTGTCAGCGAGAGAGTGAGCGGGGCCCAGACACGACGGATGCAAAAGGGCGGGGGTGGAAAAAGGCGCGGGGGGGGGGGGGGGGAGAGAAAGAGAACAAAAAACGAGAGTCGCCTGTCGTTGATTGCACCACGAGGCGCGGGGCGCAGCAAGTGGACGTTTAGGGAGGAGAGGGCGGGGCAACGGGGCACCCCTGCAAGCCCCTGCTAGGCTGCATGAATACGGCGGGACGGGACGGGCGCGATGACGGGCTCGGTGCTGCCTGGCGTGGCGGGGCGTGGTGTGGCGTTGGCGTGGCGTTGGCGTGGCGGGGCGAGGCTTGGTGCGGCTCCACACAGTGCTCCGCGTGAAGGGCGGCGAGGCATAATGCGAGAGAAGAGATGCGAGCTGCACGAGGCGCTGACTCGACCAAAGCCGCCCCCGACTCACCTCACGTAACAAAACGAGAATACCTTGGCCACGGTGCCACGGCGCACTTACCACAAAACCGTTTCTTTGGGGAAAAAAATATTTACTGCAACGAAGATTTCGTACCAGAAACCAAAATCAAACTTTTCGTTCAAATGACAAAAAAAAATTATTATTTAAAAACCAAAAGTCAAATTGTTTTTTTTATTTGGAGCTAAAGAAAGGTTTTGTTCGATTCGACAAAAAGTTTCGTCGCGGTCATGATTTAGTTCCCACCAAGAAACGATTTCCCGTGTGCAGGAGGCAGGGATAGGGGAGCGCCATCAACGAGCGGTATAAATTAGATCGGGATAGAGCCGCCGAGATTGCGTCGAGGGTTGTTGTTGCTGCATGACGCGGCAGGATAGAGACAGAGGTGCGAGGATAGAAGGGAAGGCAGCTCCCTCTCTCAGCCGCAGACGGGAGGAGGGGGGGGGGGCACTCGGCTGCCACAAAGTCAGCATTGTCGAGCGGACCCTCGTGGAGCTTGCAAATCCGGCCCACTCCCGCCCCGCCCCGCGCCTCCCGCGAGGAATAGGCTCAGACTCCGCTCCGCCCTGGCCCGGGGCCAGGTAGGTAGGCAGGCTTCCAGCTGAGAGCTCCGGGTCGGCGGGCCATCAAACAACCCCCGAGGAGGCCTTGTCTGCCTGCCCGCCCCCCGCCCGCCCCGCCTGGCCGCAGCTCAGCCCGAGCCAAAATGGGGGCGGCAACGCCTCTCTCCAATTATCGCTGCGCGGCCAGGTCCGATTGGCTATGGTAATCGCCCACAAGAGACATGCATGCGAGTCAGCCCGGAAATAGGTGCATGTCCAACATCGCTATTAATGGAAATGCATATGGGAATTACTCGGCACGGTAAAAATCCGTCATAGGTAGTAAACGAGAGACAAAGAAGCACGAAAGAAAAGAGTGCGTAGCGTAGCGCTCTTCTCACGGAGGAAGAAGTTGCCGAGCACTTGAAACTTTTCACCTACCCTCTAGTGCCCACCCTCTCACTCTTAAGCGGCTCTCTCTCGGCGCGGAAGCGGCCCCCGCCTAAGTACCAACGTCCGGCCATAATGAGGCGCCCCTCGCCCCACCCCTTCACCATCTCTCTCTCTCTCTCTCTCTCTCTCTCTCTCTCTCTCTCTCTCTCTCTCCGTCCCTCTCTCTCCCCATTACCATTCCTTTATCCTTCGATCCACGGCGGCACGGCATATGGCTACAAAATGACACGGTAAATAAAGGAAAACAAGCAGCGAGGCGACCGGCAGAGTGTATGGGGCGAGGAGGGCGGCGCGGCGCGGCGGCGAGCGGCCGCAGCCCGGGAGGTAGGCCAGCCGAGCGCGCGCGTGCGGCCGCGCTGCCCGCCCTGCAGGCGCTCTCCAGCGACCCGCGGCCAGGCCGGGCCGGGCTGCCCGAGGGGCTGCCACTGGACCAGGGAGGTTCAACTAGTTCGCCGCGCGAAAGTTGGCCTCCCCCATCCTCCCCGCCGACCCCTCCCCTCCTCGTCCTCTCAGCTGCGGCAGCTCGGCGGCTCATCCCAGATAACTTCCACACAGCCGGGGCCGCCGTGTTTCTCGCGCAGCAAAATCCTTTAAACTTTCCAGACCTCCCCGCGGTCAAAATCATGGCCGCGCTTTAACATCTCTATTTTTCCCACTTGCTTTCGTTATTAATAAGCAAAAACTCAGGGCCAGCGGGGTTCTTTTCAGGGCGAAAAAGGCTGGGTCGAGTATCGAGATGAGGAATAACGAGTAGAGAGGGGGGGGGGGGAGGGGGCGTGCCTCAGCCCCGCAGAGGAGAAGGGGAGGGGTTAGGAATCCCCAGCAGAGAGGATCCTCCGGGAATGAGGGAGGAAAGAGGTATAACGCCGCCACACGGGGCACCCCGCCCCGCCCCTCCGCCCGCCCCTGCGAGATAGGGGCGGGGTGCCCCTCTCCGGCGGCCTCCCTAAATGTGGGTGGTTGTAGGTAGAGCACATTACTTCCGCACCAGGAATACGTTACAAGGCGAGAGAGGGGGCCGGCCGCGCAAGCGGGGCGTGTAGTTTCTCATACTGGCCGGCGCCAAACCAAGCCTCGCCCTCTCGCTCCATAGAGCGGCTCACTGCGCCCAAAGCACCTCCAGCACAGAGTGGCGAGCAAAGGAGCAGGTTCCCCCCAAAGAGTGTAAGGAAAAGGGAAAGGGGCATGCGGAGGCAAATCAAGTGGAATCAGCAGCTCGTAGGAAGGGGAACCGAGGGCGCGCACGGCTAGCAACGAAAAATGAAATAAAATAAAATAAAAATACCGGGAGGGGAAAAGGGTTATCTTGCAGAGTCACGTAACGCGGTGGGCCCAACCCAACACACACTCGCTCACGCCGGATCAATAAAGCAATGCCCCGCCCCGCCCCGCCGCGCCCCGAGAGGTTAAAGGGCCCGGTGCGCCACGACTAACATCTTTACGATCGCTCCATCCGCGGTGAGGAACAGGTGCAGTCTGGCCGCCGCCGCCCCCCGGCTGCCCCCCGGCTGCCCCCCGGCCGCCCCCCGCCCCCGCGGCAGCGCCGTTGTGCCAGCAAAGACAACGCACCGACGGGCAAGGGGAGGTGGGAAGGTAGGGGGGTGCAGGGGTGCAGGTGCAATAAACCCACTTGAATAGAGCCGCGAGCCAAAAGGAGGGAGGCAGGGAGAAAGGGACGGGGGGGGGGGGAGCCAGCCAACCGAAGGTACATCGATACTGTTTCGAGAAGGAGACGGCGCGGGCAGGGCGGGCATTGTACAGAGGCATGAAAGCACTCGCTTTCCCGCAGAGCGAACTCGAGCGGCGGGACGCGAACTAAACAAACGAGACGGGAAGTGTGATGGCACGAGGCAGTCTGACGGTAGTGTCTGCTGCGGAGGCGGGCGCGAGTGTACTGTCTCTGCCAAGGTTCGCTGAGGGGACATTGGCTCCGACAACGGAATGGTTAGGCAGTCAGTGGAAGGGAGAGGGGGGCGGGGGGAGGGGACGGGTCGGAGGGAGCTGGCAGAAGCCATATCCGCGCCATTAACCCCCGAAGGAACTGTTCGTCGCACGTGTACGAGCGCGCGCGTGTTAGTGTGGGCGTGTGTGACGGGCGGACGGACGGACGGACGGACGGGTCGATAGAGTTAGTGACGTGATTTTTGACGCGCTGGCAGGGCCGAGCCGCTCGCTAGGTCAAGCCGACAGCAAGTAAGGCTTCAGGGTGCTCGTGCGTGGGGTGAGTGAGTGAGAGAGTGGGTGTGAGGAGAGAGAGTGAGTGTGTGGAGGGTGGAGAGAGGATGAGGGGAGAGTTTTCCGCTCGCGTTTGTGGCCTCGTCTCAGCTACTCTGGAATTTTTATTTTTTTGCCTCGTGCACTTTTTCTCTTATCCCTGGTTAGAAAGTTATTTTCGGTTCTGAACAAACTTTTCTCCTCGAAGCAGCGCCTCGCAAGATGGCATTGAGCAGATGAGAAAAGGGGGAAGGGGTAGAAAGGGGGGAGGGTATCAGTAGTCAGAGACGGGAAAACCGTGG
>NW_026267166.1:2088980-2092420 GCF_000697945.3 Frankliniella occidentalis
GAGAGAGAGAGCGGAGAGACAGAGAGACATCGCCGATATCAATTAAACAGCGCCGCGGACGTGACGCTGTGTCCATTTCCTGTTGGGCCGTCGGCACAGCAGGCCGCCTCGTTCAAAGGTAGTAAATCGCGCGCCGTGCCATGGGGACGCCCATGATGGGGACACCGACCGGGAGGCCGCCATCATATGGGGAGCGCGACATCACGCGTCACGAGAAAGGGGAGAGCGAGACCCTGTCCTGCCGCCCTAGACACACTCCTCTGGACGTCACGTAGTCGCCGTGGGAATGAGGCGCGCCGTGGCCGTGAGGAGGACGTCCTCGGGACGTCCTCAGGACACCGCGGGGGGCCGGACCCTTCCTTATGGCGCTCCCTAATCCAATGCCCGGCCATGGAGGCGTGACAGAGTCTGAGCTGCATCGCGGCACGTCCGTCCGGAGCGACGAGGGGCCGAGCGCAACGTGACGAGGAGGGGAGGAGAGGAAGAGAGAAAGAGGGAGAGGGGAAGAGACGAGGAAGGGAGAAATAAATATGCGAAGGGAAGGAAGGTGCTGAATGGAAAATGCATACAAACGTCAGCAGCGACACAAAACACAATAAATCTACTCTACCCCAGTGCGGGAGGCAGAGTGGTGGCGACGGGGACAAAATAGAAAATGTGCAAAAAAAAGGGTAGAGAAGGCCAACGTGGGGGGCAACGCAAACCACATTAGGAGGGCGGACCGCGCCGAAATACAGAGGGCGTGCGGCTGGCGGGGCGGTGGCGGAGCGGGGCATGGCGGGGCGCATCTGCATCGCTAATCCAGGCGCAGCACCGCCGACACCATTTATATTTTTACTTTCTTTTATTACTGTTATAATATTTGCGCTCGGCGCCCAGCGGCCCGAGCGGTGCCCAGCTCATCACATTCGCGAGCGGAAATTTATTCAAAGCGGTGGCCCGCGGAAACGGCGCAGCTCAAATTGGGCGCAGGGAGAAAAAGAATTGCCAAATGGGGGAAAAGAGAGAGAGAAAGAGGGGAGGGGGGGGGGGAGTATGGACGAGGACAGTTTGAGCGCACTACTAAATCCTTACGCATTTTGTCCCTTCATAATATGCACAATTTTACGTAGCAATAGTTCTGAATAAAATTTCGTGCAAAGCTATGTAAAAATTGTGCATGACCAGGTAGATTTGCTATGCAAATGTTTTGTTGCAAAACTATGGCTGTGCATAATTTTGCAAGCCTTATATCACAACATAATGCGAAAGAGTTTAGTTGCACGCGTTCATCAAGCGTGGGGACGCGCTGGGCTACTCATCCTGCTCATGGCTCGGCTCGACAGCTGACAGCTGCGGCATGACCTACACTACTACACACCGCATCCCCCGGGTGCCGCCACGACATGCCACATGGGCGGCGTCATGCACGCCCCGCCACGGTGCTGCACCGCGTGCAGGGTGTCGCCGGGCTGCCGACCACCCCACGCCGCAGGGCGCGTCAGCTGAGCCCGGACGCACGCCCGGCAGGCGGTGCAGTATACCACGCAAACAACAAATGTGCGGTGTGAACCGGCATCCATATAAAACTGGATTATCAGAAAAACTACGAATGCACTTAGAGACGAAACCCCTCACAAAACCCTCCCACCCCACAAAAAAATGTTTTTCGTGGTTAAGTTTTTTTAGTTGTTTTTTTTTTAAGTACCGAATGACTAGTTGCGTGCCAGGCGACCCTCACTACACACGTACGGTAGCTCACGCGGCGACCCCTCCGACTCGGCTCGACTCGGCTGTGCTCGGCTCGGCTCGCTGCGAGACGAATGCACCACCACGACGCGCCGGCGCGGCTGCGGAGCGGCACGGGGAGGTCCGGACCTTCACCCTCGGCGGCGCGCGCACGACTGGCACTGGCAAACGCGTGGCGCCCCGCCGCACCCCGCCCCGCCAGCCCGGCGCCACACCCACCCCACCCCACCCGCTGCCTCATCGGTGCAACACACACTACACTGCAAGTTTTCTGCGTAATTGCACAGAACACAAGATTTTGAATCCTTTCGTATACTGCAAAAAGCTAGGTTTGTGATAAGACAGACAATAAGGTGCTCTTTGCAATACAACTGGGCTGTCCGTAATATCCAAAGAAACCTGTTTGTACTAGTGCTGCAGGTCCAAAGGTCCTTTGTACGTTTACGAACCGCCGTTACATACACGTGTGTGTGTGTGTGCGTGTGTACTGTGCGGTGCTTCACTTTCAGCCAGGCCAATATTGCCCGCTCTTTTCCTTGCTCATATCATCCTCCCGCGGCTGATCCCGTTGCAGCGCATGATCAAACCAAAGCCTCCCGCTTCCCCCAGAGGGAATGGAAGCAGGCAAGGCCTGCTATGCCGTCATTTCCTCTCCAATACATGGCTTCCCTCCGAGCTGCTCTCGCTCCGGCCCCGAGGGGGGTCGCCAGAGCGGGTCGGGCAGAGCTTTGTGTGCGTCTGACGCAACGCAACGCAGGCTCTTCTGCGTGATGTGCCCCGCGAGGCGCACCGTGTTCCGGACCAACTCACCGCGATCCCCAACCCCCTCAACTACACACCACGACCCCCTGCCAATATATACCGAGCTCGCGCACACACACACATGAGTGCGCTAAGAACACACGGAACACCCCGAACACACGAGGTCGCGGAGACGCACATCCCTTGGCAACAGACAGGGAGACCTCGGCCCGCTGGCCTTGCTCCGCCTCGCTTCGCCCGGCTCTCGAGGCGCGCGGCGCACACGCGGCGGGGCTCGGCGGGGGGCGCTGCTACCCCTTTGAACTGGAGACTCGGGGAATAATTCACGCCTTATCAGCGGAACGGAGAGGGGAGGGATGGAGGGAGGGAGGAAGGGAGGGTAAGGGGTGCTCGATAAGACAGAGGGTGTATGTTCAGGTACCTTCATAGAGCCGCCAGCCACATCGATGACCTTCCGACCGCACCGCACACACTACAAGTAAAGGAGTGAGCGTTGCTGCTGGCTCCGGAAGAGCGATTTCGTGAATCCAAATTGGATCACTCCTGGCGGATAGCGATCTTGAATGGCGTCGCTCCTTCACAGTCATTCACTTGGCGTTGGTATGACTACAAGAGTGATCTTGGCCGAGATGACTCAAATTGAGCGATGTTTTCGTAAAATCACTCTTAATGAGCGATGCAAAACTAGGTCGCTCTATTTGGGTGATGAAGGAACACATCACTGAATGAGGGTGAGAAAGTTGACTCCCACGTTTACAGTGCAGGCGGTGTCCTTCATACTATTCGCGCCGACGGTTCAATCCGTTGGGCGATCCTCCTCGCACCGCCACCTCATGGAAGCAGACTTCTCCCGTCTGTCGTTATCCTACACTGTGATTCCTAAAGGCAACTTTTGTGTCGGCCGGGGTATTTGTACAAAAAGATGCTCTGGTGAGGGCAACATGCCTGAG
>NW_026267166.1:2098035-2111934 GCF_000697945.3 Frankliniella occidentalis
GTTGAGGGGCGTCGCCAGGAGGAGGGGAGGGGCCACGGCCAGGGCGACTGAGTGCGACAGCCTACAAGCATGGAAAGGAAAGGGGGAAAGGGAGATAGGGAGTAGTTGGGTGCAGATGTAACATAACGTGTGGTGTGGGGATGCGGCAGCCAGTAAAGAGATAGGGCTCAGACAGATGAGTCCGGCTGGAGACATCACGGTCCGCACCGCATAGAGAGGACTGCGTGCCCTTTAATAGGCTTCTTCTCAATGAATGAGGGATGAGAGGGTCAATCATTGTCCATGGGTTCATGTCTCATTCCGGAAATGCAATGGGGATCAAACGGCTTGGGACTTCCCACTCTGCACCGGCAAGGACATTAACAAAAAATAAATAAAAAAATAGTATTCCAGACAGGGTGAAATAAACATGTCCTATATATCCCCTCATGAAACATATGATCCGTCAACCACTTACCTTGGAAATGACAGCACAGTGTAGGACGGCTACAAAACCATTGCAGGCCCTGAAAGAAAATACATTTATTAATAAGAGTACAGTGAGGCAACTTTTTTTGCATAATCCAAAGCACTATTCCTAATACACACAGAAATTATATGTATATATGAAATTATCTGAATCCAATTCGAATCAAGAATAATCCTACTGTACAAGGTTATACTATTAAAAATTGAAGGCTAGTTAAAATACTTATAGGGCACAACTAGATCCAACCATTTATAAATGAAATAAGAGATTAAGATGAGATGGTATGAATTGCCATTTTAATGTCGTCTAGGAAGGACAAAGTTCTGCTAGAGTTTTTAATAAAGTAAACTAACCTCGTCTAGCCATCTATTTTCTTTCAATAAAATATGGAGCCAAGATGTGACCATGAAAAACACAACACCAAATTGAGAAATGCTTGAGAGCAAGTCCCCCAAGGAAAATTAAATGAAACACTATTTAAAAGGTTTAGCAGATACCCGGTCCGGACGACCTAACCTACAATTCATTTCCTACCGAGGATGGGCAAAACCTCACGGATGCGTTAGAAGACACTTAAATACGTAACCACATGGATTATGTTTGATAGTTTAACAAGAAAAGCTTCAAAGGAATTTCATAAAGCAAACCTATTAACAAAGCGGGGTTGTTTGTACCCCGAAGTAAACGCTACTTTTGTTCAGTAACTGTGTTGCTAACTGAGCATCTGGGACGGCTCACGTTATATCCACAGCAGGATGGAAATTTATCACACTCAGATCTACCACATACACAAGACAAATAATCACAACAAACAACAAATGAAATTACAATTACCAGTAGAAACGTATACGTTTACGGCGATAAGCACTAGATACAGATAGATACGAACGCGCTCTAGCGGTAGTGTTTGTAAATTCAAGATGGCAACACCCCCCCTACCCGCGGATCCAAATCCATTGCAACCGCTGCAACGCAGGTGCGACCCAATTTTTTTGTAGCTCATTGAATTTATGTATCATTTTACTCGCAAACGTGTGGGGTTCAACGCGGATCAGGCTTCTACACAATAGTCCCAGCACCTACATTCCGAGCATGTTGCATTCACTATTGTTGATTGGGGCTCTAGGGTATTATCCAAAGGGAAGTTGGTTGGGATTTGGGATGAATGATGAAATGTGGGATAAATGAAATAATCCTCATTTCGATTGACACCAAAACAGATTTACTTTGGTTTCTACAAACATGATCCTTTAAACACTTCAATTTATCAATATATCAAGAAACACCACAAAATTGGAATTAACACAGCAGACAATTTAAGAGAATAAATACAAGAAAGCAAAATCTTGCTTAATGATAAAAGAAAGTTCAATCAATCCTAACCACAGTCTCATAATATTTTTATAAACAAAGATTAGTTTGAATCCGTGACAATTGTGCAACAACACAAAATCAAGTAATACAATCCTGGAGCTATCTTCAGTATACTTCTTTTTTTAAACCATTAAAACACAAACACAAGATCATAACAGTGCACATTTCAGGTCCTTGGATAATACAGAATGATTTTTTTGAGAAAGACAATGTATGATAGAATTACATTAAAAAATAAGAGTAATAAAAATGAATAAGAAAAAAAGTTGTACTAACTAAGGATGGTTCATTCAGGAATTCATCAGATGAGCAGAAGATATTCCACTATCTGCCATAAGTCAAGGATTAAATTGGGCAGATATTTGCATAAAGTGATTCAACTTGGACGCATCAGTCAACCCTCAGGCTTGAGGAAATATTTTCAATCAATAAGTAATGTTTCAAATTTCAACCTAGACTATGATTTGGGGATACAATGCCATTAGTAGGTCGTCAATCTGCCATGTCTTAATTACTCACAAGAAATACAAGAGAAATCTGAAGCAAATATGATGGATTCCTAGCAAGATGGTAACATAAAGTATAAGGAAAATAATATTAGGAAAAAAAACTAACCACATTCCACCAACAAACGCTGTCAGTTAATCAAAAGATACATTCTACAGAAGTGTATGCAAACCAGAGTTAAGCAGAAATGGCTATGATATAGCATTAGTATATTGCTCCCAGAGGAATCAATGACTACTCTCAAAACCTGAAAAAGACTACTTTCACTTAGATGCTAAAGCACTGACATATCTTCAGGTGAAATAACTTGAAGTTCAACATTGTGTTCACTACACATTGCATGGCCTAGTGCTATTTAAGAAACAAAGTATTTTTGGATAATGCTACATTCAATAGATTATTGCACTACTAAAAAATCTGTGTATTTTTTAAATTTTTTTTGTCTTTTTGTTTTGCATTTTTCTTCAAATATTTGTGCATATTTGGAAATACTACAAAGATCTCATGTTCCTCTGGGAGTGGTGAAAATGCCCCCACCACACATTAAATTGCATCAATATCAAAGTCGTCTTCTTCATCATTATTAACCATCTTGGGCTTGGCTACTGACTTGGGCTGCTCCTTCAATGGTGAGGTCTTAGCACGATCATCATACTCAATCTGCAAGACAATACAGACAGGCATAAGCATCTTGATACACAAATAGGAAACCATCAGAAAGGTAAAACAAATGGAGAAATCAAATTAAGACTTCAGACGATTAAGATACAACCATAGCGTGCCTTCATGATGGCTATAAAATCTACTTTACATACCTCAAGATCATCGTCATCATCCTCTTCAGAATCAGACTCTTCCTCCTCGGCTTCTTTCAACCAATTGATGAACGGCTGTGCCTTGGCATGGATTTCTTCACTCAGCTCACGAGACACGTATTTCTTGCTGATCTTGCTGTCCCAATCAAGCAAAGCTTTCTCTTCCAGAATATCAAGATCATACAGCATCTAGGATAAAAAGAACGAAAACAGGTACCTAAGAAGGAATACTTCAAGGAGGTAAAGTGCATAAATGAGAATTAAGAGTTAACTATTTCTAACCTTGAAGATGGCTGGGACCTTTGGAAGAAGTGAATCCTTGTGCAATGCAATGATTTGCTCAATGCCTCCAATCAAATATTTCTGAGCCTTCAGATCTTCATGAGTGAACCGTAAAATCAAGACACGGTACTTTTTAACCTGGCAAGTAATTTAGAATAAGTTTGGCCTCTCAATATAACACACAGAAATGGATTACAGGAAAGTACAGAATTTGTATTCAGCTTACCTCCACATGGATTTTCTCTGAGAGCAGCAGTTCAGCCAATACAAGCGGAGCTTTAGTCTTGACTTCCAGATGCTCTGCTTGTGTCAGAACTTCACGATGAATAGCAACCTGCTCCAATGTTCCAGCGTCACGGCGCTGCTTCACAAAGTTGTAGAAGATATCCATGCGCTCTTTCTCAGTCTTCTCCAAGTCATCAGATATAGTCATTCCCTTGGCACCATCAGTCAGATCTTGGAGTCGGGCACGAACAGCTTCTTCAGAGCAATCAACAACCCATTCAGGCTCATCATCATCCTAAAACACAAAAATGAAAAATTGAAAATGCTGTAATTTAATTAACTAAACTCTGAAAATAATTCTACATACTGCATCTGGTGCCGCAGGTGCATCTACAGGTGGATCGCCGTCATTGTCATTGTCGGAGGAACGATTCTCTCCATTAGTGTCACCGTTGGTTTCACCATTTTTCTTGGTACGCTTAGTGCGTTTGCCCTCAGTTAAGGAAGATCCTTGAGTAGCAGGATTCGTAGCTGAAAAAAGAATTCTATTAAAATACTCTGGCAATGATTGAAAATATTAAAGAAGTATGATAGACAATCCACTTACTAGGGGGATTTTTCAAAATGTAAGTGTTTAGCTTATGATTGAAGTCAAGAGTTCCATGGTAGCCACAAGCTTTGCAGCCCTGGCTGATAATGCCCTTCTTTGCTTGAACACTCAAAACGGTCTCAGGATTGTCACATTGTGGGCACAACACAAATTTCCGAATAAAACCATCAAGGAGATCTTGCAACTTAACAGCATCATGGGACCCATTGACAATGTAACGATCATTTTTGAAATCAAAGTTGGTTTGCGCACCCAACTCACAGCCAAAATATTTTGTGGGGTCTGAAAAACAAAAAGGGAAAAGTAAGTAAATGATCACTTGTTTGCAATGAAGACGTAAATTAAAGCAAGCAAGATAGGTACAAACAAAATCATAATCAAGAGCAAAAAATTTATAACTTTCAGTTTAATTTCTCATATTCTGCCTTATCATTCAAATCGTCAACAGTATATTTTCTGCTGAATGAGATAAAATCACAGAAATTAAAAGAAAGTCATGGAAAGAATTTAAATAAACTAAGGTCAATTTCTCATATTCTGCCTTATCATTCAAATCGTCATCACATTTGAATCTGCTGAATGAGATAAAATCACAGAAATTGGAATTCATAGAGGGAATTTGCAATGAACCAGGATCAATTTCTCATATTCTGCCTTATCATTCAAATCGTCAGCACATTTTTGTCTGCTGAATGAGTTAAAATCACAGAAATTGGATGTCATAGAGGGGATTTGAAAAGAACCTGGATCAATTTCTCATATTCTGCCTTATCATTCAAATCGTCAGCACATTTTTGTCTGCTGAATGAGATAAAATCACAGAAATTGGAAGTCAAGGAGGGAACTAATAATGAACTTGGATCAATTTCTCATATTCTGCCTTATCATTCGGATAGTCAGCACATTTTACTTTGCTGAATGAGATAAAATCACAGAAATTGGAACAAGTTTATAGACTAAAATTACGGCGGGCTAGTCTTAATTTCTAAAAAGCAAATTTCAGGTTCATTTCCTGAAATATATGAAGGAATCTAAAAAGTTAAAGCAACTTACATGTAGCAGGGCGTCCAAGAGCCTTAGCGACATCAGCCATGTTGACAATGACAGTTTTTATGCCATTTCCTTTACCTTCTACTTTGGCCTGGATGCGAGGCATCTTATACCGATAAAAGGCATCGCTCACGGCGCGATTCACGTTTACACTCATGGTGACGAGTTTTGTAAGACTTCTTCTTGACTACGTCTGAAATAATGATAAAATGAAAAACTTGCAATCAAGTTACTAAGTTACTTAATTTAAAGCAAAAGTGAGGATGAGTGTCTCACCTAAAATATCGGAGCTGCCAAGCCTTAAGGAACAAATGGTGAGGGCCTGCTTTGCAGCAGGAAAAGTAATAGACTGAGTGGTCGGCGTGGTGGTGGGGTAGGTAGCAGAGCTAATGCTGACAGCGTTGCTGGCGGTTGTGAGTTAGTATAGGAACAATTGGGACGTAATGGTGGTGGTAACGTGACCTAGTCACGTTTCTCTAAATGGCTGAGATTTCCTATGGCGGTTACTGGAAAATTTTGTTGTCCTTTGAAGATAGAGAAAAAAAGTTAGTGCAATATAGATTTAATTATTAGATTTGATTAAAAAGTTATGGTGTATGCATACCTATGACTGATAGGGCCCTGCGGCTGATATGAAATCATACACCTCCCTCCTGGGCCACGACCGGGCTCTTGTGCTATAGGAGAACTCCCAGATCTACCTCTGGATACTGTCCAAGTTTCTGCAACAAAACAAAAATAAAAAGACAAATTAACATTTGCATCACAAGCTACCATTAGCATATGTTATAAATCAGCAAGTACAGTGGCGAGAGACAAATTCAAAAGTCAGGCACCAGATCCAAGAAACCATTTTGACAGGCCAAAGGTGATCACTGGTAGGTTAACTTTATAATTTCGAACACAAGTCAACTGAAATACAAAGGTCAGTTTCTCCATTTAATCAAAATCACGCCTCCAAACGAGGCACAACTACACTAGGGGACACGGGGGCAACGACCGCACTGGACCGCCTCGCTACAGCTCGCTACCAGCCGATATAGCCCCAAGATGGATCCGGCCGTGGGAAGGGATTCTCACCAGCTCTGGATAGCACCATATGTTTGAGCAAGCGTGTGGAGAAATCCCCTCCGCTCGCGAAGTGACGGACAACCAGAAGGAAGGAAGTCAGTGTTTTTCCGTAGGCGGTGATGAACACCGACTCGAGAAGATGAAAACCAGAGGGAGGAGAAGGACTCCCACAGACAGACAAGCGGTCGCGACCGGGTCAGGCAAGGAACGAGAGCCTTGGCAGGGTGGGCACGGCACGGGGCAGCCACTGCCACCCCCCGGCACCCCCGGGCACCCCGCCCGCCCCTAGCGCAGTCCTCGCCACCCCCTTGCCCATCCCCGCCGAGCCTGCTTCGATCGCCCAGACCACCGGAGCCGAGCCCAGCCGAGCCAAGCCACCGCCCACCCACCCCCTCACGGAGTGGGGTTGGGCCAGCCCAGCCAGCCCCGGCGGCCCACAGGCCAGCCGCCCCCACACCCCCGCGGCCCGCGAGCGGCCCCAGCCCCAGGTGCGCCCCTGGCATGCCCTCTCCCGGGCAACGGCTCGGCCGGACCGGGCCGCGGTCGGACTTGATCCCCCAGACCTTCCGCACCAGCGCGACGAGCTCGGCTGGACACTCTCCAGCCGTGCGCGCTCGCTCGCTACACCATGAAGTCCTGCAGCGCCGCGAGGGGCTGGGCGGAACGACCGGCCGCTAAACTGCGATACGATAAGCGAAATAAAAACAAATTAGGACCGAGCATTTCCCCCGGCTCGGGCGGACTGTGGGGGCAGCCCGTCCAGCTCGACATGCAGGCCCAGTGGCACAACTGATAAAGGGGGCACCGCGGGGTGGGGGACGAGGAGAGGCGGGGCGGGGCGCGGCGGGGCGCCCAGCGCACCGACCGAGTAGCGGCCGTAAAAAAAAGTGAGGAAAAGTGTACAGCACACATGGTACCATTCGCGAACCACACGACTTGATATCGTCGGGCCAATGCCGGACGAGTGACGACACCGCGCCGTCACTTTGATACGGGCCACGCCACAGCGCGGCACCTGCCGGCCCGGCCAAGCCAGGCCAACAAATGGGCCCCGATCTGATCAGCAGAGTTTGCAGCAGCGGCTGGCTAGAGCGGCGCGGCCCCGACTCGTTGTAAAAGGGGAAGGAGGCTCAACGATGAAGACATTGAGACTGGGGGGCAAAGCAATGCAAAGCATATCGAAATCGGCCCCGGCAAAGAACTCGCCGGGGAGTTGCGTACGGAAGGGGCGGGGGGGGAGGGGGGCAGCCGCGACGGCCCGGGCCGCCGCCAGTGCCCAGACCAGACCTACCGGTGTTTGCGAGGTGTGTGAAGGTGAACGGGCTCGAGCGAGCTCGAGTGCCATGCCGCCGCCAGCCGCCCCGCCCCGCACCCGCCAGCCCATGGCACTGGACTGGACACACTCCGGTTCAAAACTGTTAAAGAGACGCGACAAGCAGACTCCCGCCTGAGCCGCACCTGGATCCACCCCACCGTGGCGGAGGTGGAGGTGGTGGAGGTACCCGAGGCCAGGCCACACTGCACACGACTAATTACCCCCCCCCCCTCCCCCATAGCCTTCCCCGCCCGCCGCGCGCCCGGTCGTGTACCTACGCGCCACTACTGTATTGACCGGAGAGACCGGAGCTTAAAGCTTTCTCGTGACCGCAAAACAATGGCAAAAAAAAATACAATAAAAAGTGGAGTCCAGCAGTCCAGTGGAGCAAAAAGCCACTCCAGCGAAAACCTCCACGCCACCAACGGTTTCCGTGCAGGCGCGCCATCACGCCACACTGACGTGTCGGCTGCTGGCCGGGGGCCTCGCGGGGGGCGCACGGGATCAAACACCAAGTGCCCCCCGCGCCACGCACAGGGCGCAGAGCGGCGCAGAGCCTAGCCGGCTGAGCCTACCGCGAGCAGGCCGGTCGGGTCGGGTCTCCTAGCGCCGGCGCCGTGACGCGTCTTGGGCGCCACGTCACGCCCGGGGAGGCCCCCCCACTGGCGACGCCACCAGAGGGAGGCCGCGGGGGGCGCGAGCAGCCCCGACGTGACGTGACGCCGACATTTGGTTGCCAAGTCGGCAGAGCTGGACATACCTCCTAGCCTCTAGGCCGCCACGCCCCCAAGTAGCCACAGGCCATGACGGGGAGCTCACGGCACGGGCCTACCGCCATAGCGCGCCGTCGGCTCTCATTGCGTGGTGTCCAATGCCCCCCCCCCTCCTCCACCTCTTCTACCCCTTTTCCCCTCCCATGCCCCTGCCGTGCAATGCTTGCAATACCTATGACTCCTGTGCCACCGCACCACCGCACCCAGGCCCTGGCCTGCCCTTGACGGAGTATATCATTCAATGAGGAATGCTGGTCGCTTTAATGAGAAAAGGAAATGGGACAATCGACGAGAGTGAGCAGCCAAAAACTGTTGAAGTAAGACAGCAGAAAAAGAAATCAGAGGACTGAAGTGGCTTCAGTCCCTTATCAACATAGATATGGAAATGTTAAATAATAAAAAGGTACACAAAGCACTTAAACCCTAGACGACAGCTGTCAATTTGATCAGTATCATTAATATCTAGGTAAGATTGTAGATTAAGATAAGACTTGAACACTTTGCCCCCATATCTCACAGCTTACATTCTACACAGCCTTATCAAACACATTCATTCAAATGACTTTCATTTATCATTAAGTCTCTGATCAGTGCTATGAAGACCAATGAACTCCCAAGAAATTAAAAATTATTGTCAACATACCACACAGCCTGAATACATTTCATAAGACAGTTTCTGATAAGAAATAATAATGGGTGAAAATAAGAACTAAAATGAAATGCCGAATTTCTGTTAGTTTCTTTTCAATTTTAACTACTCCAACTGAGCTAGGAACCTTGGCCACCTCTTTCAACAAAATGACTATGTAATGAAATGGAACATGCACCATGGAGATGAATTGCACTTTGTACCCAGCTCATTATGAAGAGTAGCCAATTCCAAAAACTTCAGAGTTGACACCACGTAGAAGAGGGCAACAGATGCATACATGAATAAAACTAAAGGAATTTCATAGAGGAAGACGCAGAAGCTGTGTGATGGTAGTTTAAAGATAGAAGTCGCACAAAACCTATGTTTTGAAACACAGGATTCAACTAGGTCCTTGCAAAAGATCTAATACACACAAATAAAATTAAGCCACTAAGCTTGCTTAGAGCAAATAGCAAATGGAAGAAAAGACAGCAAACCAGAAATGAGCAGCGGCAATATCGAAAGATGACTTAACCTAACTCAAACGGCAACAGAACAGTCTTCGACAGAGAGTACTACTCTAAGAAAGATGTATTAAAACCAATTACATGCCGTGTCAACAGATAAATAGGATATGGAAAATGTTTTCACGTTAAGGGCAGAAGATCAAAAGGTCTTATCACAGAAGGGTAGACTGGGGCCCATTACGCATAACTCATTTAAAATGTCTAATGGAAATTTTGATCAGGCCAAAGGATTCATCGACGGCAACGAAGGACTAAAACCTGTCTCATCACTTTTAACGACCCATACAAAGTGATATTCGCATTATTTTCATGTAAACGTCTGTTGCTGGGCGGCTTGCAATAGGTCGTGAACTCGAGTTGGCCTAACCAAATTTGAAAATTTACTCACCTTTGCAGCTACGGAAAGTCATAAAAAATGGGTAACGCCCTTCTGGACGATAGCAGTACTGCGACAAATAATATGAAGCGGCAGCACTAAAACTTGGCAGCGGGGATCACTGCCTCGGTCCCCTCACTGCAGAGCACTGCGCCGTCTGGAACAAGGGGAACATGGGCATTGTAGCAAAGACAAGGGCGCCTAGGCAACGATCGCAAAATAACATAGGAAAAAACAGCACTGAAGGGGAAGGATTGGGTCAACAATGTAAGAGCTTACAAGGGGGAGAATTCTCCGGTTAGGAAAAAGCCAAGAAGACAAGCTTCCGCACTCCTGATGCACACAGCTCTGGGCGAACTGAGCAACTGACCGATGAGTAGTGTGGTGGTGATACGAGAATCACGTAACACTCCACGAGGTCCATGAACGGGCATACGCAATACTTAAAGTTAGAGGATGCAGACAAAGGAAACACAGGCACGATAGAATAATGACGAGGACTATGAATTTATGCTTACCAGCTGTCAATAACGCAAGATAATTGCGAGATTTTGCGAAATAAATAAATATTTGAGGGGGGAAATGACGTCACTGTGTAGATAGCAGCACCAGTAAGTAAACAAGGGCACCAACACCGAAACACTTGCACAGGTCCTTCTGACATGCGTTTAGACTTAAGCACATTCTTAACATCAAATAAAAACATTTTGGTTTCCTCAAAACTATTTATTTTGTTTAAAAAAGAGTTATCATTTCAAATAATTTTACAAAAGATAGAATGTTTATTTGTAAGTGTTGTGGCTTCTGTGGTGTATGACGTCATACCCACATGACAACAGAACACAGATCGGAAGGCACGGCAGAGACTACTTGCTGCTGGGCAGCACAAGGTGTGGAGGTTATTTTATGCTTGCAATTTGAACTTTTTCGACAAGTCACTCCTGTTGCATCGACTTGAAATGTTTATAGTGTGTATCAGTAACTAATTTTGATTCAATTCTTCCAGACTTTCATCATGACGTCCACCTTTACTTGCATAACCTGTCGTGTTGCATTTCATGATGCTGAGATGCAGCGGTCACATTACAAGACAGACTGGCACCGATATAATTTGAAAAGGAAAGTGGCCGATTTGCCTCCAGTAACTGTTGAAGAATTCAATCGTCGAGTTGTGTCTCAGAGGGAAAAGGATGAGACAAGCGGTCAAGAGATTACAGTGTATTGCAATGTTTGTCGCAAGTCCTACACCAATCAAAAGGCATTTGACAACCACCTTAGCTCCAAGAAGCACAAGTTAAATCTGAAAGAAGTCAGTTCAGATGGGTCATTTGCAGATGGTAGTGGAATTCAAACTACAAGAGTGAAGAAAACTTCTGTCCCCTCCGTAGCTTCATCTTCCGCAGCAAAAGATAATGAAATGGAAATTGATCCGGAAATTGAAGAAGTTGATTCCGATGAATGGGAAGATGAGGATGATTGGGAAGATGAGAATAATCCTATATTTCACAATAATTGCCTATTTTGCTCCAACCATAGTGCCAATATGTTGAAAAATTTAAAACATATGTCAATTGCGCATGGATTCTTCCTCCCTGATGCAGAGTTTCTCACCGATCCACGTGGCCTTCTTATGTACCTAGGGGAGAAGGTTTGTCAAGGATTCATGTGCCTTTGGTGCAATGATCGTGGACGCACATTTTATTCAGCAGAAGCTGCAAAGGCACACATGATTGACAAAGGTAATTATGTTTTCTAAAAATGCAATATATCAATTGAGAGTAACCTACCATGTTCTAAAGGTTCCTAAAATTATTTTTTCAGGTCATACAAAGATGCTTTTTGAAGGAGATGCTCTGGCGGAATATTCAGATTTTTATGACTATTCAAAGAGTTATCCAGATGCAGATGGAGATGCAGATCCAGATGAGGAGGTTGAGATTCCTGAACTGGACAGCGGTGATTACTTCTTAAAATTACCATCAGGAGCAACTATTGGGCATCGTTCTCTCTTCATATATTACAAGTAATATATTTCATCCCTAAATTGAGAATGATGTGTTTGATTGTTAAATTACTCAATATGGTTCGTCATGTTTTTCCATTTTATTTGCAGACAAAGTTTAAATCCAAACAGACAAGTTGCTTTTGCTCCGAAGAAAATGAACACATTCCTTTCAACTTATCGTGCTCTAGGATGGTCTGGAACTGACTCAGTCGCAGCTGCAAAGTAAGTTAAAAATAATTTTCACTTTGTGATAACATTGAAGGACAGAGAGCCTTTTCTAACAGTTTGTGTTCTCTTTCTCTTACACAGGAAAGCAAGAGATGTGCATTATATGAAGAGAATTCAAGCAAAACATGCATGTAAGCTGGGAATAAAAGCTAACAAGCTCCAAACTCATTTCAGGCACCAAGTCCTCTTCTAGACTGTTGCTCTGTTTAATTTTAGGGATGTTAATAATATATTATTTAAAAATATAAATCAGCTTAAATTACTTTCCTGCTTGTTCATTCTCACCCTGAAGTGCTTTTAGGAAAGGGAGGGGAGGGGGTCGTAGAGGAGTGGCAACGTTTGTCCCCCTTCAGCTGCGCTGCGATGCGATGCGATATTGCTTCCGCTCTCCTGGCTGGCTGTCTAGGTCAGCCACGCGCACGGCACCAGCACGGCACGTGCGCCCCCCCCGGTCCAGTGGGGATGAGGGGGATGAGATGATGTACTCCGGATGTTCCACTTATTAAATGCGTAGTGACGCTAACATAGATGGGCGCTAAAGCGATGCTCCTGGAGTAGGGTCGGCGGGTGGGACCTCCCGCAGTGCCTCCACACCGGCCCGCCCCCCTAGGGCACTTTTAGCTGCCTACGAGAGATCGGCGCGGACTAAAGTTTTCGCTGTCCTTGAAAGCCCGTCCGCCCAGCCCGGGCACAGAGACCTCTCCATAGAAAAGATGGGAAGAAAGAGTTGGAGGGGAGGCTCAGACTAAGTCGACGAGGACGTCGTAAGCACGAGGAGGGAGAGGGAAGAGGATTACTTTTCCTCGAATCTGCGAAGAGGAGAAAGGATACAGTGTCCGCTGCAAAGAGAGCGCACTCAGAACCAGTAGTACTCGTTGTTGGAGAGTAGACCCAGTGGGAGGCGGGTTGCCTATCTGCCCCACCCCATACCCGCCGGGCCGGTGGAGGCGGAGTACTGTGCGATCGTTTGACTGCCATTCTCGTATAACACAATAACAAGGATCCGGCGTCGGGGCGAGTCCGAAGACAAGCAAGCCAGCCGTCCTCGGGGAGAAAGGGGCTGGTGCCCACGGACCCGCAGACCTTCCTTTTCCACGCCCCCCCCCCCTTACCCCTTTTTGCCCATGCCTCCTCCCCTGCACCTCACTCTTTGCATCTACCCTTCAACTCCACGATTCCGCTCTCCCCTTCCCTTTCTACCAATCCTTTCAAACTGAAATCCTGAGCGCACCCAAACCTCAAAACCGCAACCCGCAAAGACACCCCCACTCCACCACCACCCTACTGCCACGCTACCGCGAAAGCAATTCGAGCCGCGGCGTAGCTGTGGAGGGGCAGACTACGCAGGGCCTAACTGAGAGCACCTGCGCGCCGATCTCTGCGGCCCTCTTGCTCTGCTGCACTGCCGCGCCTGATTCAGAAAAGCGTTCAAGAACAAAGACGGGCTATACAGGAGGTATAGGAGAGCGATCTTATGAATCAGGCGGCTGTGCCCGCTGCGCTTATGGGGGCACAAATGCCGGGGCTGAGGTCCCAGCGCCCCGTTCTACGCCCTACGGCCCGCGCGCCGCTACGCCACTGGGGCGGTCCAGAGGCTGGTGGGGGCTAAAGCTGTGCGAGAGAGGGGGCCGGGGGCGGGCC
>NW_026267166.1:2112904-2114754 GCF_000697945.3 Frankliniella occidentalis
CTCTCCCTCCCACCACCACATCCTTCCGGCCCGGGCCGCGACCCTCGACCCCCGACAGCGACCCCACCTCCCTCACCCTCCACCGCGGATTACGTACTTTATTAATTTTCCTCTTTACACACGACTGTGCCCCTTATGAGGTCCCTTCACATTTTCTTTTTTCCGGACGGATGGCCCGGGCCGAGCGGATCGTGCGGCACCCTCCCCGCCCCTCGCCCTGGCGGCCCGGTCCCTCCCGTCCAACCCCCTTCTTTCCTTTCATTCCTGGCATAGCAGCCCCCCACCCCCCCTCTTCCCTCATTAGCGCGCGCACAGCTTTTGGATTATATGAATAGCTGCTCTGAAGTATCGGGGGTAGGAGGAGGGGGGGGGGTGCCGTTCAATTGACGATGAAGCTGGGATAGCCCCCGGGCTCGGCATGCGCACACAAGCGGTGCACAGCCTGCTGTGTGTTGCTGCTGACATGCTCCCCCATCCCTACCCCCGCTTTATTGTTCCAGTCCCGATAATCTGCCCCCTCCACGACCCCTCACATCCCCGCCCGGGCCGCACAGCGCCGCGCAGCGCACACCCCGGAAGGGAAGTAGCGCATCGGCTGCTGTGAAAGGCTCGCCCTGCTCCGCTCTGCTCCGCTCTGGGCCGCAGGCCCCTCCCTCGTCCCGTCCCCTATTGTCACCAGCTGCCTGCCGAGCCGAGTAACGCCAGTAACGCCCGTTAAAACCTGGCCGCTGGCCGGTCTTCTCGCCGCTGCCTGCTCAGAAGAAAAGGGAGGGTTGAAGAAAGGAACCAACAACAGGAACGGGGTGGAGGGGCAGCTCGACGGAATCAGAAGAGACAGTGGCGCTCCGCTGGCGTCGGCGGCTTTTTGCTTTATTCCGGAAACAGTTCGCAAAACCACGCTAGGCGCTGCCCCTTTTCTGTCCTTTTTTCCGAGCGCACGGCTTACTTTGTTCGCATCGGCAAATCGCAGCCCAAGGCAATATTCCGTTTCTTGACATTAGCGTTGGACCCTTCAAGTTAACACCGAGGAGACGCTCCCACTCGCTCCCACCTTGGTTTTCGACCGATAGGATAAACTTTGCGGGGGTGACCTGCTCCCCTGTCAAAGCTAGGCGAGAGCGAGTCCCGCCCCGTCCTACCCTCTCCTCGCTCCTCTCTCGTCCCCCCCCTCCCTTTCTCCCCCTCTCTCTCCTTTTCCACGCCGCAATCTTCCCGTGTGCGCGGTACGCCCCCCCTCCCCTCCCCTCTCTCTCCCCTCTGCCTCACCGCACGCCTCCCGACTTGTGCTAATGAGCTCCAGTCCAAACACACGGCAGCCCAGCCCATGGCTCCCGGACCGCAGAGTACACACTCCCCGCCCTGCCCCACCCCAGCCCGGGTCGCCCTGCCCTGCCATTCTGAAGCAGGCTGCGGAATCGTTTGTGAGTCGGTTGGGTGTTGGGCGGGTGGCCTCGTTCTAATGCCTCCAGGGAGCGGCGCTGCGCCCCTACGCCCCCGCCGCCTCCGCAGCTCGGCAGTGTCGTCGTCGCCGTGAATGTGAATCCCCCAGACAACACTTTACGACGCCATCTGAGCGCCCCTTCCTCCCCCGCCCCTTCCCCTCCCACTGATAGCAGCAGCGCGAGGCGTAGCGCGGACGGGGAGGGAGCGGCTGCGGCAGCGGGCACAGATGGGAGGACGGCGCCTGGATAGATAGGCGGCCATCAGCGCGGTCGAACAGCTGAGTGGAGCGGGTGGCCTACCCCGCCGTCCGCGGGCGCTCCAGCCGCCCCAGCCGCTCCAGGTGGCGGCCGCCCCGTGCCGCGCCCGCGGGGCCGGGTCGGGCCGTGCATTGTGCCCCACCGCCTTCG
>NW_026267166.1:2115639-2139945 GCF_000697945.3 Frankliniella occidentalis
GGGGGGGTGTTCTCCACTGCGCAGCTGAACAAAGGAATCTTCTTTGCTGTTTACCCTTCCGTTATACACCGGGCACGCTCTGTTCTGTCTCGCAGGATGGATGCAGTGGTCGACGCCGAGCTGCGCCTGTCGGGCCCCATCCCTGAGGACCGCTTCGACGACGTGATCGCGCACCTGCGCTGGAGCTTCTTCGCGGACGAGCCGCTCAACCGATCCGTGGCGCTGTGCGAGCGCGGGCAGCCGCACCGCGAGCTGGAGGAGCACGCCCGCGCCACGCTGCGCGACAGCCTGTCCGAGATGGTGCTGGACACGACCACCAACCAGGTCGTGGGCGTGGCGCTCAACGGCGTGCTATTGCCGGGTGACCTGGACGAGGCGCAGTCCAAGCTATCCGACATGGACGACGCCAAGTTTCGGCGCATCTTCGGCTTGCTTTACAGCGTCAACAAGCGACTGGACTTGTTCGACGCCTACCACGTGGACCGCATCTTCGAGTGCCGCATCCTATCCGTGGACAACCGCTACCGAGGCCGCGGCCTGGCGCGCCAACTCTTGGAGCGCTCCATTGAGACCGCAAAGGCGGCCGGCTTCCAGGTAGGCCACCGTAGGCCGCACCGAGCTGGCTGAACTGTCGTGACTAATGTGTTCCCGACGTTCCCGTGTTTGCAGCTCGTGAAGGAGGACGCGACCGGGCTTTTCTCGCAGCGAGCGGCCGACAGCATGGGCTTCCAGACAGTGCACGAGCTCCCCTACGAGGAGTACAAGGACGAAGCCGGCAGGATCGTTTTTCCAATCGAAGCGCCGCATAAGAGCTTAAAGATTATGGTTAAAGAGCTGCGCTAAATAATACGTAGGGAGAATGGCTAACAAGAGGTGTGACCCACCGGAGCCGGGAATGAGGCCGAGTGAGGAGTGGTGAGGAGGCTCCAGCCTCTGGCGCCAGCCAGCGGCTTAGTGGCGAGCGCTTGGCGCCCGGAGTCGAATTTTGAAGAGATACCTCGGTTTCATCACATAGGTTGCCTAAGCGTTTTTTGGTGCGTCAGATCAATGTTGCCACTGATGTCTAACACCTCGGCCTTGCGCGGTCCCCATGACGCGACCGTACCCTCAGCGGTGTGTACAGGATTGGGACCACTCCAAATGAGCAATCTGTAACTCAGGAGTCGTCTAGGAATGACCCCCAGAATGATGTAGTTACTGCATATGTAAAGTAGTTGACTCGTCCAGCACAGTATGTATTGGAGCTACCTTTTACTAACCATTTTCACAATCATAGAAAGAAGAGTTAATTTAAAACGGCGCCAAATCAGTTGAAGTGAGTAAGTGAACAAATAATGAAATCAGTTAAAACATATATTTCATTTTGTTGTCCGGACAATAGAAAAAAAAAGAAGTACATGTGGAGTCACTTTTATTGCATTGAATGAATATACCTCTCGGTGTGACTTTTTTGATTCCCTTAAAAGAGAGTATTATGATTTCCTTACACACATTTATGGGAGGAATGGGTGGGATAAGCTGTATGCAAATTAGATTTGTTTCAAAAACACAAAAGATCATCGCCTATTAACACAGCAGATCTCACTTACAAGGGCATGGAGAGTTTGGGGTACTATAATGATAAACTAAAATATCAACAAACATTATTATCTAGAATACAGGCCCTCACAGGTTTATCAAACTTAAACCCTTAGAACTGATTAATTCCATTCCAAAACCAAAGATAATAAAAAATTACCAAAAGTCTGTTTCAGGCCAAAAATGCTTTCTTATCCTCAAAAAATGACGCACAGATGGCATAAATCACAAAAAAGCCTTCAACATAAACATTATATAAGCTGTGGTTCATAAAAGTAGGCATGACACAAACAATTTAAGGCTTGCTGTTGTAAAATACAGGCATTGGGTTTTTGTGTTAACATTCATAGGTCTACATTTAATAGAATGGTATACAAAATGGAATGTCAAAAACTCTTGAATTATACCACAGGGCAGATTCCCATTAACTAACCTGACAAAAATTAGTTTCAAAGCAATAACAGAGACAAATCAAATACATTCAAACTGTAATTGTCTCAACTTATAAGTACAAATAAATTTCACTCTAGCTGAATGAACCTTCTACAGGCAAAATTATACGGACTACTTCTAGTTGATTTTGAATATCCATGACTGCCAATAAACATTTAAATTTTCTATTTACAAGCAACATAATATGAAAATCTAGAACTCATAAGAGATAATTTTTTTGAAATTAAGCTCTGATGTGAGTATCCTTTATTCAACATATTTACAGATAACAATTTTAAATTCCATTTAGATGAGACATCTTCTATGAATTTACATATACAAGATATTAAAGAGCATACTTGAACTCTGAACAAAACTGGATGAAATTTACAAGGTTGAAGCGTTCAATCTATATACTCAAATGTTACACTTTGCCAACAAAACTCCTACCAAAGAACAAACCACTGCAATGATAAGATGGTACTAAATACCCAGTTTGTGAAAACCAATACTGATTTGATGTGGCACCATACTCTCTTAGAAGAGTAAATCTTCATCGCCTTCATCAAGCATGTTATTTCCATGAACATCAACTCCCTTGAGTTTCATATCCGCAAGGATGGCTTCAGCCTTTTTCCGAGCAATGCGCTTCTTGTCCTGAATCTTCTTTAGTCTGGCAAAAAAAAAAAAAAAAAAAAGGGGCAATGCATAAATTGGCCCAAAACAAAACAAAACAAATTGAAAAAAACATAACACACCCTGATCTAACATCAGAAAGGAATATTTATGACAACTGACCTGTAAAATTCTTCACGCTCTAACTCATCAAGCTCTGAGATAATGTATTGCAGAGTGCGCTCAATGCGAGGAATGATAACTGTAAAATCATTTACAGAAACAATAGATAACACCATGAAGATTTATAAATAATTCAAAGGTCTAAAATGACTTCAAGCTTACCGTGCTCAATGGCATTAACACGGCGATTTGTGATTTTGATTACTTCATCAAGAGTAACAAAAGAAGTTTGAAGAGAAGCAAGTTCAACCAGTAGTTTGACAGCTGCCTGGTAGTTCTTCTTTAGCTTGGCAAGCTGCTGTCCACCCCGAGCAAGACCAGCCAGCTCATAGCAGTCAGTACCATCCTGGTAGCATTCAAACACAGGCAGAGTGACACCTGCAAGTTAAAGGGACAGTTGGCATGATAAAATATTTCATACAAATACACCTATACAAGACGTATCAGACATAATATGTATATAGAGTATACCAGCAACATTGTCCTTCTTTGAACGGATTTTTATTTGAGCTTTCTGCACATTCTGCAGAACAACTTGATTAAAATCACCAGTAGTGAATTTAGCTTCGGCAAGAGAGAAAGCGGCTTCTTTCATCACCTCCCCCATCAAAGTCTTAGTCTGAAAGGTTTATGAAAGAGTAAGTAATAGTCCATTAAATGGAACTGGTTAATAAACTGTAGATGTGGTAAACTTACTTCAACAATTTTATTTAAAATGAGACGGAACCTCATTTGTAGAGCATCAGCCTTCTTCTTTAGCAAACTGTGTCCTTTCTGTGCACCTGTCAGACGAGACTTCATCATCGTCTGAGCCCTAAAAACACAGATTATTGTAATAAGAAAAAACAAGACGAGCACCCTATTGTGCAAAAAGAAAATTGTAAGAAAAATCATGCGCCATAAATCTGTACAGAAAATTGGTTGCCACAACAGAAAGGGGCAAAGAATAGAAGATTCATAGGACTCAAGAAATGTAGAGCTAATGACAGCAGAATTGATAAGGTTAGGATCACGTGGAAACATCAAAGAATTACTTCAATTTCAGTGACAATTTTCTTCCTCTAAAATTTTACGTACTTTCGATTCAGTTTCCAGGCTTTAAAAGCGATGAAACTTATAAAACAGTTAGATTATAGTGCCAGCTAGAACAACCATACAAAGGGCTGGACAAACACAAACCATGACTTTATTTCTATAAAGTGACCATAGGACACCAGATCAAGAACAAATATAGTATTTTAGGAGGCAAGAAGGATTTTAAATTAGAAATAAACTTACCCCCGAGAGGGGAAAATTGCCAGTCTATCCTTTCCAGACATTTTGATGTGTGATATCCAAGCAGAAAAGTCAGCTGACACAAACTCGATGGTCAGTCACGCGCTTTTGGCCATGAAATCACTGGGTGACTGAAAATTTCTGTAAAAGTCAAGGTAATGGTTCAATCGATAAATGATGTTTGAATGTGTTTCATTGCGAAGAACAAGCATTACAAGAAGAAATTAAAGTGAATTTTTATGCCATTTAGCTGTGTGTTTACAGCCGCAGTAAACGTTGTCACATTGGTACCAATGCGATCTGCGATTGATGTTACCACAAGGCACAGGAAAACAACAACAACAAGAATCACACCGCTGAAACGGGTTTGAAAAAGTGGACTTTGCTTAAAAGTCATATTTTGTTTACCATGACCGACGAAAATAATCTTGAACCTGACCGCAAAGCTAATGAAGACGATCTTTACACCTTTTTGAATCTTCCTAGAGATGTAAGTTTTTGGAATGTCTGTTGTCTAGATATTTGTCACTTTGAAGGTTGTACCCGGTTACCTAAATATAGCACATATGTTCCAGTAATGGAATTCATACTTAATTTTTGTGTGCCATAAATGATTTTCTTCGTCAATTACCTCTTAATTTAATTTTTACGAGGCATGTTTACCAATGTCGTCACAGCTGTCATCCTTTAACAAGATGAGAACTTAACCTCAAACTTTACACCTACAATTTCTGCTTTTCTGTCTCCAAATGTTGTCTGAAACATAAATCTTACATAAGATAATGTATAAATTTTCAGGCAACACCCGAGCAAATACAACAAGCCTATCGACATTTTAGTAGAATATATCATCCAGACAAGCACACTGACCCAGCAAGCAAGAAAGATGCCGAGACATTATTTCAGAAAACCAAATATGCATATGAAGGTGAATTGTCTTTTTTCGCCTGTGATAAATACATTATTTATGCCTTTCCAAGTTGTGATAAAGTATCCTGTTTTCTAATTTTGTAGTGCTTATTGATGAGGTGCAGAGGGCGATATATGATAATTATGGTCTGAAAAGCCTAGAGGAAATGAAACATGGCGACCAATGGGCTGTTGTTCAGAGAACTATGACACCTCAAGAAATTAGAGAGGAGTATGAGAGAATAGCACGGTAAGGATCTATACAAGATGCTCATTCTTGCAAATTTATTTTCTTAATTATTTCATCAGTTAACTCATATTGCATCATATTCCCCCTTTTCTATTTATCACAGAAATTGATCTTAATTTTTTTTAACATATTGCAGTGAACAAGAACAACGGCAGATGTACCTCCAAACCAGACCAAAGGGACTTGTAAAAGTACGAGTTAATGCTACAGATCTCTTTGATAGTTACCCTTATGATGTAGATACTGAGTGAGTATGCTAAGTATATAGTAATCAAGCCTTATGTTAAATTTAAAACCTTTTAATAGTATGAATATTATCCTCCAAATTTTAATTCACCTTCTGCATTGGCAGTGAGAAGATGTTTGGTGACAGAACAATAGACAAGTGGAGAACAGTAGAGGTTTCTGGAATGTCCTTTTATCAGTATATTGAAGCACCTCTCACAACCCGTAATATTCTATCACTATCAGGAGAACTTTCCACCCAAAATGGAACAGGTAATTCCAGGAATATTATACTAAAAAATAACACATTGCCCATAATTTTTTAATTTGCTTTCTTACTATCAAAGATTTCTTTTGTTTCCAGGCTCTGGTGTCTTATCACTTAGTATTCGCAGGCTTTTGTCAAATAGAGGTCGCATAGCATTCACAGTTGATGTTGGTAATGGACCAGTGTATTCCTTCAGTGGGTATAGTACCTTTGCAAAATACTACTTTTGTGACTATGGACTAGGATTTCATTTGGATCCTGAAGGAATTGGACTCAACTTACATTCAGGTATTGTGTGCTCTCTTTTATCTTTCATACAGATTTATAATTTGCACAGTATAATTTAATTATTAACAATTCTTGTTCTAATTTATGCGGTATTTAACATATACAGCTGTTGGTTTGAAGCTGGATGATCATCTAACAGGCCTTTTAGTATTTAAAGGGGAACGTGGCTATTCCTCTTTGAGCACTATTTTGCAATATCAGAGTGAAAAACTTTCTCTATCGTTAGGAGTTCAGTTTGGCATCCCAGATACCAATGTTAACATGAGCTACTCCCGAAGCATCATTGATGACTCATTTCGCCTTAAGTTTGGAGCAAGGTTAGCAACTACTATTCTGCTACAGTTATGTGAATGCTGTTGAAATAATTGGTTAAAATTTGCATATAAATGTATTTCCACAGATTTGGCACTTTAGGAGCTCGGATATCGTATGGTGCACAAAAACAAGTTACAGATCACAGCACTGTAGGTGCTACAGTCACAGTTGGTGTGCCTCATGGTGTTTCACTCACTTTGAAACTCACTAGAGCAGATCAGACCTACCTCTTACCAGTTCAAATGTGTGAAGATATTTTGCCTGCCCCTGTGTTTTATTCATCAATATTACCTATAGTTGGGTGGATTGTAATAAAAAAATTCCTAGTGGACCCTATGGTACGCAGTCAGGCAGAAAAGGACAAAGAGAAACAATACAGATTGAGAAAGAAACAGTATGTAATTGCTTGCATTTGTTTGTATTTGAAATTTTGCATTTTGAGGAAAGGAACTATGTGGAAATTTAATTACAGAATGGAGCAAAAACAAAAAGAAGCAGAGGCAGCTGTAAATCTGATGCGGGCTCAGTTTGAAAGGATTCGTTTGGAAGAAGAAGGAAGAAGAGGGTTGGTCATTGTGGAGGCAAAGTATGGAAGAATTATTGCTAGCGGTGATAGAGCTGATAGTTTGGACCAATCTGAAGTTATTGACGTAACTGTACCAATGCAGTGTCTTGTGAAAGATTCCAAACTTATTTTGCATGAACCCTCTAAGGTATGTTCTTTTCATCTCTAGTTGTATGTATGTTGTATAAGAATACAAAGAGTTGTGATAATTTGTTGGGGAATCTGATTTTTCTCACAGCAGAACAAACAATTTTTCTATTTTATACAGTGCATTATTTAGTTCTATTTTAATGTTTGTTTTATTTATCCAAATATTTCATTTCAGAGTCAGCTTCCTGGGTTTTATGATCCTTGTGTTGGTGAAGACAAACAGTTGTGGGTGCAGTACCTTTTCCACAATAATGCTCATGAAGTTACAGTGAAGGATAGTGAAAATTTGAGGATACCGAAGACTTGTAAGGACACTTGGATCACCTATCTTTTTTTACTCAAAAGCTCAAAAAATTGCAGTGCACCGATAAATAATTGCCTTCTTTTTATTTTTAGCTCATCGTGTTAATAAATCTTGATGCTGCTAATGGAAGGCCACTTGGCAGTTTTTAGTGTTTCAACCCTGGATGTTAGCAGGTAATTATTTAAGGCTGATGCATCAAGTAGATAGATCAATCTATTGTAATTGTGATCATTACAATCGTGCAAAACTTCAGAGACCAGATCATCCAAACAATTCTTTCGTCATACTGGGTTTGAACTACTCCAAATCTAGTCCCTTACCAACCATTCATGTTGGTCTATAACCATTAATAGTGGGTGGTATTTAGCTGTCTGTATAACCCATTGTTTTAATGTGGTGTAGAGTAAAATTGTAGGCGCAAATTTATGCAGTTATCCAGTTAAAGGCTGTGAACTGTATTTCTTAAAGCCACCACAGGAAGTCAACTGTGTGCATTGAATTGTTGTTGAATGATGTACATCTTCCTATCATGTGGATTACATGTTGTTGTTATGTTTGAATACATTGCTTCCAAAACATGAGGATGTAGTACTTTTTACATGAAATCCATGTCCTGCTTAAGCTCTAGACCGAGATCAGGAAAAAATTAAAGTGCAGGATAGAATCATTTATTTTAACACAGCACATCATACATATTGAAAAAATGTTTGGCACATCCAGGGTTTCCAGCAATTTAGAATATCTATGCAACCAGTTCCAATCAAAAATCTTACAATGGATGAAATGAATTCTAATTATTTATGAAAATAAATGTGCAATTAATGAAACTACAATCTTGATGGACAGATTGTGATTATTAGGGAACTGGAAATACTGAGCTGGCAAGTTAAATGCATTTCACAACTTTAACACACAAAGAAAAACAAAATGGTCTAAAACAGTGGTAAATTAAATCCACTTTGTACATGGTAACCGTTCAACAAACCCAATTATATGCTTCAAGCAATGGTTGGGTTAGTTTTGTACATTTTTACTTGCTAAACAAGAAAATAGATTAAACGCAAAACTTAATATGAACCGTTTTCTTAAAAATCAGTCTAGAGAGCACTACCATGTACAGTCAAACAAAATCCTCTCATATAAGTATACTACTTTAATGAAACAGGACAAGAGGAAGTCTCCTTTCATACTCCCTAAATAAATTTCTTCAGCCTGCAAAACTGATAAACTAAAATAGATGTGATGATAAAATGTGGCAACAAGATTGTTTTGATAGGCCAGAGAGAAATCGTAATTTGGTTATCACAAAAATAAGATTGTCTAAAAAATGTTTGAAAATTAGACCTGTTTGACTACTTGACTTGGCTGTTCAGGACCGTTGTTACTATTGACACTAGGTTGTGCTGCTGCCTGAGGTGGTTGTGGTACTTGCTGATTGGGTTGTGCTGATTGATGACTTGCTGCTGCTTGCTGAGAAGCGATATGACTATTAGCAGAGCCTGCTGGTGAAGGCTGGTTGTGAAGTGGCTGCGCGGGAGGCTGGAACTGATGTTGCTGACCCTGATAAGGTTGACCTTGGTACTGCTGAGGAGGAGGGGGAGCTTGGAATTGTTGTGGATGACCTTGCTGTGGGTGGGCTTGGAACTGTTGGGGCTGTCCTTGCTGTGGGTGGGCTTGGAACTGTTGGGGCTGGGGCTTGGAACTGCTGGGGCTGTCCTTGCTGTGGGTGGGCTTGGAACTGTTGGGGCTGTCCTTGCTGCGGGTGGGCTTGGAACTGTTGCGGCTGTCCTTGCTGAGGGTGGGCTTGGAACTGTTGGGGCTGTCCTTGCTGCGGGTGTGCTTGGAATTGCTGAGGGTGACCCTGTTGTGGATGACCCTGGAACTGCTGTTGAGCGTGTCCCTGTTGTGGGTGACCCTGGAACTGCTGTTGGGGATGACCTTGGAACTGCTGTTGAGGGTGTCCACCATACTGCATATTTTGTCCGTGATATTGAGGGAGCTGTAATACAGTAAAAAATATTTTAAGTGGTTAAATTGCTCTAGTTTTATTATTATAATTAGTTTGATAGATTGTAATAAAGATTGTACCCTGCCATCAGCAATCATAGCTTCAATTTCATGTTGCCTCTGCATCTCAAATTTATGGTACTCTTCAGGGGTATATGCTTGTTGCTGGTCCAAAGTTTCCCATCCTGGATCACTATTGAAATCCTTCTTTTGTGTCTGAGCAAGGAACTCTTCATAACTGATGAGGCCATCTCTATTAACATCTGCCTCCTGGAAAACATGTTCTCTCATTCGTTCCATTTCTTCAACTCTCTCCCTCATATCATCCTCAGGAGCTCCAGCTTGGTACATTTTGTCTAATTCTTTTAAGAATAGTGCTTTCACTTCATCAAAATCCCATACTCCATTTCCATCCAAATCTAGAAGGATAATGAAAGGTAAAATTATTCTCTATCTACTAACTACCTGCTAGAATGTTAATTCCATGTTTTCATCTAATCTTGTCATGGCATCTAGAAATTTAGATGAAAACCACCTTACCATGCAAATAAAAGAAAGTTTTGGGATCAAATTCTTGGTTTTCCATATGATCACTTTTCTCCCATACTTCTTCAAGCTGCGGCTTGCTTATAGGATGATGCAACTAAAACATAAGATTACAATCAATTAATAAAGACAATTTTTAACAGCTCCAAAGCATTAAGAAGGAAAAAATCCCCAAACATTACAGGATCATGTTTTTTATGCTTCTCTTCCTTATCATGCTCTTGTGCCTCAAACTTTTTCTTCTCCTCTTCAGTCATGTTCTTGACCTTTTCATGCTTTTCAAATTCTTTCTGCATCTCATATTCCTTAAATTCTTCACGTCTCTTCTTATCAGCTTCTGCTAGGTCCTTCGTTGTCTGGAAAACAGTTCAATGGCATTGAAGCAATCAAATCACAGCAAATAAGAATTTCCCTTAATTTGTATAGAGAGACCTACCTTAGCTATGAGTCTTCTCAAGTCCTCTATTTCAAATGTGTCAGGATTGCCATCATCTATATGTTCTGGGTCTGGAACACTCTGAATTCCTAGGTGCTCTGTGTCCATGCCATGCTGCAGCTCATACGCTTTCCGAGCATACTTTCTGAGTCGTTCCATTTCAGTTCTTTTCACTTCATCAAGACGGGACCGGACTGCATGGCTCACATATTCCAGTTCATGAGCTATTTTTCCAGACTGAAATAAAAGTTGCCAATTCACTTTGTTTCTTGTCTCAACAGTCAAAGTGTGTTTGTGTTGCAAATATTTATTTTTGTTATTACCCTTATATCAGCATCTTCAGCTTTTTGTAACTTTTCTCGGAATTGAGGATCACTTTCTAGAGCTTGCACAACTTCCTTCAAATATCTGTCATATTCCACATTGAAATCATCCTAAACGATGCAGACACAAAATAACAAAATCACATTGAAATATGTCATATATGCAAAAAAAAAAAAAAAGAATCAAGTGAACAAATTTTGGGGTGAAGTTTAATCAATTACCATACCTGAGCTTCATGATCTGCACTGTTAATGTCATTAGGACTTTTGGTGGTGCTTGAGGTCACAGGTGGAGCCACAACTCCATTTAGTGTCCATGTTATTGTAAAAATAAAAATTGCTGAGAACTTCATGGCCTATGTAGAGTAAAATAAAATAAAATCACATGATTTAGCCAAAACACGAAATGTTGGAGTCAAAATAAAAAATGATAATAACTAGTAGTATTCAGGGGTGCCTAATTTTCTGTCTAAAGAATATATTTAGGATGTTTCAATTTTAAATAAAAATAGAGAGCTGTTATATTCATTCCATTATGGAACAACCTAACCTTGAGTTAACGCTGTTGCGGAGTTTCCGAACATGTAGCAAGGAAACCGAATAGGATCAATTTGTTTGCTTTCCCCTGTCAACCTGCTAGATAGTTTACTCACTAGGACACGTGTAATGCTGCAATTGAACCACGTAAGCCCTACCAGTGTGCCAATATGTTTACAAACGCATCCTTTTCCTTTTGTCACAGTCGTATGTTGTGTTGTCGTCAGCTCTTCACCTCCCCCCTCCCCCTTTATGGAACCAACATTCACATTCGGTTTGCACGCACCGGAAGTGGCTGCTCCTTATTGTCGATCCTTGGTAGGTGGTACTAATTCAAACGTTGTAGGAGGACTTACTTGGGGCTTGGGCTTGGGAGAAAGGCATCTAAAGAAAGAAAGATGTCATGCCCAAACCTGGGCCTAAACTACCCAACAAGCGAAGAGGTATAAACATGTTTATTTGTTCCATTTAAGAAATATGTACAATTATTTTATGAAACAATTTCAATTTTTCAGATACCTAGGAAAAATTACTTTTACACATCTCAAATTTAATCTACCATATTCTCTTACAAAAGTTTGTGTAAAACTTTCTATTACAATGGAAATGACTAAAGTAATATCACATTAACGAAACAAAAGAGCGAAACATGAGACAGTGAAAATGGAAATGAATCAGGAAAATTGAAGATGAACAAATTTACTCGTCGAAACTTACACTTACATTTCAGTCTCATTTTTCACTTTTCATGGAGAGACCTAAACACGATCAAGAAAGAGGATGGACACACATAAAGATCAAACTTTCAATTTAAAAGGCTGAAGACATGCAGCTTTTCATAAAATTGGAGATTACTTGTGCAGATAAAATAAAGTAAAACCACTATATAACTAAAAACAAACAAACAAAAAAACTTGTTTTATCTGGTTTTTGTTAGGTTTTACTCAAAGAATCTTTACGTTGATTGCCAATTAGAAGGGCTTTATCAGCTTAAGGATCTTAACATCTTAACATATTAACATATTAACGGATGCATTTTCATTATATTTAGCACTATGGCAATATGTTAACATGTTAAGATGTTAAGATGTTAAGATCCTTAAGCTGATAAAGCCAAGGTACTGATTTAGTTGTGCAAAATAAGGAAAACTTGGAAGTCAATAATTAGCGTTCTGATGTTTCAAAACAGAAAATGAGTATTCTTTCATATCCTCATAGATCAGGGTGCATATTGAGCGGTCGTCTTGGCCAATCCACTCTCATAAGCAATTTATCTCGAGCTGTCCATAGGTCGTCCAAACGTTTTTCATACGGTTGTATGTTTGTCTCAATCCATTCCCCAGTAGTGTATTTATCATAGATTTCACCACCAACATGTCGGAATTCAGTTTTCAAATTCATTAGTTCCATTTTAAAGCGGTCAATATCACCAGTGGCTGCCTCAACCTGAAGAATATTCAAAAATAAAATTATTGTAACTGAATTATTTTGTAATTTAAATAACCAATGTAAATATGGGTTGAAGATGAGATTGGTCAGGTGGAGGGCTCCCTACCTGATGAGGGTTTGAGAAATTCCATTTTATATTTTCTTGACTCAACCAGCCTCGTGCAACAGGATTGTTTATTCCCGTTACAGGACTGTCAAGTTCATTTTTCAGAAGGTAAAATCTTTGAGCTATGTTGAAGACCCGTCCTCCTGGAAAGGCACATTGAGAGCCACCACCGTGAGGTGGAAAAGTGATGTCACATTGAAGCAGGTCTAACAGTTTTGATGGTGTGTCAATAAAATAAGCTGAAATGGAAAAATGATTGTATATCATTGTTACATCCTAACAAATTCTGGAGTTTAATAATAAATATGCGATAGTTAAGATGGAATTCTGGCCTTACTATGCTTATAATTTTGGATATAGTACAGATTCAAAATGAGTGATGGAATACCAACTGGTAAGAGTTCACACAGAACTGAAAAGTGGTCATAACGCTGCCAGCCTGTCATCATGATACCCCTAAAATTGACTTGATGTTTGAACTGCTCCACAATAGCCATCCAAGACATGTGGTTTTCCAAATGATATGCTGAGGGCATAATGAGTTATTAGTATCACCACAAATATTAGGTTGTGAGTACACATACTTTTATTTTGATACATACTAAAGTTGGTCAAAAGTTGGTCTGGTCCTGTGGCACCCTTGAAAGCAGATGCAATCCATATATTCTTGAAATTATGGGCATACATACTCCACACGTCAGAAGTTATATGCATAAGAATGTTTGGATGGTAATTCCATACCACAGGTTCTACCCACTGAGAAATGCCAGATTCAAGCAGTTCTGCAAATGTAAGAGTGCGGAACATATCTTCCCACACCAGCGGCATTACATGAGGATGGGTTGTGCGAACATATCTGCAAAATTGTACGTTTTAAGGACTTATCTAATTCAAATGCATTATAATGACAGAAATTAGACCTAACTATCTTACTTTGCCACACTCTTTACGTGGTGGAGGAAGAGTTGACCTTTTTTCCAATTCTCTTGCTTCAGTTTTTCAATGCATCGTGCACATCTTCCCACTTCATATACCTCATCTGATCCAATGTGAAGATATTTTAAATTTGGATGCATAGACACTACTTGGTCAATCATAGCATGTAGTACTTTCATAGTTTTATTGTGAGTTGGACATAAAGACTGTAAATAATTATTAAGATTAGAAGTTACACAGTGAGTAAAGGTAAAATGCACTGAAAATGACAAACGTTGTGGTACTTACTCCTGCATTTGAGAAAACTTCTCTCATATCCATATTTTGCTTCAATTTTAAGAAAAATTCAAGATGACCAAAAGTTTGTATGAGAGGAATCACTTCTATTTTGTTAACTTCAGCTAAACGCAAAATCTCTTTGATATCAGAACCAGAATATGCATTGTAGGCTGGCACATTTTCAAAGTAAGGTCCTGAGTAAGGAAACATGTCTTCATACTCCATCAAGATACCATTAGCTCCATGCATTTTCAGAAACGGAAATAAATCTTCAAAATAGGAAACTTTTGGAGGGGCTCCCTTTAAATCCAAGTGTACAACCCGATATTCTGGAAAAAAACAAAACATAGAATGAAATCAAGCTAAAATTATTCTTTCTACTGTCTAGCAATCAATTCACATCTTCATACCTAAAGTGTGCTCTGTGTCACGAGACATTTGAGATGAGGATGGATCTTTCTTCATATTAATACCGGCAAGAAGTAATTGTTCTTTCTGTCGTTGCTGTAATAAATGAGCATGACTTTGAGTCATGTACTCATTTTCATCAGAGGAGAGGTGTACTTTGGCAGTTTTAGGGGATTTATCTTTCAATGAATCAAACTTTGCATGCTCGTTTCCATTCGATACACCATAAAGTAATAACATAATAGCAACCAATATTATTGCGATGAAAATATATCTAGAGCTTAATTTACTTAATCCTAAATGTTTCATTTTGATATACATAATTTAATGTAAAACTTCCTGTAGCCTAAAGATCAAGAAGAAGACATAGTTACAAATTAAACATCTAAAAGGTGAAAATTGAGGTGAGACTTCACATTGAAGATTAAACACCATTAAAATACAATAGCGACTTATCTATGCCTGAAATACGACATGAAATGAGATATTTTTCACACGAATCAACAAATGTTCGGAGGAAAGAAGCAGAAGACGGATCGAAGAGTGAATCGGAATCAAAACAAATGCTTTAGGCCGTCTTTAAAACATCTAGCAGACTACGGCTGGAGATGCGCCGGCTGGGAAACCTTACAAACAAATTCTACCATCAGATCATCACTGCGGTAGCCGTCCCGTTTTCAAGATACCGTCGCACTGCTCGAAATGAAATAGAGCGCAACTTGTCTTCATCACATGTTGACGGGCTGGTTGTGCATCGCGCCCGTCTCCTGCTCCGTGCGGACGAGCCGGTGCGTTGGCCAGCCTGGCTCACGGCGTCTGCCCGACATGCAAGTGTCAAAACAACAGCTGTTTGATAGTGGCCGCTTGATAATTCAGCGCTCCGCAGAAGCCCAACCAGTCCCTTCCGCGAGGGCGGCCAGTGAAGCGCGCGTGGGCGGCCGGACAGCACACCGAGCGGAGCAGGACCATGGCTGACATGATATTCGGGGGCATAGAAGGGTGAGTGGCGGAGTGGCGGAGCTGGGTGAAAGCAGACGGAAGGCGCGGTGGGCGCGACCCGTCGCAGCAGCCGGCCCGCGCCCCGGACCCGAGCAGAGATGGCTCTCCGCGGGCTGATCCTGGACCATACCGGGCCGCGAGCAGCGCGCGGTTTGAATTCGCGCGGTTTTCACGACTTTGAGGGGCAAGATAATCGGGGTGCATAACCTCTCGTCACAACCCATTTCATGGGGTCTCCTTTTGGGGGGATGGGTGGATGTTCTGTAATTTGCTTTATTTTATTGGAAATGTGGATGTGGGTTCAATGATCGGAACCATACCCCTTGATGGCCTCTCATTCGTGGTCTTCCCTCTTCGCTTTCTGGCTGCATGCTGGCTGCAGCCCGGGTGAGGCCCTATGTATCGTAGCTTATTGTTCAACTGGAAGGTTTAATGTGGGGCTGGAGGGCTCGCTCGGGACTCCGCGCGGCTTTATTGCCTAATCGTCGGTCCTATCCCAATCTTACTGGAGGAAGCACTTTCTCGTGGGCTCAAGACGGAGCCCCGTAGCGACTAGGAGCCCGTCATTTCGAACCCCGAACCCGTTTTCCGGATGACGTTAACCTCGGCTAGGCCCATAGCCCGACAAGCCCGCCGGTCCCGCGCGGGCCCCGCCTCGGGCCCCCACACCCGCGGCTGGCTCCGAAGGGGTTCCGTCTAGGGGCGGGGTGTGGCGCGGGTCGGCGGGCGGCGAGCGGTGTCTATTGCTCCGAAAGTAAGTCTGACCCATCAGGATCTCAATAATTCATGTCGCGCGCTATTGAGGCCCGAGCGGGGCTCAGCTCGGCTAGCTCGGCCTAGGCCCGGGTAAGGGGGGGGGGGGCGTCCAAGGTCGGCTAGCAGGGGCACGACCCGTCCCGTCGCGCGCCCACAGGAAAGTGTTCATGTACAATTTTTCGGGTGGGGTTCAACCGACTCCCTGAAAAACCGAGGTTCCATAAATGTGTGCATTGTGGTATTCGCAGCAGTACACGAGCAGTACACAGTTGAGAAGATGTCAGGAGACAGAATTTAGAAAATCCAAATGATGCCAAAATACTTTCGCCTTTCTCAGCGTATGTTTGGCAAGTTGTCAAAGTGCAAATTTCCGCGTCGTGGGAATCGCGTTGTCGGGTCAGAAGTCGGATAGTGCGTATACATTCAAGCCCCCCCCCCTCCCCCTGCCACGGACGATCGGTTCTATATTCAGACACATACGAATCTGAAGTCGCAGAGAAAAGCCTACGCCGCCCGTTGTGTTGGGTTGTCTTGTACCCACTCCCGCTGGTCTGTGCTCTTTCGCCGCATTTCCCTGTCATGTTGTTGCTCCCCCTCAATCCATCGAAACTTTCGACTCGTCAATGTGATTAGTCGAGGCCCAACTCAATTTAAACTTAACGGATCGAAGCACGTGGTCTTCCCTCCCCATTCAACTGGAGAGTAATCCTTCCCCGCGAGGAACACGAAAAGAATGGCTGACGCGTCCCATTGACATCGTAGGTCAAAGTGTGCCAAAATCGAAATGTCTTAAATTTCTCTAACTCGTTTCTGCAGTAATACTCGTTAGGGGGGTTGGGAATAACTCATTCCGAGGCGAGTAGATGGAGTTGGTGACAAAAGTTACCCCTGCCTCCAGTGCAGTTACAATGCAGCTGGTGACGGTGGTCGCGCGTGGCGGCTGTCCAGCTGTCCATCTCAATCCACCCTCATAGAGCACCGATGACAACAACGAAGAGTGAAGGGGTGACGGTGCCGTGACGGCGGCGTGACGGCGGCGCGCGGCACACAAGTGGCGACAGGCACGTGCTGGAGGGGGAGGGACTCCACTTCGCTGGGGTGTTGTTCAGAAGGCTGCGCCCCAAGTTCCGCTCAACGCAACACGGCTCCGCTCTGCTCCGCTCGGAGGAGCCTATCCGTGCCGGAGCCCATCCCATCCCATCCCTGGGGCCCCCGGGGTGTCTCCCAACTCTACTGCACCGCCCACCGCGGCACGTGCGAGAGAGTGAGAGTGAGAGTGACCGGTAGGGAGGAGCGAGAGAGAAAGCGAGTCGAGTAGCGTGGCAACTAGCACGCTCCACGTGCGGCTCGCCAGCCCGGCGCGCAGACAGACATCTCGAGGGTTTAGACCGGCCAACTACTGCGTAGTGGGGCCGCAGGAGGCAATAGACGATCAAGGCGGGCCCTTTCGTTAATGATCAAGCCGAGAAATTGGTCAAAAAGCGCAGGGTTCGGGTTCATTGCGCGTTCAAAATGAGAGACTAAACTCTTCGGAGCAATTTTCGAATCACGAGTCGCCGGAGGCGGAGGTAAAGGCAAGATGATGATTGCGTGCTCGCACCAGGTGAACGCACTCAAGTGTCGGGATGAAGACATCGCAACTGGCTCTCAGTCTTCAGTTTTTGAACTCGTTTTGTTAACGTCGAACGCTCCCCGTGCGACGAGAGAGAGACAGTCGGTGGACGGGTGTCGACAGTTTTGTCACGTGTAACTGATTACATGCGCAGACTACTCTTTGGACGGTGTCTTACCTACCCGACATTGAAGCCTTATTTTAATTTTGTCATTACGTTTTCTAACAGGTCAAATAATAAAACACCCAAGCAGCCCAAAAATTCTCATTTAAAAGAAAAAAAAATGGCGCCAAGTGTCATCAAGAAGTCTCCCTATCTCAGCTTATCGTTCATGAGCTTGACCATGAGATTTTTGATTTAGTTTTTTGAATCGGAACCGACGTTTCAAGGGCCAAAGTCAAGGGTATCGTTTGCCCTACGACAGAGCCATCACTCAGCGGTATGAGTACCTCTGTGTGTTTCAAGGCGATAGGTACGCGCGAGATAGGCTGCTCTAGGCCTAGGCTACTCTACGGTGTCGTTGGCATTCCCTTATCGGATTTGCCTGAAAACTCGACAAGAGTCGCGTTATTATCAAACCCCCCTGCCACAGCAGGGAAGATAGACAAATTGGGCAAAAGGAAGAGAGTAAAAACTGAGTTCCTCCTAATGCGGCTGAAATATTGGGCCTGGTCAAGGACTGCAGCACAGCACAAGGGTCATGAGGTCGGTGGGGCGCCGCAGGCCGCGGCAGCCTACATCCATTGACCGGCTCTATCTTATCTCGCCATGGACAAGCTGACCAAAACGAATTTCATGCATATCGTTGTTATTAGGGCAAGGGCGCGTAAACAAACTCGCGTGGTTTGTTTTTTAAGCGGTTCCCACTAAAATGTTTTTGGCTACGCAGAGGATGGATGGGTTGAAGGTTCTGATAGAGCAACCACGATGAGGAATATTGAATGTTTGAAGTTTCACACTATTTGCGAGGTCCAAAATGATGGCCGTCCTCTCCCGAGCAGAGACGGGCAACAGTGGCCGCGGCGTAGCTGGACCGGTTGTGGATTCAGGATCGCTACCTTTTGTCAACCTGATCGCGTCGCCACACCGTAAAAATTTGGCTTGTTCTGCTGTAACGAAGATTATGGATCAATTTTTCAAAAGAAGGACGTTGTTTATAACAAAAATTTGCCAAAAATATCAAAGTTTTGAAACGTAAAGAGTTTTAGCTTGACGTTTTAGATACTGATGTTGCTATATTTTGGTTGATGTTCAGACTTTTCCCAAACTAAAGGATCATCAGGGCAAAAGTTTTCACACTAATACAAAAATTCTAATTTGCCCTTTCAAAACAACGCTCTTTGTTTGAAGAATTTGGCCGGGAACGTCGGTTCAGAAAAAGATTTTTTACAGAGTCCAACACGCTGCGCAGTTTGGAGAAATTCCTCAACGTAAAAGTCGAGCGAAAAAGTGTGGGGTGGGGTCGGCCAGACAGACAGCTTTGACTTCTGTGGACCGCTCCCTCCCCCCCCTTTCGGTGTCAAATTAAACGAAGCCCTTCGCCTTACTGTTGCAGGGGTGCCACCCACTCCAGCTGCGCGCTGTTCGACGCCAAGGGCAAGAAGCTGACCGAGCTGAGCGGCCCGAACACCAACCACTGGGTGAGTGTCTCCGACAGTGTCATGTATGCAGCGAAGTCCCGCAAGTGGTGGCCGGGAGATGAACGCGTGCGTTGCGTGTGCAGGGCATCGGGATGGAGGAGTGCCAGGACCGCATCGCCAACATGGTGAACGACGCCAAGGCGCGCATCGGCCTGGACCTGGGCACGCCGCTGGCCGCCCTGGGGCTCAGCCTGAGCGGCTGCGAGGAGGACAAGACCAACCGCCTCCTGCAGGAGGGCCTGGAGAGGCGCTTCCCCACGCTCAGCAGCAAGTACGTCGTCTGCAGCGACACCCTGGGCGCAATCGCGTCCGCCAACGAGGGAGGTGAGTATGTGTTCGAGAGCCGCCCAGAAAGTACGTCCGTCGCTCGCCGTCACGGAACTGCGAGCTCTCGTAGCGCCTGGTAGGTAGGCAACATCTTGATTGCACTGCATGCGTGTATTGCGGGGCGGCCTACCACGAGTCTCACAGGCGCCGAACTTCCGTCACTTACATTTACTCTTGAGGAAAGCGGACGTACTTTCTGGACGATCACTAACGACCAGGAAGGAGGCCTCCTTCGCTTGCTGCAGCGGGAGCGGGCGTGCGGGAGTGAAGAGGTAACAGCCCTTTTGTAAATTGCACAGGATTGCTGCTCAATGTTCTGAAGAAATTGCTTCTTCGTCTGCCAAGTGGCTGTGGTAGTTGTACCGGGGTGGGTGTATCAGAGCAGACGTCGCATTGTTGCGGGATTGCACACCCTCTTGGGCTGCAGCGGCCATGGCGCATTGGGAAGAGGGAGTAGCTGCGGCGTCCGCTCTAATTCACCCCAAAGGTGTAGTGGAAGTTGTAAGGCACGCTCCGCACACCGGACGGGTTTGCCTATGTCGCTGGCCACGGCGCCGGACGCGCCGCCAGAGTGCGATACAGTGGGGGATGCCAATCAGCCACCTGCTGGACAGCATATTGAGCAGGCTTCGTAGGGAACTAACAGTGCCACCAGATACGCAATATGCGGCCGGAAATGTGTGGCGGCTGCCGGCGCCGCGCGGGGCAGGGTCCCTGTTCAGGTCCCCACCTCCTCACACTGACGGGACGGGGCCTCACCGGAGCGGAATGTGCCAAACAGTTTGGCGTCCTCGCCAGGCTTGCACACATGGGGCCCAGCTGCAGCCCGCCGTGGCTGGTGCTGCTGGTGCCGCGACAGTCGAGAGTAGGGAAGGGAACCCACACTGCTCGGGGCGGGGCGGGGCGAGGCGGGGCGAGGCGGGGCGGGGGTGAACAGGGAGTGGTGCTCGGTGCTGCGGGCGGGTCGGCGACCTGTCGGCGACCTGGAGCGTCTGTCCTGACTGACCTAATGCTGCTCGACACACTGCACGATTTGTTTGCGCGAATAAAACTCGAGGAAAAGGTAAGCAGGTGGAGACGATAAAATGTTTCAACTTTGTCACAGGCGGCATCGTCCTCATTTCCGGGACGGGCTCCAACGCGCTGCTCCTCAACCCGGACGGCACACAGGCGCGCTGCGGGGGTTGGGGCCACATGATCGGAGACGAGGGTAGCGGTGAGTACCCTCCCCCTTCTCGACCCCTCCTCTCCCTCTAGAGAACCTCGAGCCGAGGCCCCTAGAGAGCTGTCGCTCATGTCGTATGGTTCGCGATCGTTTATATTTTTAGCCTTCTGGATCGCCCACAAGGCGGTGTGTGGCATGTTCCACGAACAGGACAACTTCAGCTCGTTCCCCTACAACTCCGATACGCTGTGGAGGCTAATCCAGGAGCACTTCGACGTCGACAACAGGTCAGGATCTCTGTCTGCTGCTGATCCTTTGCGCCTACCTCGCACATCGTTTAACTCTGCCATGCCCTCAGGTTCAATCTCCTCAACCATGTGTACGACAAGTTTTCCAAATCCTACTTCGCCGGCTTGTGCAAACGGATAGCGGACGCCGCGCACGCAGGCGACGAGCTGTGCCTCTGGCTGTTCAGCGAGGCCGGCCGCGTGCTGGCCGAGTACATCCAGGCCCTGGTGCCCTCTGTCCACGCTGACCTGGTGCGGGCGCCCGGCGGCGTGCCCGTGGTGTGCGTGGGCTCGGTGTGGAAGAGCTGGGACCTGCTGCACGAGTCGTTCGTCGCGCAGCTTCGCCGGGGCTGCCGGAAGGGAGACGTGGTCCCGAACTTGACGCTCATGAGCCTCACCAGCAGTGGCGCCATCGGCGCCACCCTGCTGGCCGCCAAGAGTGTCTCCTTCTCCCTGCCCTGCGAGTACAGCGCCAACTACAACGTGTTCTTCGAGTACAAAAGCGAGCCTACGACTAATGGCAAGCTATGAACAGAATGGTGGGTCGAATCAGGCGAAAGGGGCGAGCTATCACCCTGTCACCTGCCATAGCTCACGGCCTAAGCTCACGAATTTCTTTTCGTTTTCCTCCAGACATCCTGCTGGCACTGGAGTGGAATCAAAAGGCCGGAAGAAATTGAAGATGTCATCTGGGAACCCAGAAGTATACAATGACAGTTGTTAAAGTGTTGGACTTGTTGCTCAAAACGTCTGTGTTATAGACGGGTTGCACCGAAGGTGAAGGGTAGTAGGTAGTTTGAGATTTTTTTTTTGGAGTCTGTCACTCCAGATCAGGAAAGGAATATGAATTTTCCCTTAAATGTTGCCATGAAAAAATCTTAGAGACACTCCAACAGGTAGACTGAATGAGCATAGTTAATGTAAGGGTTTATAAAACCCTAAAAAAACTGAGTACTGTACTGTATTATGTTTTCGTCGCACTTTCCCATGTTTTATTATTTTCTGTTATTATTCATCATTGTAATTACTCAGAGACCATGTCACTTATATTTTTAGGTTTGGTATGTGATAAGTTGATTAAATCATGCTTCCATTTTGAACGTGCCGCTTCTGTGAAACGGTGAGGGATATCTCCGGGCGAGGGGAGAACGGGAAGGCAGGGAGGTCTTGTTGCACTCAGGTCAGAGGTTGGGTTACAAGCACGGGCCGAGAACAGCTATACCCACCGCATTCAAGGGCATGGGGTATCGGCAGAGACTCGCGCACGAACCCTGTGACGCGGAGTATTTTCGAATTGTGGTTAGTTGGCTGCGGTCTGCGGCAAACGCAGACGAATGAATGGGTGCATCATTTATTGAATGGATGGCTTTGCACTGTAAACCCAACTGTGTAATAGTACACTCATACTTGGTTGTACTTTAAAGCACACACAAGGAAGTGTGTGCCTGGCATGCTACACAATAGGAAGTATGTACATGCGTGGCACACACTTGGAAGTGTGTACATGCGTGGAACACACTTGGAAGTGTGTACATGCGTGGCACACACTTCTTCGTGAGTGCTTTCAAGTACACACAAGGAAGAGTATTATGTACGCTGTTGGGTTTACAGTGTGGGGATAGGGCATTCCGCCCCAAAACGCAGTACGACGTTGAGGAAAGTGGTGTGGGTGTGTGCCGAAACCATTCGCTGTGCCATCTCAGTATTAATAATCCTACTTTCACAACTGGATGGAGAGTTCCTACCTGACAGCTGACAGTTTTTGTCTCCAGCCGCAGCGCAATTTCTGAGCGATAGTGATAGTTTCAATTACAGTATCGTTTTTATTATGTATTTATTGGTCGTGTCTCCTTGACCGGGGGCTCGGCCAACCACGCCGACTGCTGTGAGAACGAGTGTGCTGTCGTTAACCTGTAATCGATCCGAAGAGGGTGGGGTTCTGCGGAGGTTTTGCTGTTGGTTCTCAGTGCCCAACGCCTCGGGCTGGTGGATGTTTAGCGTAGCAGGGACTTGGACTTACCACCGATTGACGTACTCGTCCGAGCTCCGGTCGGGCGGCGCCGGGCTCGGGTACCGGGTAGCCGTGTCCCGCGCCTTGCCCGGCCCGAGTGCGATAGCGCCAGCGTGCGCCAGCGCCACAGGCTGGGCGGGCCGGCGGCCGGCGGGCGGACGGGCAGGCAGACGGCACGCCGGGGCGGCAGCGCGGCAGCGCCAGCCGGTCCAGACACACCGGCTCTGCGGGAGCTCTGCTCGCCAAAGGCGTTTGGCGCCAGAAGGGGCGACGGTCGCGACGGTCTCGGAGTAGCTGAGCGAGTGGGTGGCGCCGCCGACAGCCGCCGCGACACGACCGGGATGGCACCCTGCTCGGCACTCCACGCCGGCGCCCTGCTCGGGCTCGCCGGGCACCTGCTGATGCACCTGCTGCTGCTGCTGTCCAGCGGAGCCCGCGCCCAGGAGGTGTCGGCGAGGTCTTACACCAAGTAAGTGTCGCGATAAAAACGCATTGGCATCCGTTTACTGCTCGACCCGCTTAATGTAAATAGGGACAATTTTTGTACCAGGGAATATTAAGTTTTCAAGCACAGCACACGTTTACAACATCCTATGTGTTACTTTTTTTTGGAGGGACAAATTGGACTAGCATTATCATAACATGGAGTGATGAGCTTAAAACGTCACCCTTTTAAAGATGGGCCTGCGTCCATGTTTTGGAGAGACCGGTGGCTGTGTGATAGTGCTTTTCATATTGTTCATGAGTTTATTAGACAATTTTAGCCCGTGTCATAGGTTAGCACACGCAGGGTCACATAACAACCCCAATTGCAAGCTTTAAAAAGGTTTTAAAAAAGCGCTAATATGTTGTCGAATTAAATAGCTATTATGGAGGGCTCCGACAGCAATTTTAGCACAGCCGTATGCAATAGGACTGCTGACCCGACGAGGCACCCCGCAGCCGAGTGTGGCAGGCAGCCCTCAATGGCAACGCTACCGGGTTTGATATTGACAGCCCACCTAACAGGGGCCCCTGTGTTGCAAGGGGAGGCAATCCCGCAACACACAGGGGTTTAGCAGTACAGTCTATCCGGCAGGGGCCCCTGTGGCGCGTGCAGTAGGCAATCCCGCAACACACAGGGG
>NW_026267166.1:2141130-2147568 GCF_000697945.3 Frankliniella occidentalis
CCAACACGATGCGATATCTCTAAGGAGAGTAAAAGGCCTGCAAAGTCAAGTATGCAGAGATCAGCAAAAAGCAGATCCGTCGTTGTTCAGCGACCGTTTTCTGATCCGTCGTTGTTCAGCGACCGCTTTCTGATCCGCCGTTGTTCAGCGACCGCTTTTTGATCCGCCTTTGTTGCTCGGATGCGTCGATTGTGTGTCTGCCTCATATTTTAAGCTTTCCTAGGAACACATTATATTTGGTTTGACGCACAACATGTCACATGCTAGTTTCCAGTGAAGACTGCACTGTGTGGCCACCGAGTGTTGCTGGACTCAGGGCAAGGTCGCTGTGCTGTGCTGACGCACTCTGGCCACCCATGGGGCCGGCAGCCGGCTCCAGCCCCGCAGCGCAGCTGTGCGCGGCGGGTTAGCCTACGTCCCGGGCGGTCGCGCCCAAGCAGCCCAAGCCAGCCAAGCGAACCAGTTCCGCTGTCCTCCCGTCCGGCAGCCCAGTCCGAGGACACGGTGCGACAGGACGGACGGCCCTCTGCCGTGCGTGCCATGAGGCTGTCACTGCCAAGGACATGCGCTCATGACACTCAAGTCGGTACAGGCTGGCCTGCGTGCGCCGTCTCGCGCCGCGCCGCCCGCCGACTCGCACCGTGTGCCGCGGCACCATCACGCTGAACCACTTATTGGTCCGAACGAGATGTGCCCCTCGGCGGGCGAGGTGCACGACGCGAACAGCGCGGCCCAAGGACGGCGCGGGGCGGCGCGGACAGGATCTGGCGCGAGATCAAGCTCGGCGATGTGCTCGGCGGCGTCGCGGGGGCCTCTTCCTCATTCTTCCCTCTTTGTGTACAACGAGTAATAATCGTACATCGTAATGAAGCCACTCACTCGTTGAGCTGAGCTGCGGGGCTTCAGCGTCTCGTCCTGTTTTACAAGTTCCTCTCTGTTCCAGCTACACCGTGCTCAGGGTGACGCCCACGACAGACGAGCAGGTGCGAACCTTGCGCGGGCTGGAGGACCGCGGCGTGCAGTGGTGGACGCCGCCCCGGAGGAACTTCCCCTGCGACGCCATGATCTCCCCGGACAAGCGCAACGAGGTGGTCGGCGTCTTCACGTCACTGCAGCTGCAGCCCACCGTGCTGCACCAGGACTTGCAGGAGTGAGTTCCCTCAGTTCGGCGGCTTGCTTTACAGCGCAGGGGATCGCGTCGTACTGGTCTTACTGGCTGCCGCTCGGCGCGGGGGACCTGCTGCAGAAGGTGGTGGAGGACGCAGCCTAGCCCGGCCCAGGCTCTCGCTCCATCGCTGCGGTGTCTGGTTGTTTGTTTTAGCTCCATCGAGGCCGAGAACGAAGCAGACCGTCGGGTTAGGCGCAGCACGCCGAACACTCGGACGTGGACTCCCTTCCCCACGCTGCCCCGGCGGGCTGTACCTCGGTACCGTACCCCGCAGAGCGGGCGCAGAGCGAGCGCAGAGCGAGCGCAGAGCATGCCGGCATGTCCCCATGACACCAACCCCCCACCGGGGGTACCCGAAGGGGTGACCTCTTCGGGCCCCGCCCCTGAAACACACCCCACCTCGCCGCACACCCTCCCCTCCCCGGCGAGACCCTACACCACCAGCACGAGCATGTGCGACGTGTCCGTCACGCGCCTGGCACGACACCGCCATACCGCTTCCCTAAGCGGGCGCATGAGTCACAGCCAGCAGGGCGGCAGCCAAGGAGGCGGCCGGCACCGCGAAGCATGTTCGTTTGCACGACAGAGAACAGGACGGGGCAGCGCGGCGGCGACAGCTCGGCGACAAACGGCCAGCCCTGCGTTCAAGTTACCTCTTCCTCCTCCTCTTGACTCCGCAGCAGCGAAGATGTTGTCCCGCCGGTCCCACCCGGGGAAGGCCCGGCTGCACGCACTGTACAGCCGTAGCCGTGCTAAAGCAGCTATAGGTACTCGCCTCTGCCTGCCGCTGGCCGGCGCACATCGTCGTGGTTCGATGGGGGAAAGGGGCAGCTATAAAGAATGTACGCCGAAACACAAAAAAATACACGAAAAAGACAACAAAATACACTACGTTGCATAGAAATACGCGTTCAAAAATAGTAAGAAAATACAAGAAATGCAAGAGCTGCTCCCACTTTTTTTTTGCACTGGCACGTCACCCTCTTCATTTTGACGCTTGGCCGTGCCACCACGCAGCCGCAGCAGGAGGGCTGTCCTGCCTGTGACGAGGGGGTTTCCCTGCTGCTGCCGCTCCCCACTCCCTCGCACCAGCTACCAGCGCTACCAGCTCGCCGCGGCCGCGACGTCCACTCTGCTCCTGCTTGCACATTATTCAGACTCACACACTTCTCGGCCGAGTCGGTGATTATTCTCGTTACGTCCGCCACGTGGACGTGGCCTGCCTTTAGGTCTGCATTTAGGCCTGCCTTTAGGCCTACCTTTAGGCCTGCCCCCCAGCTTCGAATGCTCGCCGTGACACGACGGCTGCACGTCACGTCCCTTCTCACGGCCCTCCCGCTTTCAAAGCTGCCCGCCCGCTGCATTTCCGTCTGCCTGCCGCCCTCACATCACATCCACCCTATTCGCCTGCGGAGGAAACAGGAGGAGAAATAACGGCGACTTTGGCCCGTCATTCCCCCCCGTCCTCTCCGCCGCGCGCTACCGCGCCCGCCATCCGGCCGGTGCTAAAGCATGTCCTGTTCGCTTGCAGGTACCAGGCCCGCGTCGACAAGGAGCTGCAGCCACTCCTGACCTCCAGGTTTGCACCCGGAGACGCATACATCAACAACCAGCGGTATCTGGATTTTGAGGAGGTGAAGCTCTTGTCCAGCAGAATCTAGCACAGTCTTTTACTGTTTTTGCTTTACTTTATAATATCCAATGCCGGGTTCTTTAGATTACGACCTACATTAAGGAGCTGGCGGCCAACCACCCGAACAAAGTGCGCCTGCACAACATTGGGTTCACCCACCAGAAGCGGAACATGACGGTGGTGCAGCTGTCGAACTGCTTCGAGTGCAAGTACAAGGCGGTGTGGGTGGACGCCGGCATCCACGCCCGCGAGTGGATCGCGCCCGCCACAGCCTTGTTCGCGCTCAGCCAGCTCGCCGAGAACGAGACGTCCACCGCCGAGATGCGCGAGCACCAGGATTGGTTCATCCTGCCCGTGGCCAACCCGGACGGCTACGAGTTTACTCACAAGAAGGTTGGCATGCATGAGAGAGAGAGACAAGGTGAATCTGCCAAAGATTTTTCTGACGCTGGGTCTTGCCCTTTAGGACCGCATGTGGCGAAAGACACGGTCCAACACCTCCGTGCCTGGCTGCTACGGCGCGGACCCAAACAGAAACTTTGATTTCCACTGGAATGGTAAGGAGCTTGCATCAGCTTTCAGCCCTGGCAGACTGCTCATCAGCTAGTTCATTATCCCCTTCATCGGCAGAGATCGGTGCGAGCTCCAACCCGTGCAGCGAGACTTATGCGGGCAGAAAGGCCTTTTCCGAGATCGAGGCGCTCAACATCCGAAACTTTTTGTACGCCAACAAGGAGAGGTTTAAGCTGTACATCAGCTACCACGCCTACGGCAATGTGAGTAGCTTCAGCCTGCCGACGGCCCTGCCGTGCACTGGAAAAACAAAGGTGCTACAGTATTGCCCCCGATCTAGCAGCTGCCCCTCTGTAAGCTGAAATTTTGTGGCGGTCCCTGCTTACGGAAGGGGGTTTACAACCTTTCGAGCTCGCGCGAGCTCGCCGGCCGGCCGGGAGACAAAGCATTTACAACAGGCTGGTGCCCGGGCCCGCGCCGTCACAATAGACTGGCAACATGTGGCTAACTTTCGGGCCGTTCTCTGTAAGCTGAAGTCTGGTCCCGATTCCTCAGTCAAGATCGAGGCAGTACTTTGTATAGCACTCTTTTTAGGGTGCTATTGAATCTTTAGGGGTGCTACTGCACTAGTGCCTTTGTAGAGGCACGATTTGTGCCAAACATAGCACCTTTGGGGGGCAGTAGCACCTTTCTAGAGGCACTATATCACTATTTTAACCAGGTCGGCCCTGGCGCCTTACACTATATCTCTAACGCCTTTAAAAAGGCATTACATAGCACCTTTGTTTTTCCAGTGTGATCGCTGCCGGCTGTCTGCCTGTGTCTCTATACTGTGTACGACCATTGTTTCAGTTCCTCCTGTACCCGTGGGGCTACACGGCTGACAATCCCGACGACTGGAAGCTGCTGGTGAGTGCGACTAGCGCGAGCCCGAGCGAGACGCCACGCGCCGGATGGGTGGCCTACCGCCCGGGCGTGGCGCGACACTGCGGGGCCAGCTCGAGCTTGAGCCTGCGGGGCCCACACTACCGTCCCTCATGAGCTCGTCTTCTCTCTGCTTTCAGAGATCCGTGGCGGAGAAGGTGAACGCAGCCATGGTTCAGGCCGGCAGTCAGGAGTACACCATCGGCTCGTCCACGCAGGTTTTGTGTACGCGTTGACTAGTTTTGCAATAATTTTCAACCATGCCTTTTTCTCGATGAAGCGCTTGCCAATCAAACTACCTTGCTTCACACTGACAGACCCGGCGGCGGGCGGCAGCGACGACTGGGCCAAGGGCGTGGCGGGCATCCCCCTGTCGTACACCATCGAGCTCCCGGGCTTCGACTTCGGCTTCCAGCTTCCGCCGAGCTACATCGACCAGGTGGCGCGGCAGAGCTTTGAGGGGCTCCGCGTCTTCGCCGCGGAGGCCAAGAAGGTGACGCGCGGCCGGAGCAGAAGCCCGACATCAAGGCCCTCGCAGAGGAGTTTTGGATGAGCGCGCCATCGACAGGGCTCGCAAGCTAACTCACAGTATTGTCATCGGCTCCGGGCGTTACTTGGACTAGAAATTATCTTTTGATCAGAGTGATATATTTTATTTTTGTTACGAGAGTGAGATGAGAAGGCGAGTACGGAGTGTGGCTATTATTGCTTGTTGGCAAAGTGATAACCCTCCCTGGGCGATATTTTTGCTGTTGTGACAACAAAGCTGATGTGTGATTGGTCTTGGACCACTTTCCCTTATTTTTCTTGTGATGAACCGACTTCGAAATGTCCGATGTTGGACGAACTGAATTATGTTTTCGGCGGACTTGTGCGTCGTACTAGGTCGAATAATAATGAGAATAAATACATTCAACGTTGTAATCACTGTACATTGTCGAGGTCCGTAAGTAATACCTTTTAAATTAAAGACTGAATGTCATGTGTTCAAACCACACAAATATTGTATTTGTTTTTACCGCACTCCGTAAAACAGAACAAAAGTCATAAAGGAGAGCACATCATTGCGCGTGGAAGGGCGTTGGTGCGTCTGCGGTGGCCCCTCCCCGCGGGCCGGGCCGGGTCCCGGGCGCCGGCTGGCCGGCGGGGTGCCCGTCGAGGGCCTATAAGAGACTCCCCCTCCAGCTCGGCCCAGCGCAGTACGGACCGCGCGGGCGCGAGTCACAGGGGCCCACGGACCAGAGCGGTACACGGCGCCTGACGGCACGGCACAGGTCCAGCACGAGCATGGCGCGCAGCGGGCAGCGCAGCGGGCAGCGCCCCGGGGCCGCCGTCGCGCTGGCCATGGTGGTCGTCGGCCTGCTTCATCAGGGCGCGGAAGGCGCAGGGATTCTAAGCGACGTCGTCTCCTATGAAAAGTAAGTCGAACACCGAACGGGGGTAGAGAGATCGCGACACCCGTAAATCCCGTAGATCGCTGCCTGCTTGTCGGTGACTACCAAACACAAGCGCGGAGTGGTAGTGCCGAATAGTCACGGTTGACGTGGAGGATTCGGCAGGCATGTTGGTCCGCTGGTCCAGCTCGGGTACCGCGGGCGCGGGCCTTCTGCTGTGGCTGTGCACGCGAGGCTCAGTCCCGCCATGCTGGGACATGACCGCTGCGACTGGCCACACCGCGTAGAGCTAGGCGTGTGAAATGAAAAAACTGAGTACAATAGGAGAACTAAGCAATCTGACGATAAGGCATTGACATTTTGATTTTGACATGTAGTGCCCCGTACGTAGCATGCAAAAGTTGTCAGCTATGTAGCTCAACTTCACAATTGTACCTAAACGCTTAAACTAGTGAATAATTTTTAACAGTTTTTTTCGACAAAATGTACAACAATTCACCAGGTGTATTCTTGGAAAAACGAATGTTCAAAAAACAAACAAACGACAAATCGCTTAAACCAGAACAGGCAGTCGTCGACCGCTTATGGCGAGCTTCTGGATCGTTGTTCGACACGCGATGCCGAGAGTGAGCATTGTGTACACCGCGAGAGCAGACGGAGAAGCGCCATGTCGAATAACTGTTGTGGGTTCAAACACTCGGCAGGAGCGTCGCGTTTTCTTCCCACCGGGACTTGCTTCCCTACACTGACCTGATTCCGCGCGTGCGGCACGAAACGGGGCAGGGCGGGGCAGGGCGGGGCAGGGC
>NW_026267166.1:2149038-2154303 GCF_000697945.3 Frankliniella occidentalis
GGGGGAGGCGGGGCAGGGACTGGCACGTGCTGCCCCCCATGAACCCCGACGGCGACGAGTACTCGCACACCACGGTGAGGACGGGGTGCTCCAGTTTCTCGGTGCAAGGTCGGGCGGCAGGCGCTGCGGGGCGGGCCGGGCCGCTGGGCCTTCCCTGCCGCTGACGGCTTATCTCTTGACCCTCAGCAGTTACTCGCGGCCGCGAACACGCCCGCTCAGGTCGCCTGACGGCATTGACTCTCACCTGTGATTCGCTGCACTTCCAGTAACACTGCTGTTGGCGTCATTTAAGCTTAAGCGGTCTTACATTCTTTCAACTTCGCAGGACCGTCTCTGGAGGAAGACACGCTCCAAGACGTGGTGGGGGCTCGGCTGCGCGGGAGCGGACGCCAACAGGAACTTCGACTTCCACTGGAGAGGTGTGTGTGTGTACCGACTGAATGAGTTTGGGCGTACATTCTGGGGTGCGCGTCAACAACTAAACGGCTGGTCCTTGTTCCCAGAGGTGGGCGCCAGCTGGTCGGCGTGCTCCTACACCTACGCCGGCAGCAAGGCCTTCTCAGAGCCGGAGGCACGCGCCGTTCGGGACTACCTGCTCGCCAACAAGGATCGCATGAAGATGTACCTCACGTATCACAGCTACGGGAACGTGAGTAAAAACAATTTAAGATCGATCAGGAACACATTTCATGAACAATGGCGTTTTTTACGAAAATAATGAAATTTATTTCCCAGTTTCTGTTGTACCCGTGGGGTTACACCAGCACCCTGCCTAACGACTGGAAGATACTGGTGCGTATGCTTTCCAGCCCTGTACTGTAAGCAATACATAGTAACACATAGAGATGGCAAAGGTAATCCCATCTTATTTCCGTGACAGGACTCGCTGGCCAAAAAGGCTAACAAGGCTATGGTGGCGGCGGGCAGCGACCCGTACACTATCGGCAGCTCCACTAATGTCCTCTGTAAGTACTTATCCGTTTGACTCGTCCAACATCACACTCTATCTCTCCTCCCTCCCCGAACACATTGTGCTCATAGAGATTGGGTGGTGAAGAAGAGAACAAGAGGCCTGTTCTCGACATTCCAGGTGGCTGTTTCTCACCGCGCCCTTTCATGGTTCTACTGTACCACATGCACGCGTGCGGGCGGGTTTGCCTATTGTCGCTGCCTATACGTCATACGGCTCCTTGTGGCCCCGTGCGAGTAGGCAACCCGCCTACACGCGTGCGTTCGGCACAGAGTGACTACGGAAGTGCGAAGTGCGCGGCGTAATTCAGCCACCTGGTAAAATGAAATAGCGCAGGGGACAGCAGTCAGTAACGTCTGTACCCACAGAAAAATCATTTCTTGCGTCACGTATATCAGGGGGCTGGCTAGCCCCGCGCACTTCTGTAGTTGTACTGTGCTGCGCGCAGACGAGACTGCGGGCGGGCTTGCCTATCGCCCCTGTCTACGGCGCCTAACGGGTCGAGCGAGTCAACCCGCACTCACTCGTGCGTGCGGTCGTGCATAACTACATCAGACAGAAGTGAGGGAGGTTAATCGGCCACCTGATATTTGTACAAACTACGAGTTCAATCGAGTTCAATTTTCTCAACAACGCAAACATGTAATTGAAATGAGATCATTCATATTTTTTTTTTGAAACATGAACTTGTGCAAACCCGCGAGTTCAAATCTACTAAAACACGAGCAAATTTACCTAAAATAAGAAAGGATTTTTCTGGGTGTAGTTTCTTACCGACAGCTGGTTCCAGACGGACGACGACACTTCCCTGCTCCCTGTTCTAGGATTTGTTTGTACAAAACTATTCTAGTGTTTTCGATAGGTCAGGTATGGTCAAAAATTTTGGCCCGACACCATCTAAAACAGCTTCGGGAGGACTAAAATTTCAGGCCGTACCCGACCTATCGAAAACACTAAACTATTTTCTCATTATTGTCATCGCGTTTCTTCGCGTTGCTTTCAGACGCGGCGGCGGGCGGCAGTGACGACTGGGCCAAGGGTGTGGCGGGCATCGAGCTCTCGTACACCATCGAGCTGCCGGGCGGCAACGGCCACGGCTTCGACCTGCCCGCCTCCTACATCCCGGACGTCGGGCGCCACCAAATGGAGCTGATCAAGGTGTTCGGCGACTACGTCGCGTCCATGAAGAAGTAACTTAGTCACGTCAGAAACTGACGAAACCCTGCCGGCGCCAAACCTACGTAAAGGATCTCGTATTACTTTATTCATAAACGTTAACTCTAATCGTGCTACGACGGACAGACTGATCACCGTTCCTAGGTCGTACCGAGCTTAAGAGAGCTTTAAATGTGAGCAATCTCCCGGGAACTAAATAAAATTGTGTACGATGTTCCTCTCCTTGGACGCTCCTGTTATTTATTGTATTTATTTGATAGATATAAGAGGAAATAAAAATTGTTAAACGAAAAGGCGAAACAAAAAACAACTTTCGAAACTGTAAGCCCTTGCCGCCAGAGCTGTTCGACACCACTCCCCTCCCCTCCCCTCCCCGCACGCCCGACCGACAGTGGGCAGTGGGCTGTGAGGGTGGGCAGCTAGCCTCACATACGTGCCCGGCGGGCTGGCCTACGCAGCGTTTAGCAGGCGCTACCACCCGGCGGGTTGGCCTACCCAGCGTCTAGCAGGCGCTACCATTAGATCCATGTTCTTTATGGGGGCGCCGCCAAGAGTCCCCCGCGGGACTTCACTGTCAGCTGCTCGTTGCGCTAGGGCCGTAATGGTCACGGGTGGGCAAACTGGTGGCCTACCACCCCGGCGCTAGGCGCAGAGCAGGGATGGTAGCATATTCCCACGGAGTTTTTCTGGGCTTTCCGAGCTGTGTTAAGGCACACAGTAGTTATTAAAAAAAAGAGCACTCAGTCTGAAACAGAAATTCGGAGCTCAATCTAGTAAATTTCTTTTGAAAATTCAGACCGGTTGGTCTGAAATGTAGTTTCAGAGCAAGAGACTTGATTTTTCAGTCCGAATCTTCTACTGAATTTTTAGATATTTTTTTACAGTGTATGTGAAAAAATCTATTTAGAAATAGTTGGCTCGATAGTTGGAAACTGTCTATCATTAACACAATATAGAACTGTAATATTTGCTTTGTTTTATTGTAAATTGTAGGGTGAGTGACACTAAACAACAGCTTTAAATTGCAAATTACAGGTACTAAATGATTGTGTGCTTTTTTTTCTTACAAAAATGACTAGGTTTTATTAACAAAAGAACAAACGCACTGCACGTACTAGGCGGCATAAAGGAAATCGAGACTCCGCGTTCAAACGCGCGGGGTATATCCACATGAAGACTCTGTTCCGCGGGGTATGTAGTCTGCCAGCGATCTCGTCGCACTTCCCTGCTTGCCGCCAGCGAGGCTCAGTCTAGTGTACTGTACAGTACATCTCGATACGTGTATCGAACCACGCAATACGCTCACGCGATGTTAAAACATGATTTTCTACTTTCCACCTCCTATTTCATAAAAGTAGAAAATAAACATGTCAGAGCTACGACACAACAAAGTTGCGGGTTTGCTTACCCCAAGGGCCATGGTGCCTAACGGGTATGGAGCGTGTGTGCGGGCAAACCCGCATACTGTTGTGTCGCAGCCCTAACACGCGGTACAATAATGATGAACTGGGCAGCCGCATTTCGCGTTTTCCAACCGACCAGGGCCACACCATACCGCACCACTTCCCGCGGGCCGCCGCCGCTACCATTCGTACCAACCGCATTCCCTGCCGCCTCCGGACTGTGCAGGTCCTGCGGAAATCTAAAGCCCTCTGGAATGCTGCCCAACAGCAATTCCCGCACCTGGGCAAACAATGTATTGCGTTCCACCCCCTCAGCCCCTCCCTCTTGACCCACCCCTCCTAGGCCACACTCTACCCAAGCCCAGCCCAGAGGGGCATAAATCAGAGCCCCGGCCGCGACTGGAGGCGGCGGCGTGTCAACGCGGGCGGCGGGCGGGCCACCTTGGGGCGGGCGCAGCGCGCGGCTCTGGCGGCTCCAGCGCCGGACGGGAAGAGACGGCGTCATTATTGCCACAGGTGTGATTTACATCCGGGTGGCGCTGCTGAGCGCGGTGAAGGGAAAGGGTGGAAATTATATTGGCTTTCCCTCCCTCCCCTCCTCCCGCCCTCCCTCCCACTGCCCCCGGTCCCTCTCGCTCCCTCTCACCCACACACATTATACGCGTGTTTGTGCCCTGTCCTGCTACAGATGCGGCTACACTCTCACAAGGGAACCCCGCCAAGTAGTGTAAATTCCCGATTTTCATTCTACTTTGGGAAATTGCAGGTCTAGATGTGTCATCGAAGGACACATCAAAAATTTTGGCTTAAATTGATATTATGTTGTTGTTTTTTTGGGGGGAGGGGGGGCATTCGTTCCAAAAGCTGCCATTTCAATTATTAAAAAAAAAAACCTTTCATTATTGCCCAACAATTTTCCAAAGTAGAATGAAAATCGGGAATTTACACTTGGCGGGGTTCCCTTGTCAGTCCCGTTGCACTGGTTGCACCACGGGGACGCCCCCAGGTGGGCCTTCCCTCCCTCCAACCCCCTCTAATCATACAGCAGGAGCAGTGGGACAAAGGCTGCACCCACCGACCCGCCCCGCAGCACCCCAGTCGGCACCCAAGTCTCTGCCACCCCCGCTCCCTTCCACTGGCCTCCCCCTTTCCAGCTTATCTCTCCGGCCTCCCTTTTCCTCCCGACTCTGCTGTGTAATTAGAAAAACGTCTACGTGTCCGGTGTCTCATTAGAAAAGTGTGCGCGGGAAGAGCTTCCTGACGGGGCGAGGGTGGGCGGCGGGGCAGGTGGCGCGAGAGAACCCGACCGCCGCCTCCAGGTAGGGGGACAGAGGATACAGCTGGCTTCTGGCGGGCAGAGTAGCGTAGTTCGCCACCCCGATTTCGTGAGTTAAATAGCCCAGAATCTTGGTATTTTTTTTTCAAAATTATGGCCGAGCTGTTATCGTACTTTCAGGTCCAGGGTCGAGGTCGTCGGGCCGCTCGACACCTGTGCGGCGGGTGCTGGCCCCGTCGTCACTCTTCCTCCACCCCACTCCACTGGCTCTTGGTCCCAGGGACTCCTCCTTTCAATTACCTTGGCGCGTGGCACACGGGCAGTGGAAAGGGGGGGGGGGGTGTCCACCTGAAGGAGTCACCCCGCGAGGTCGAGGAGGTCGGGCCGAGGCGAATTGAAGGAGGGGCACAGCGGCGCTGGGAATGCCGTGGGGGTGGGAG
>NW_026267166.1:2154353-2156702 GCF_000697945.3 Frankliniella occidentalis
CCCCGGTGCGACGGCGCCGGACGGCGCTATCTTGTTATTCCGTCTGGTATCTGTTCGCAAGACAGTCAGCCCGGCTCGCCCACCGGCAGGAGGGTGCCGACATGGGACTGGCAGGCGGCCAGGTTCCACCAGGAAGCACGCCGTGCTTGCAGGCTGAGGGGATCGCTCTCTGAGCCGTAGGCCCGGAGGCCCGGAGCCCCGGAGGCCCCCGGCCCTGCTCCGCCCCACATCCTGCCGGACCCAAATCCGGCTCTCACAATCTCTGGTGGCACTGCGAGGAAGAGGTGCTGATTCCCCTTTGGCCTTCGGATTTCTGGAGGGAGAGAAGTGCGACAAAGAGGCCCCGGCCGCCGGCGCTCGCCCGGCGCTGCCCGCCCCCAATCCTCTTTGTATGTCTTTGGCGCCGCACGCCAACTTATCTCGTGACCCAACACCTGGCAGCCCGGGCCGGGTCCGGCGGTGCGTGGCGAGGCGAGGGGTGGTGGAGAGCGGAGGGTGCGGCGGGGCAGGGCGTAGCGTGAGGGAAGGGAGGCGTGATAGCGTGCATTGTTAACCGAGGGGATGAGCGAGCGGGGCGTGGCGGGGCGTGGCAGGGCGTGCAAACTGTCCGGGATGGGCTGGGCGGGCTGAGCCAGGGGAACTTGCTTCATACTGCGCGTGGTGATGCGCGCGCTTGGCGCTTCGCTGGGCGTTCAATAGCCCCGTCGCGCCCGGCCCGGCCGCCCCTGCTACAGCTACAACACGCTGGTGCCTGACGCGGAGTCCGATAGGGGAAGCAGAAGTTAGAACATAACCAGGCTGCCCTATTCGCCACCACGAAGTGCGCAGCGCATGCAGAGTCGACCGATGAGTCAAGTTTGGCCCCGCCACCGGCTTGTCAGGGGCTCGGCACGAAACAGCCCCGGCCGGGCCGCCCTCGGGGCCCCCAAAATGTTTACCCTCAAGTCCTGTAAGGTGCCACTCACGAGAGGTAATATACTGCGCAGCATTTCGCAAACGCGAACACGACGGGAAATAATTCGTCTCTCGTGAAAATACGATCTTTTGTTAACAGACTCGTCGCGTCATTTCTATGGCATTTTTTCCTCGTTCTCTCTTTCTTTCTTTGTCCAAACTTTTTGTCATTGTCCAGAGACTGGCAGGGCATGGGCGGGACGCACGAGGAGTGCAGCAGAGGCGGCAGGGCATTGCAGCTAGCGCATGAATAGACGGCGGAAAAATTTAAACAAAAGATAGCCAAAAGCTCGACTCTGCTAAAGAGAGAAGTTTTTGGAATGTGTCGTCTTAAAAGTGCTTCCACTTCCACCTACGCACTCTCGGTCTATTTCTTGTTGTTCGTAGGTGACACTTCGCAATATTTTTTTCCCTTAAGTAGTTCAATATTCGCAGTTGAATACGTTTTCCCGTCCCGTTCGCAGACGTGCAGACTCTCCGAGGCGGGGGCGACAGCTGCCCTGCCCCGCTGCGCCCTGCGCCCCCGGCTCCCATCCGCGCCATCGCTTTCTTCACGCCCACTGAGCCGCACCTGCCCGCTTCTCATATCGTCACCTGTCACCCGTATCGCTGTGAAAAATAAAAAAGAAAAAGAAATTGATCACAGAAACGAGTCGGAAACAATTTCTCTAATGGAGATCAATGCGTGTCGTGTCGTATGACAACCTCAGAAGAATAAATGAAAAACTTTTGTGTATCGACCCAAGTCGTTCGTTGTGATCACATCGCCCACACGGCAGGCAGTCATATTGATGGCCATTGTCTTCTTGACCTTTCCCAAGACGCCCAGAGTGTAGTAACGGGCACCGGTTAGATGGGCACGACAGAAGCATCCAGCAGGGATGTCTGGCCACATCTTGGGAATAGGGTTGCTGCTGGACGCTTCCCCGCTCTTCCCCTCCCCGCCCCGCAGCTCGATCTCGCGGACCCAATAACGCGTTCGCACGTCGCTGCGCCCCACGGGGAGGAGGACCCCGTCAGAGACTGCCGACTGTCCATGACAAGATAATCGAAAGGGATGCGGACGGGGCGCAGCGCAGCGAAGTCGGGCGGGGCGGTGCGGGGCGGTGCGGGGCGGGGCGGGGCGCCGGTCCTGTCAGTCCCCCCCCCTGCCTGCTGCAGGGCGTGAAGCGGATACACGCGATATTCTCCTCGCCGTACACTGGCTCGCGCTACAGTACACCGTCTGGCCGGGGTGTCTCCCAGCCTGGCAGGTGGAACACGCTTATAGAAGCGCACCGCGCCGGCTCACCCCCGGCCCCGCGGCACACTCGTAACGCCCGCTGTTCCTTTTTCCAATCGTCATCCGGAGGACACCTTGTAGATGCCTGATAGTCCTAACCCCAGGGGCGGCAG
>NW_026267166.1:2162572-2164834 GCF_000697945.3 Frankliniella occidentalis
GGGGGGGGGGCTGTCGGAGGCTGCGGGGCTCTGTGCCGCCTCAACCTTGCGCGACGTATAAATCTTATTGCCAGGGTTGTCTCGGTATCGGCCGGGCCGGCAGCACCGCCCTGCCGCAGGGCCTAGGGCTGCCCTCGGGGCTGCCTGCCGGGGACCCGTATATCCGCGCTCGCTCACTGTCGCCTTGCCTCGGGAGGTGGCGCCTGTCCCGCCAACCACCGGGGCCCGGGGCCCGGGGCCCGCCCCACCGGTTGAGCCGTAAATAAATATCCCTACACGGCGCGGCAGCCGGCCTGCGCGACGCGGGGCGAGCGGGGTCGAGCCAAGCCCCGTCATAAAATATCGAAATGGATGCGATACCTTTATCGGGGCGGTCAGGTCACGTGGCCGGGCCGGGCGGGGCGGGGCGGGGAGGCTGCTGGCTGCTGCGGATGCAAACCTATATGGGACGCAGCGTCATTGCGGGAAAAAAAAAATAGCCAGGAAGCTCTTTTGCTATGTCATCATGATGATGATTCGATCGGGAGTCCGCAGTTTATTTTCCTTTTAAGCCCATCCTTGTGCTTTTAAAAAAATGGCTATCGAAGCAGGCTTCTGCATACGACCTTGTGTCTGTCTGTGTAACGAGAAGAACCTGAGCTAGAGACCTGATATTTTCATGGTGTCTTAACTAGCCCTCCTGCAAATCCTAGCAAACCAACACTGAGGAGTAGCTACAAGACAATGGGGGTACCACAGAAAAACCATAACAATCCTTGTTAACGGTCTAAGTTTATCTAACCATGTACAGTGACTTTTATGCCTGCCCAAATGCTGCCGACGCCCGTCTTCTGCCGAACGCAGTTGCCGGCGAAGCAAAGTGAAGCTGGCAACTCCGTCTGGCGGAAGGGCGGACTATGGAGCTGATGTGCGCGGCTGATGTGCGCGGCTGGTGTGCAACGCATCGGTGCGTGTTGGGTTGCCTATCTCGCGGTCCGCGGGCGGCAGCGGGTGAGGCGCGTTCGAGGCCGCGTTGCAATGGGCGTCGTGCTGGTGAGCAGCAGACGATAGGTACTGGATAGATTGGACTGGCCTCGATTTCCCTCCCTCCCTCCCTCCCTCCTTCCCTCCTCTATCACTCTCATCTCGAAAATTGTGATATTCTTAAAACTATATCAGAGAGCGGGCTTACATTGTAAGCGGAGCTTTTAGCTCTTAAATGTAAACCCTTAAACAATAAGTATCAAATATCAAATATCTCACTAAATGATTTGTTAGCGGTAGCGGTAGCTAGGAGACGCGTCGTACGTGTTTTGAGATGATTTGTTAGAGACCATAGGTATAGTAGTCCGCCGTTCGCCTTTACGAACCTGCCCATATCCCATATGCACCCTCTCAAAGCGCCTGCTACATAGGCAACATCTTGCCTGCAAAGCATGCGTGTACCACAGGGAGGCCTACCCCGAGTCTTGTAGGCGCCGAGCTTCTGTTATTTGAATCAGTGAAAAACGGACGTTCATTCTGAACGGCCCCTAATGCGGTATTCGCAAATAATAGGCGTTACGCAATATTCGTTTTTGCTAGTAGGCTTTTTTCAGCCGAAAACAACCAACGGGTCTGTTGCGGTGAGTTTTAATGTAACATATATCTCAGCATACATAAAAGTAATATCGCATCGCACATTGCACATCGCAAAACAAAGCGTCATAAGACGTCTCGCTTCGCTGACTGGTTATCTTCCGAGTGCATCATATCGAGATGAGCCGCGTCGCTAACCCTGGCCATCATACTGTCCAACGCAGTCGATCCTGCTTGCGGGAGGGGGAGCCATTGACGTTTGCTCGCCTAGGATACACGTGTACTCCTAGCCATTCGCGATTCATGGTGGGACTCGGCACGACTCGGTTCGACACGGCCCGGCCCGGCTCGGCTCAGCATACATTATGTATACGAGTCGGACGCACCGACACGTCCCCCGCCCCACACCCTGCGCCCCTGCGCCCTCCGCCCCCGCCTGACTGCCCCCTGGAGAACCGCACGCCGCGCTACGCCCCGCCACGCCCCGCCACGCCCCGCCATACCGCCGCCACGCCCGGACGTGTCGGCAATGCAGTTGTCCTGCCCCTCCCCACCTCCCCCAGCCCGAGGGTGAGCTGCTGCGGCGGGTCAGGTCCGATCAGCCTTCGCCGCAATCAGGTGGCAGTTAGACCCCCTCCTCACACCGTCTCTCTCTCTCTCCCCCTCTCTCTCTCTCTCTCTCTCTCTCTCTCTCTCTCTCTCTCT
>NW_026267166.1:2164884-2174057 GCF_000697945.3 Frankliniella occidentalis
GAAGCGGGTGGGCGCGGGTTGCACCGGAGGGCGCCCGCGCAGCATAATTGCTTTCTACTAAGGCACCCACCCCGCCCCGCCCCACTCGCTCAGCCCGTGGCACGCATACGTCAGGCAGCCCTGCCCCGCCCGCCCGCTCGCGCCCGCGCCGATCACGCAAGAATCTCGTAAATCTGTTGTTAGGGCCGGACAGTCGGGGAGGGTGATAGACACGCGCCCCTGTCTCTTCTTGTATATATACACACTTGGAAAGATTTAAAAGTGGAGCGAGTTGGAGCTCAACCTCAGCGCTGCCTGCCAGGCGCGGCGCGCTTGCGTCCGCAGCCCGATGCTGCGCCGCATGCAGCCGTGCGCGCGGGCAGCCTACCCGCACGGCGCCAGCCGCTGTGTGCTTCAGTGCACAAAGATAGACCCTCCTAGCCTGACATATGGGGTGGTTCCGAAAAAAAAAACGCATTTCGCGTAAAACGTCGGGCCAGGTCGGGTCGTTTTCTCTCCGCTGTGTACCGCTCGCATCTCTCCCCCCGTTGCTGCCGGACCTCTTTTCCGTTTCTCGCTCCACCGACCGCTCCTCGCTGATTGGCCACTCCGGAAGAATAACGCGAAAACCACAACATTCCTGTCAGAGCCCTTAAAAAAGTACGCCGCCCCATCCACTTCCCATCTCTAGTTGTTATTACAATTTTATTTTTTTAAAAGAAAACAATGAACAGGAATTCCTCCTCGACCCGGGCCTCTGCCCTGAGCCACGTTCGCGCGGTAACTTCACCTGCGGCCCGTCCCGGTCCGAATCACGGTCTGTTCGATTCGACTCTATATGCAGAGGCCTGCCCCGGCCGGCCGCGCCCCCAGACCAGCCCACCTGCACTCCTCCTCCCCCTCCCCTGGCTGGCGTGCTGTGCGGGTCCAGCGCCGCCCAAGTTTCACACACCGCAGAGTGTGTCAACAGAGATGTGAAGCGCGGCGGCACGGAAAAGCCTGACTCTGCAACCCCATTTTTTTTTTATTTCGTAGTTTCGGAGACTCGTGCATTAAATGTCCTCCCACCGTATCTCCCTCTCGCCTGTTCCTCTCCTTTCTCGTTCTCCAGGCCTTCGCCTGAGCCGTCACCTTATTACCTTATATTTATTGCAGACGAAGGATATGTATAATCTTTTCATGCAGGACAAGACACGCTAGAGCCGGGAAAGCTTACCCCCCCCCCCTGCCTCCCCCCGAGTCCGACCCAGTCCGTTCGGCCGCCCCTGCCGTGCTTGACCGTGCGCGGCCATTCTCCTTTTACGAATGCAAAGCTCTCCCCGGTGCGACGGCGCCGGACGGCGCTATCTTGTTATTCCGTCTGGTATCTGTTCGCAAGACAGTCAGCCCGGCTCGCCCACCGGCAGGAGGGTACCGGGGGGGCTGCATGTCTCCCCACAGTATGTTACGGCAATGGCCAGAGCACGATTAATTGCGACCTGGCCGTCTGTCAGGGAGGGGGGAGTGGGGGAGTGAGGGCCGGCGCTGTGGTGGGGTGCGGGCCGAAGGGGCAGAGCGGCAGCGGCCGAGGAGGGTGATGAGGGCGCGAGGATGGGGGATCGAAAAGTTAGAAAAAAATAACAAAAAGCTGACGCCGGGCGCTGTTTGGGGTGACGAGGGCGGAAGGTGCGAAGCAAACGGAAGCGGAGGTTGGGAGGGACGACTCGCTCGCGCTCGCTGCGCTGTTCGGCGCGCGCCGTCGTCGGCGAGTCGTGCACAAAACTGGAAGCAAAGACTTCTTTCTCTGGCGCCATGATGAGGCTCGTCGACGATGAGCGATGGACGTGTGCGCGCGGGGCGGGCGGGGGCCGTTCCAGGTTGGATAGGGGGGTTGCGTCTCCGTCGTAGGGCGGGCAGTGACCGGGCAGTGATGAGCCGATGAGGATATGGACGAGAATTAAGAGAGCCAGAGAAACATATTAGATTTCATGTATAACACCAAAAGTTTGTTAACATACATAGTCATCAGGCGTATAAAACATCTCACTGTCATTCGTAAGAAATTCCTCGGCTGAGTAAAATACACCATTAATTAATAATTTATACACAAGACTTTTTTTTACAGGGCAAAAGTTTTACATTTTTTTGCCCGTATCCGCGAGCAGGGGGGTGGGGGAGAGGAAGCGAGAGAGGAGTTGGGGCTTCGGAGCGCTTTGGCCGCAGCCTGACAGACATGCCTTTTATTCCCGGGGAAATAACGAGATGGATGAGGGAGGATGGCTGGCTGGCGAGGGCTGAGCGCCGCACCGGTAGACACGGTGATCCCTTGTCGTGGCGGGCAGTGCATAGGGCCAGGCCTGTAGGCCAGCAGGGGCAGACCTATCGCGCCAGACACCCGGCTGCCTGCAGCTCCGTCATGACAATCAATAGGAGCGGGGCGGGGTGCGCCCTGGGCCCGGGACGCCGTGGGTGAGGAGGAAACAAACTGATCCACGGCACGGCGTGAGAAACCGGAGGGAGGAGAAACGGTGAGAGACAGGAGGGGTGGGATTGGGGTAGCAACGCCGGCAACGCCACGCGTCGTATAGCGCCAAAGCACCCAGGCTGCTGCTGGCGCGGGCCTTTCTTCGACCATCGGAAACATACGTTAAGCCCCCCGGCCCCGGGCCCCGGCACGGCCGTGAGCCTCTCCCGTCTCAATTACTGCCCGCTCGCACGCCCTCTGCCCCCGCAGCGCCCGCAGCGCCCGCTCCAGCGCGCAAACAAAAACAGGTCCCGGCGGTGCTGGGGCGAGGCCGCTGCCCGCGGCCCGCGGCTGGTCCGAGGCGTGCACGTCGGCGAACACCGTGGAACGCCGGCACTGCGCGGACTCGACGATCGTCGTTGGCACACACAAGGAAGCGTCAGCTGGTGTTATTCGACTATGCTAGCAAACAGGAGACGAGCCAAGTCAACCGTGACCAATAACGGCGTGCTTTGCACGTGCACACTTACAACCGATGTTTTGTTATTATGCTTTCATATATTGTGCCCTAGGAGGCTGCCGAGCAGCACCTCTATCCTGGACAGCCAACAGGCGCGTATTAGGTCGCGATTAGACAGCCGCCTATAGATGGGCAATTTGACCCTCAAAACCTGCTGCATGTAGGTAGGCAAGGCAACTTTCGATACACCGCCCCCTCTCACCACCCCCTATTTATATGCCTCAGACTACAAGCGTGAGCGGCTTTCACGCGGACCGATATCCAGACATAACGCGCGGCTGCCTTTAGACGATCAGGCTAGATGTTTTTATGGAAAGTACCCCCTAAAAAAGATTATTAATTTTATTCTCACAAGTGCAGAGCATCAATAACTGTTCAAAATAAAAACAAAAATATTTACGGGTTCTTACAGGGTAAAAAAAGTGCGTTGCAGAGACAACTTTGACTGTATAGTACAGCAACGATTAGCTCACGCCGCTACAACTGCACGGAATAAAATGACTTTGTTGTAGGATCAACTCTGTATGGTGGGCTAAATTCGGTAGCTGGAATCGAGAATCCGATACCCCCAACCGAAAGTCGGTTGTCACGACCGAACACTTGTACAAATAGAACAAACACCAGCTGGGTTCTATTCGTACGAGTGTCCGATCGTGACAACCAACTCCCCGTTGTGAGTATCAGATTTTCGATTACAGCGATCGAATTAAGCCTACCAAATAAAACTAATCCCCACAGCAGTCTTTTTTTCCGTGCGCGACATGTTGTCAATGGTTGACAAACAGATTACTAGTAGTCATATTGAGGCATTTCCCCTACAGAACAGGCATGTAACAAGTATAGCAAATCACTTGGACGTGCGAGGGCAAGAAGCTCTTGAAGGTCCGACACTGCAGCAGGCAGCCAGCGACCTGGTTTGTGCATGGGTCGTCTCGTGGTCGCTCAAGGACGAGACGCCGCAGGGCGTGCAGGCCTGCCAGGTCCTCGCCGAGGCCGGGGTAGTAGAAACCTTTTTTGACTTTCTCATTGACACTACAGACTACCTGAATCTCCTCTACAGAGGAGGCGTAGGCGTGGATAAGCGACATCATGGTAGCCTTATGCGGTTGGTTCAAACAGACTCCAAGCCACCTCAGGGCTCCATGCTGCGAGGGGGCGAAGTTCATATTTGGGCCGAGGTAATCGTGCACGGCCAGACTGTGCAACCTGGACATGCGCTCCAGACATCGCAACTGATTTTCTCTTGGATGCTGTATCGCGAGTTCTTCGAGCTGTAATGGAAGATCCGGAAAGACCCCGTTCACCTCTCTATCGCATCTAACTCGTAGTCTTTTGAGTGATGCCATTTCCATCACTTCCACCATAGCACTAGGCTGTGCTCGATGCCGATGCTCGACTGGAGTACCGAATACGCCTCCGATCTGCAGCTCCTCGAGGTGCGGTGCTACAATACGCAGCAGCTCCTCCAGACCACCAGCGTAGGAGCTAATTAGGCAACGCACATTTCTCCATCGTAGACTGTCTCGAAAAAGGTCAGTAAAATTTAAATGACCATTTTTAAAGTCATCTTTCGTTGTTTGTAGAACAGTGGTAGTTGGCGGTCCCACGTAAACACCAGGCGTGGCAGGAAAAGGGGCGACGTCAACCTGAAGAGAGCTGATATAAGCAACAAACCGAAGCGAACAACCCGAATCACACCTATCCCGGTTGACTAGTAAGTGGCTTACCTTCTCCAGCTGGTCGTCTGCCCGCAGCTGCAGCAAAAGAGGGCGCAACATGTCGCTGAATCCACCGAGCTGCGAACAGGCCCTCCAGGTGGCACCATCCGCCTCCACCGCAACCACGCTGCACTCGTTGGCGGTGAGGAGGCGCAGGTTGTCCTCCAGCTTCCCCGCCAGCTGCAGCTGCTCCGCCACCGGGTCGCCGCCTTCAACGCCAGCCGCCCCCCGCCCCCGCTGCACCTGCAGCTCCAGGGCCTCCTCCACCTGGCGGAGCTGGGCGACCGACGAGTCTAGCTGGCGGTTGAGGGCCTCCACGGCCTTGGGCACCACCAGCTGCAGCAGCTCCACCACCTTCCGCCCTGCCTCCACGCCCCGCCGCAGCCGCTGAACCTCTGCCCCTTCTGTCCTGGGCTTCTTGAGAGGAGGCGCGCCGGCGTTTTCAATCAGGCGGATCAATGCGATGCTGTCGGGCAGGTCGGCGGGGTCGCCGTTCAGGTCCTGTAAATTTTTTTTTTTTTTAAGTTTTAATGACTTTTTATTTCTAGGAAAGTTCGATTTTACATTAACAAGATCTAGTTCATAATCTTTTGTTTCTTCTTCCATTTTTGCAAAACTTCTGTAGTAATTTAGATCATCTCTATCTAATCTACCACAGTCAGGATTAGATTTCTATTGAAACACTAATATCGAAAGAATTAAACACGATGACTAATGATGGACACAAACTCTATCCCCTTAAACTCTCCAGTTACGAACATGCCTAAAAAGCTAAACAGTTTGATTAACGGTTAATTGAACTATAAAATTTAACAATCTATCTACTTTATTCCCCCGATTATCAGAGGAAATGAAAATAATTATTTCCTATGATAATCGGTCAAATAAAGTAGATAGATTGTTAAATTTTACAGTCCAATTAACCGTTAATCGAACTCTTTAGCTTTTTAGGCATGTGCGTAATGCATTGATCAATGCATAAAAACTTAAATCACAATCACAGATCCACTGCACAAAATATTATGTTGCTATTTTAACGGATTTTTAATTTGTATTTACTGACGTTTCTGCAAAGTGGACACTTTCTCCCCAAGGCAGGATTCTGCACACATTCATTACAGATAGTGTGCCCACAGGGCAAGTTCTTGGGGCGGTGGAGGTGCAGATCGAATTGCATAAAACATATGTCACACTGGAGTTCCATCGCTGAAACACAAAGATAAAACGATTGTCATGCTTTGAGAAGATGTGCTGACTGAATCATCAACGCTTCCTTTCCAAGCCAGTTGTGACAGGTAGGACAATCATACCTCTAGCAAGTACAAGGACAAGAAAACAGGGGGAAAAAAATCACTGTATACTGTTTTTCTTTAAGTAATACGACAACACGACAGTTTAAAATTCGGTGACAATTCAAACAAAGGGTTAGGTTAAGAGGTTATGAACATGTTCATCCATCCCATCAGAACACGCCGCGCCGAATCCAGCTCCCCCCTGGCTTTCATTGGTCGGGCGCACAAGGCGGTGGGGTGACGGTGACAGCTGCTTCTCTGCTAGTGTTTTCAATTGGGCGGGTATGTTCGAACATTTTAGCCAGACTCCATCTGGAAAAGCATTGGTTGCGGGTGGGGTGGGGTGAGGGTGGGGGTCTGAAATTTTAGGCCTACTCACTGTTCGGCCGAGAGGGTGATATTGATGTGTCTCTCAACAACAACAACAAAAGAAACACTAAAATTTTGGGGCTGCATGTAAGGTTGGCGGCGGGAAGCTCGCTGTTCGCCTTCCATGCTGTCTCGTCCCGCCCTCGAAAACACCCAACTCGGAGAGTAGTGTATTTCGGCTACCGGAGTTTGAAGAAGAATATCGGGTAGAAGGTTACTGATTTGTAGAGCCTTTTAGTCCTACCTCCAGCATTGACGTAGGCCCGGGAAGCTCTCGACCAGTCGGTATCGTTTATGATCTGTATCTGCTATTTTTCTTCCCCCGTTATAGCCGAAATTCACAACAGAGGTGAGCGGGTCTCCGTATAGGTCCACGGCCGCCCGGCGCTGCAGGCCGGCCCGCGACACAGTGCCGTACGCGGGCTGCCTACCCACCAGGCGCTCGGTCCTATGGATAGTGACGATAGAGACAAACGGTGCGAGCCCCGCCTGCGGCGCCCGCGCGCATGGTCATGGACAAAATCGTTGACGATGTCGTCTGATATTCAGTGTGGTATCGTGTTTTTGTGTTTGGGAAAATTGGAAGATGGCGCCACCACCGTGGGCACGTGCGATATTGGCACGTCCGGTGTGGGCACGCCGAGTATGGGTACACCCGGTGTGGGCACGTCCGGTGTGGGCACGCCGAGTATGGGCACGCCTGGCGAGCACGCCGCTCGCACCTGCCCGGTGCAGACCAATTAATTCCCAGCTTGGCCGGGCCTTGGCCGGGGGTGGTCGATCGGGCGATGCGGGCCGAGCTGCTTCTCGGATGGACGCGCGCGCGGGCCGGCCGCCGTGCCTCCCCGTATCTGTGCCGAGGCGGCCACCGAGTTACGTTGGTGTGGAGAGCCCCCCAAAATCCTCTACCCCTCGTCTCATGCCCACACTCCCCCCTCCCCCCCTTCCCGCTCTCGGCCCGATGGCGCCAGCTGTGCATGGTCCAGGTACACCCTACCCAGGCCGCTATTCCAAAATAAATCGACGGAGCAGTTTCCCCGAGAGTTTCCGGCGGGGGATCGGCAATGGACGATTATGTTGATACTGGCATTCGGTCCTGCTCAGGTACATTTATTTCGTACAAGAGTCATGAGTTCAGTCAAGAAGTTTTCCAGGCTCTCTGAATGGCGTTCATTAACCACCATAATTCCAGACTATCCGCCCTCATTTCTCCACTCAGCGGTGGGCAGCCCACTGGGCTGGCGGGCCTCGAGGCTGGACGTACCCCCCCTCCCCTTCTCCCCTTCCGTCGGGACCCCCGCGGTGTGCCGGGGGTGTTGTTGATGGATTAAGAAGGCGCTGCGGCTGAAGGCACTGCAGGAGAAAAATAACAGTCCCCCTCTCATAGCAGCTGCTAAGCTGGAAAACAAACTGCGTGGAAATGTATCCCCTCCCTCCTCCACTCTCCTCACAGTGTTACTTCATCTGGCCATGTCTTTTTTCCCTCCTCCCCCCTCTTGTTGTTCTTGTTTGCCGCTCGTTCTGATTCACTCCTTTCCCTTTGAGGCTGGCCCGGCCCCTCCTGACGTCGACACTGCCGCAACTTCGTTGTCCGGCGCATCGTGCCGCCCTGGCCTCTGTGCTCATTGCACTGTGAAACCCATGTCAGTGAGTATGAGATGCAATACAAAACGGAGTGGCCAACGTCCTCCAACAGCAGCAGCCTCTTGCGGGGTCTCCAGTCCGCCCGCTCACGCCTCCAGGCGGGCTGTTTTCCTTGCACTAATAAGCTGATAATGCCCGGCGCCTGGGCGGCCGGGCGCAGATCAGCGAGATATGTAGGAAACCCATAAGAGTTTCAGATTTGCCAAAACCTCTTCATAAAAATGGAATCTCACTTCAGAATGCTGCCCACTGCCCATGCTCACCAGACCTCATTCCGCAGCCCCATCCGCAATTATTCAAGTATCCGAGTCGCCGCTTTCCCCCTTTTCTCGGAGCCCGCCGGGCCTCAGGGCCCTAGCCTCTCCCTCAAGGGCCTCGAGGACGTGTCTAATTAGACGAAGCGATAATGGCGAAAGATGTCATCCCCTCCGGGCCCAGGTCGGGGCGGTGCTTTCGCGAGTGAAAGAGAGGCTCCGACGACGCCCTTAAGCCCCAGGTAAGGCGGCCCGCCCGCGCCTGTGACGGGCAGGCGATTATATGGAAAAGGCCGCCCCTCCGCTGTCATTACCGCGATCGAAAGCTCCGGCCGGCCCGGAGGGGGACCCGGAGGGTGACGGCGGGAAAGGCAGCTGCTAGAGGCACCAGGCCGGCGCAGTCTATAAAGACAGAAGAAGCGGCTGGACGAGAAATCGCGGAGCGCCCGACGAACACCGACACCCCTCACCGAGTAGGAGCGTGGTGTGAATGAACTACCCCTTATTACTCGTAAATGTTCGCTATAGGGAGTATGACCGGGTAAAAGGATCTGATGACGAACTGTAGTCAGAACTTTAGTAGTTTCGTCATTCAGTTTATGATCAGTTTTTCCCGTTTTGTGGCTGTGCGTCCGAAATAACTGCAATTAAACTATCCAAATCTGCTACTATACATATACAAACTACTATAGTTTAACTACAGTTTTCGGCTGCAGTATTGAGTACGGACGGATCATTACCGGGACAATCTCATGACATATACATAGACTTCTCTAAGATAGCGCACTGGAAGCTATTTTTCAACAAAGTGTGCCCTACATGTGGACCACACTGCTGCCACTGCACGGACGCGTGCCGGGCTTCTCGAGCAAGGCGACGGCGCACGCCTCGCAGCCACCACAGTGGCCGGCAAAGCGCTCTGCCAATACGTCACATTGAGAGGGGGGAGGGGGG
>NW_026267166.1:2176506-2179562 GCF_000697945.3 Frankliniella occidentalis
CGCGCGCGCGCGCACACACACACATGCACACTGCGGGGAACAGTGACCACCCTTGCGGGGGCGGCGGCGGTGGCGGTGCGGTGCGGGGCACCACGGCGCTGCGGGGAAACACTGCGGATCTCCAATTCTATCAAGCGTATTAAAAATTCCATTATAGCGAACAGCTAGGCGGGCTCCCCGCGTCCCGCTCCAGCCCGCCCCGCTCCAGGGCTGCTGCGAGGAGAGGGGACAGGGCGGCGTCAAGGGCCCCCGCCACACTCTGCCGCGCCCCGCTGGCCCCGCCGCGCCCGGGTCGACTAGTAGCCTTTTGTACGCTCCAGGGGAGGGCGCCGGCGGCGGCCCGCAACGCAGGCAAGGAGAGGGGTGTTTGCTTTCCATTCAAGTCGCGCTCACACACGCGAGGCGGGGCCGGCTGGAGCCGTGGAGGCCAGGACGACGGTCACGTTGAGGTGCCCGACGGCCCTCCGGCCCCGCCGGCGCCGCTGCACCGCCCCGCGCCGCCCAGCCCTGCGGCGCTGCGCCAACACGGAGGCGCCGGGGTGGCGCCGGAGGGGCGCAAGGCGAGGGCCGCGCCGTGCGCCGGCCGGACAGCGACGCGCCAGCGCCAGCGCCACGCAGTGCGAGGCGGGCGGGTCCCCCGGGGGGTCCGGCTCTGGCTGGCCGCCGCCTCGCCGCCCCGCCGCTCTGACAGATGGGCTTCATGGCACATTGCTCCTCAGAGGGATGAGCTGGGCATCCTGCTGCTCCCCGGCCTTGGACGCCACTTTGGGAGGGTTTTTTGACCACCGCAGTCAGCATTATGACGTGCCCTGCTAGCCCCCTCCGCCGCCACCTCCCCCGTCCCCCGCGCTGTAACGACCCCCGCTCCTCAGGGACCCCAACCACCACCACCACCAGTGGCGTAGCGGGCGGCGCGGGCCGGTCACAACTCTGAGGACCTGGCAGAACCCACGCATAATCATCTCGACGTGTTTGCATATTTAAATTGGCGTATCTGCCGGACGGGGGAATGACTGCGGCGGGCGCGGCGGGTCGGCGCCGGCGATGCGGGTGACAGTTGCTGGCGGGGCGGCGGCCCCCGTGTGGTGTGGCGGGGCGGGGGCAGCTGGGCACAGTCCGGCCCGCCGCAGCCGAACACATCGCGTGCCGAGTACAAGGTGTAAGACTTCGGGTACAAGCTGCCCGCTCGATTGAACCCTGCGACAAGAAGTGAGGATGGGTATGGCGTTCATCATGAGGGCGTAGCAGATTACAGTCGTGTGCCATGCCGCGCTACAGTCGCGCCGTCCCTCTGCGACCAACATCAAACACTCACACACGCACACACTCACACACACGCACACGCGTCAGAGGAGGCCGTTAATTATTTGCAGAGCGGCCGAGCGTGCTGGAATGACTTCCGCTTCCGCTTCGGCTGACAAACGGACAGGGGCAGTGGCCCCGAGTGGACCCCGCTCCCCGCTCCATCCGAGGCATCCTCTCTCTATTCCACCTGTTCAAATCTACTTTCGCCGACTTTCGCCCGCCCGCGTCGCGGTTCTCCGTTCCAACCGGCTTCCGCCGCTGGGGGTCCCGGGGGGTCCCGCTCTAGGACCTCCGGCTGGGTCCTGGGGTCGCGAGGGTCGCGAGGGTAGCGAGGTCGCTGCCGTGGCTGGTGAGCCCATCTGGCGGAGCGGGGCGGTGGGGTCGAGGGCTGGGGTCCTGGGAGCAGCGCGCTATGAAACGCATTTAGTTCGTGGCGGTTGCGGCCCCGCGAGGGCAGAGCGGAGATACGGCGCGATGTGAAAAATGAGAGCAGCAAGATAAATGGATTAGGCTCCCTCGTCACATAACAGTGAAGCCTGCGTGTGCTGCTGTGTGCTTTTTCCATTGAAAAACTTTTTCTTTCTACGGAAAAAAAGATGAAAAGGTATTTGCCTGCCGTTTGCGGTGTGCCTCGTCATCATGTCATGCCGCTCTCACGGCCGCATCATGGTTCATCTGAAACACAGACCGAGGTGGGGGTCGGGGGGTGGATTCATCCTCAGACTCATCCTCAGTGATCAATCCAAAAGGTGACCTTCCTAAGTTTTCGTAAAGGTTCCTCCTATTTCTGCCCTTTTTCAGAACGGCGGCATTTTCGACCGCCTTCCGTCTTTTCAACGCGAAGAGGCATTTGTGATGAAGAGCGGGTGGGCTGTTTGCAAGGACAGCAGCCACTTTACACCACGACGGACTAGGGCCTCGGGTATGCGGTCTGAAAGCCTCGACATCGGCAGAAGACAAAAAATGCGATAACGACCGATAACGAATGATTTAGCTGTGGCCACGTCTTCACGAATCAGTCCTGGGAGGGCGCCGGGAGTGCTCGCTAGCCTCACCACCCTCACCCTCTTTGGGATCATCCAGAAAGTACATCCGTTTTTTCTCAGTTTCATTTGGCTTCTGACGGGAGCTCGGCGCCTGCGAGCAGCAGAGCAGGCACCACCGCAATACGCACATGCGCTGCAGGCAAGATGTTGCCTACCTATCAGGCGCTATCAGAGCTTGCATAGGCTGGACTTGGCACTTTCTTCACCACGGCAAATGATGGACGTACTTTTACGTCTGTACTTTTGCGACCCCTAAGCGCTAAAATTCCGTGCCACGTCGCGCAGCGCCGCGTGTGCCCGCTTACGCGCTACTTTTGGGTACTGGATTTCTTCCAGGAGGGTTGATAGCCTCACCTGTTGGCGCGCTACCAGACCTGGTCCAGGCCGCCACGCTCACTGCGGCCCCTTTCATGTATATTATATCCCCAGACGCCTTTTGCTCGGAAAACTGAGGCGTATGTGAGCCTGACCCCGAGGTCAGTGGCACTATCTGTAAGTAATATCCGTAGCTCCCGCGTTTCGACATTGGCCGCATAGTCAAAGAAGCACTGTGCGCTTCGGTGCGCATCATGTTTTTGTTCTTTAAATTCGAGTAAAATTAAGAGGCTTTGTTCATTCCGATCTACGAGCGACGAGCGATATGCAGAAAATCTTCGACTGCGGTGTAATTTGAAATAGGTAAGGTTAGCTTAGGTTGAGGGTGGT
>NW_026267166.1:2188697-2190034 GCF_000697945.3 Frankliniella occidentalis
CAAGAACTGTAAATGCAGCAAATCGGCTTGCTGTTTCTGCTAGATGTTGGCAGCTGGATTCGTAGCTGCCTTCGAATTGTTACGACGGCAACGTGATCGCTGATAGAGCAAACTTGCTTGCTGTGATAGCTATTAAGTTCCCAACAACCTATGCTTTGCTGGGAATGCAACCTCATTTCTCTCCGTGTGGGGAATTGAACCCGAGCTGATGGCACGCCGTCCCCTAGAGCGGACGACGGTCAACGCATGCCATTCAATGAGGATAAGTCGTTTGGGACCATACCATGTGGAAGGGGACATTTTTGTCCTTTGACTCCAGAAGTTCACAGGGGTGGAAAAACTACAAGGTGTACAGACCCCTCAAGCCAGACACTTAATTTTGTCCGAAATTAGGGCTCAAGCGCAGTCCGAAATAAGGAAATACTGACAGTAAACCAGGGATATAAGTCAGCCTGGCCGGTTGAAGAGTGCGTTTGAGACGTGCTGCTGGATAGCGAAGGCGCGTCCTTCTTTTGTCCTTTACTTCGCGTCACGTTTTGCTGCCGGAAGCGGAAGCAATGCTGCCGACCCGGCGGCCACACGGGCGGGGTGGGGAGGCGTGAGGCGCGCTGTGCGGACTTTTGGATTGTCACCATAACCGTAACGTAAGGCTCGGGGGCGTGCCGGAGACTAACACGCGGCGTGCTGTGTGACCTGCTACGAAAAAAAATGAGAGGAAAAAAAAATGCATGCGTATTTACTCATTTTGTGGCTTTCTTTCATTTCAGGACACCCTGTGTGATAAATTCATTTGCCCCCCCCCTCCTTCTACCCCATCTCTCTCCCTACCGCGTATCTCTGTGTTTTTGCATTTTCAACCCCGTCAGCCGCCCGGACCTTCACTTCTCATCATTTAACCACTCATCTTAACACAAAAGATAAAAAAGTTGCCCCTTAAACTTTTCCCCTCTGAAACATAATGAACGAAAATAAGCTCGTCTCCGTTTCTATCGTGATTTTCGTCAATTTGCCGAATCATATGACTGTTGCAAGATGATGTGGTGCCATTAGGTGCACGTCTGGGTTTGTAGCAGAGATACAGTTACTGAAATAATGACGCTTTAAAGTAAAACAGAAGCTGGCACCATCCGGCAAGCACTTTACATTACATCTCGCTGAAAGTGAACGACCCTCACAGGGAAGTCGGCTGTTTGGCTGTGGCATAGCTGCTGTGCGATGAGTATTAAATGGAGGAGGGTCCACCACGATGCCTCGGTGGCACTGAAAGGGCTGAGAGGGGGAGCAGGGGCATTGAAATCGGTTTGAGGGAGGGGTTGGGGGCCGAGTGGAAAGGGGGG
>NW_026267166.1:2190084-2197131 GCF_000697945.3 Frankliniella occidentalis
GGGGGGGGGGGGAGGGGCCGCGCTTTTCAATTATTACAATCCGCTTGTTGCCTACCCGGCGGGCGCGCTCTGGATGCCTGTTTGCCTTGCCTCTCCGGGACAAATTAAATTGGTGGCGCCAACACGGCGGCGGCGGCAGCGGCGGCGTGGTGCGAGACGCGCAGTGCCGCGCCCGGGCGGTGCCACGGCGCCGCGCGTCTGCGTGCCTCACCGGCAACAGTGGAGAGGGGGTTGTTTTTCTTGTCCACAAATTTTGGTACATTTTCGATCGTCTTCTTGACGCCGGGAAAGCAGGTAAGAATGCTCTGAATCAAATGACGAGGATGTAGTATATGCAGCTATACCTGCTCGGGAGAGCGAGGAGGGCGCTTAAACCAGAAGGCGCTACCGCTTTGGGCGCCTCAAAGCCTTCTTGTTGTGACTACGCTGCTACGCTGCCTCCCGGCCGCTGCAGCGAGGAGCCTCGCCCACTGTGCACACCCGCGCTGCACCGGATATACGACAAGATGAAAACACTTTAGGGAGATGAAATTGCAATGATGCAGATGCATCAGGGTGTCCCGAGACCCCAAACGTTTCTATACAGTCCACAAGACTGTCTCCACCATGTCCCGAAAATTGGTCGAGGCACGTCCTTTGGTAGGTCACTTTTGGCAGGTATGCCTGCAGTACCACGACCCCAACAACATTTAACATTCGGCTTGTAGTTGTGACGTGTTTCGCCTGGTCTGCCTCTGATGCCCGGCCTGCCCGGCTGCGCGGCGCAGCACAGCGATGTGCGGTTTGTGTTTGCGCTGCCGTCCTTTGCTCTGCACAAATACCTTTTGTGATACGTTGAATCAGACTCGCTGGGCGAGAGGGGGTGGGGGTTGTGGTTTTCGTGCTATCTCCCTGGACACTGGCTGCTGGGCGGGGGTCACCCGGCGCGGCCACAGGCGGAGGGAGGCAAAAGAGAAGGGAGGTGGTGGTTAGGGAGGGGGGAGGAGGACAAAGCCGCCGAGCCGTTTCAACGTATCGGTTCTGTGCGAATAATATTTCTGCCGCAGTAAATATGAGAAATCGGGCCTTGCGGGCCTCCCGAAAAACGAGACCGGGCCGCGATCGAGATGAAGAGTATCTGCGGGTCGAGCGGGGGGCACGGCGTATCGCAGTGTTACGGCCCCCCGGGGATCGGTGACGGGGGCGGCGGGGGTGGCGGCGAGGGTGGCGGGGGCAGCAGCACAGCTGTGACGTGGGAGGAGCGGGCCAATGCCCACCCCACCCCGCATCGGCGCAGCTCGGCAGAGAAGTGCATGAATAATGAGCGGCGGAGGAATATCTTTCTGCAAACAACTCTCGGAAATAATAAAAGAGCACCGAACGGCCAAAGAGGCAGTCGTGTAGACATCCTATTCAGGTTCCCGGGTACTGTCCACATGCAGTATACCACTGCTCGCACGACCTCACGGACACAGCCTGCAAGTGTGGGTGATGAAGTACACTGTAAACATGCTACCTCTCATGCATACGACTACGACTCTCCCAACATACGACTTTTTCCACCCTTACGACGATACCTGTTTTGGCATTTTGTACGAGCTGCATGTTTTGTTTCAACAGAATTACTCACCTTAAATACTTGATCGATTACCTTTTGGCCAGTTCTTTTTCAGCGGCCGGCTCCCTCGATGCTCGGCCAGACAGGCTTCGACTGCCCCTGTGTTGGCGTGCCTTTCGCAAAGGGGTTGTCGCGTCACTTCCGGTCGCTCCCCGCGGTCTGTGTTCGGCTCTGCAGGTCGGAAATACGAGAAGGGGGGAAAGGGAGGGGGGGGGGTGCAAAGCGGCAAGCGGGCGGCGAAGGAGCGGACGAAACACCACGGCAGAGGGGGATGCGGCAGCAAAGGAAAGGAGGCGAGCGGAGGCAATCGGAGGCAAGCGGAGGCCATGACGGAGGCAAGCAGCGAGGCAGCCGCCGAGAAGTGGCGGCCAGGGAGAGCGAGATAGAGGTTGGAGAGAGGGAGGGAAGTCTTGCGGCTAACGAGAAAGTAATGTGGTGGTAGGGCTTCGCGACTGGAAGGGTGAAGGACGGACAGATAAAGAGCGACAGCGGCTGCGAGGGGTGGGGCAGGACGATCGGGGGAGGGAGGCAGCATGTGGGGCAAACGAGGCCGCGAATGGGGGAAATATTCCGATGTGGAGAGAGATGCGGAGCGGAGTGTGCTGCGGCTGCAAGGTGACGCCTCTGACGTCGAGGTGTGAATTACACGGAAAAATATACCACGACTCTGGGGACGCGGTCTGCGCGGCAGGGGGTGATAGCGATGGCAGCCCCAAGCCCGCCCGTGTTATACGTTTTGTTTGCACGAGGCCGAGATATTACAAGGAGGGAACCCATTTACCTCGACTGAAAATTAAAAGTAAACAGATCATAGAAAAATTGGGGCAAGCAAGGCCGGCTTGGCGCTTCTAGTTTGTCATCCAGCTCACCGCCTTGTTTTTTCCCTCGCACTTGCCGCTAGGCATTCCCTCCGCAGCCCGACGAAGAATGCACATAGGGTCGAGAAGGGAAATGGAACGCAAAAAGAAAAGCAAAGGATATGCTAGTGGTGAGCTATTTTGTTGACACACAATTAAAAATACGGTTTATTTCAAGTAAAATATCTGACTCGCATTGTTCATTAATTGCGAAGAGCAATTTTCCATACAAGTGACGCAGTCGGCAGTCGTCGCGTCGGCCGTCGCGAGCTCGTTGCCCGTTTTGCGTGTTTCATTCGTTATGAACTACCCAGAGAGTTTTGTGATACAGTGATAAACGTGAATCATCATCTTTGCTTTCTGCAATGGAGAAAATGTCCAGGAAAACATTTGTTTTTGGCGACGATAAAGACAAGGTTATGCGACGCTGCAGGTTATGGTGCTAGCCCGCCAGACTGATGTGATATTTTGTGTTTGTCATAAACTAGCCTGGGGACAGATGACAGCCTTCTCTGGACGTCAGGTGAGTAGGAAACATATTTGGAAACTTTGGTTGTGGCCACAACTGATAAAGTGCAATATCAGAAACAATCAAATAGTTTTCTATGCCGGCATAGGAAACTTTTTGATTGTTTCTGATATTGCACTTTAATAGTTAGCATCAAACACAGCCTAGGCTGTGAATGTAATTGCTTATTTATTGTACCTTCACCACCCTCCTACGATTTACTTTTGGTGCACATGGTTTGTAATCTGAATATTTTGTTTATGTGCTATACTGAAAATGTTTGAATTTGGCGATGACATGCTACTTTTGATTGGGGATAATATCGTTACGTTACTGGTTATGGACTGGTTACTTTAAATACTTTCATTCAAACAACAATGAGTCGTGTTCCTGGTACGGTTTGCTAGCTGCCCCGTTTTTACAACGACCAAAATCCCAGTTTTCTTTGAATATGGCATCTTAACCAAGTAAAGTCACTTGATGACTATTGTCCATTGCAGTGGCACAATAACACAACACCCCTCCCAAGGTATGTCAGCAGGGTGTCTTGGTGTAATTCTCTGTCGCCACCCCTCGTCTCTTAGCCCCCCCCCCCCCTTTTCCTTTCCCAATCACGCCGGCCCGCTGTCCTCGCCTTCCCCTTCCTGCTCCACTACACCGTGTTCCATATTTATCCATATATTTCCAGCCGTGGCAGCAGCGGCGACCGCTCGCCCCGGCTCGCCCTCACCCCCGGCGGTCCCGGCAGGGCCCCGCCCTTGCTCCACAGCCCCACCCTCCTTTGCCGGCCGTGGTGGGTCGGGTGGAAACAGAGTTCTTTCCGTGCCAAAGCGCTTCCACTGCCCTGCCCCTCCCGCCCCGCCCCCCGGTGTCCCGGAACGTCTACCCGATAAATGATGTGCACACATCAGGCAGGGCCCGCCGGGTCGGAGGAGAGGGTCGTGATCACGAACGCGGGCCTCATGTCCCTCCAGGAGGAGACAAGTGTCGCGCGCGGCGCGGCCTGCAGACGGTACCCTTCCCCCGCAGTACCGGACGCGCCCGCCCGGACGGCGTAGCGATTCTCGGGGTGCTTGGACCCGGCGCGGGTGCCTAGGTGTGCGCGACTCCTGGGGAAAGAGGCTGCGGGCTGCGGCGGGGGCGAGACGCTACGTGGATAAGAAGAAAACTCATCTAAGTTTGGACGGCCCCACGCCGCGCCTCGCCCCGGGGCCGGGCCAGCCAGCCCAGCCCTCCAGCATCACAAGATTTCCCTGCGCCCGCCGTGTGGACCAATCGCCCTCTCCCCCTCCCGCCTCCGTCTCAATTTTCCCGCCGCGCCTGGCTTCCCTTGCTCCATGTGACCAGGTGCTATACATACATGCGGTTCTCAGGCGTCATTAAAAGTTTTCCCTGCGGAATGGTCTAGGCCGTGCCCCTTTCCCCACCCCCTCCCCTTCTTCGCACCCCGCGCGCCTTGAGCTCGTTCAGCCGGTCGCCCGCCCGTCCGCCGCGCCGCGCCGCCCCGCCCCGCGCGCGAAGGCTAAGTTGAGTTTCTCGCCTGCAGCAAATCGTCTTAAAAGTTGGGGCGTGCGCGTGCGGGAATGGTTAAGTGAAAAAGGCCGCGTTATCAAGTCGCCGTTCGCTCAGCGCCGCGGGAAGGGGTGGGCTGAGTCTGTAAACGCGGCACCTGACACGCACGCGGGGCGGCGGAGGGGAACAGACGCCCAAGTCCTGGTCACTTATCTTCTTGTTTCCAAACGCCGCGTTTCTTCGGCGTGACGAGGTTTTCGGTAATAATTAGGGAAATGAATGGAGAGTAAAGTGCCCCCTCCGCCCACACAGAGTGCGAGAATGTTGGCGCTACGCCACGCGCCAAAAAACGGCAACTCGCTTTTAATTTTTTTTTTTTGACGATGCGTCGCCTGGCCGGCGCCATACGGTTTGAGGGTGCCGCCCCACCCCCAGGCCCTCGCCGATCCCCTCACCCTGCCCCGCCCCACACCGCACTCCCCGGAGAAGCCGTACTGTAAGTGCCTGAGCGCACCCGGTAGGTATGCTATGCAGGCCCCCGGGGTGCAGCAGCGGCGGCGGGGTGGCGCCGAGTCGGGCGTCGCCACGGGATGCCGTCGTGGCGGGGCGGGGCGGGGCGGCGGCTCTTTGTACCGGGGCAATCAGGCGACGCCATTGCTTTATGCGGCCTGTAAATCGACGCCTCGTGCGTGGAGCCCTGCGGAGCTATAGATCCACGCACCCTGCTGCCTCCTGCACCCCCCGCCCCGCCGCCCTCCCTCAGCGCGCCGGAAAAACCAAAAGTTATACTGCTATTTGCGCTTGCCGCTGCCTGCTCTCACGCTCTTCTCGCTCGCGCTGAGGCCTCGCACGCCCCTCCTTTCTTTCTCTCTCTCCCTCTCACGCCTGGCCGCCGTCCAAGTGCCCCCCCTCCCCCCTCTCCGCCGCCACCCTCAATACATGCGGCGCTGCTGGGTAATCAGCTCCGCCCGAACCGCAAACTCGTTTGGCATTTCTTTCGACTGGTAAATTTTGCTCGTTAACAATGGCATTTTGATCAACCGGAATACCGCGGAAGTCGAGTGCATCGGAGCACTCGCGTTGCAGTGCGGGTGAGTACCTGTACTCGCCTGGCCCGCAGACCCTTATTATTGGGACGCCCGGGTGGGGTTGGCAAGCCCGCAGCACTGCGATGCATGCTCTGATGCTCCCAGTAGTTTAGCCAATTCCTAACCGACAAGCCGAAGGCACTTTGTCCACTTTACCTCCGGCGCATCGCCCTCTTTGCCGTCGGCCCTGGCGCCGAGCCTGGCGCAATCACTGTCGCACTTACTTTCCTACCGACTGCAACTGAAGCCGATGGCGGTCGCCTTTTCCACAATAAGAATCAGAAGACGGAAAAAAATCCGGACGTTGCCGCCTCTTGGTGGCTGGGAGATAGCGCTGCTGGTGCAAGGCAAGGAGGGCCCCGGAGGGGGGGAGCGCAGCACCTCCCCGACCTCCCCGGGCGGGTCCATGGGCCTGGGGAGCGTATAAGCATATTTATTACGGGGCTGTTAGCGGCCTCCTCGAGGATGATGCAAGGCACAGGCCGGGGGCTCAAACCTCGCGTAAATAACGCACATGTGTGTGTGTGTGTGTGTGTGTGTGCGCGTATGCGCGTGCATGCGCCCCACCTCTTTTCCTCTTGCCATCTCATGCAGCATTAGCACCCGGCGAAACGGCCTTGCTCGCCGACCGACACCCGTTTCGCTCGCCCCGCCGCCCCACGCCGCCCTCTATATCTCCTTCACACCACCATGCCATACTAGCACCACTACCACTTCCTTGGTTATATTGCCATCCCCCATCCCTCACTCCGCCCCCTATTGCTTTCCACCATCCCCTTCAATTACCACCCCACTACCCGAAGCGCCGTGATGTCTGCCACCCTCCTCTATGCACGCCTTTCCCGTTTTCAATTCTTCCTCATACATTTACCTCTCCATGGAAAAGACGGCAGCGCGGTATGGTGTTTCGCGTGTCCCGCCATGTAAATGTGCGCCGAGTAGCGTGGCGTGGCGGGGCGGGGCGTGACGGTAGAGGGGCCCCGCGGCACGTCGCGCCTTCTTTCACCGCGTTTAGACTTTCAAATGTAATAAGGCCCTTCCTCGCATGAGTGGCGGTGTCCGGGACTGTGTCCGGGACTGTGTCCGGGACTGTGCGCGAGCGACGGCCAGTGCGTCCAGTTTCAGCCCTTGTCGCCCCACACGCCTTGCCCCCCTCACCTCCCCCACCCCATCTCAGCTGCACACTGCGCAGCCCACGGTCGGTTCAGACACTGACAAAACGCTGACATTTGTTTCACATCATTTGATGTTACCAGTTTTGGTCACTATATGTAACGTGACCTGAGTTGAGCAGGTCACACCAAATTGATGCAACACCAGCTAGATAGGGTGGCCCGGCCCGTTTGTGCCTGTGTTTCAACAGTTTCAAGAAGGATCTAATCATTCTGAAAGCACGGAGAGAAAAGATTTGCTGCCACAGCTGTTTTATTGCTGCGGTAGCAATTTTTGGCTGCTAACATAGCGCCTACAACATTTCTAGCTGTG
>NW_026267166.1:2200834-2205826 GCF_000697945.3 Frankliniella occidentalis
GGGTTGCGGGTCGATACCGGCTATCATTAGTTGCGACGCCGATTACGCGGGCCAAAGGGCTTAAAAGGAGTGTGGCTCCGCCTGGCTCCGGCCCGTGAGAGCGGCGCTGGCGCTGCGCTCCCCCAGTGGTTGATGCGGTGGGGCCCCCAAGCCGTGAGCAGCACACCGTCAGTCGTGCCTCTGCCTGTCGATGTCAAGGAGGGACGAGTCGTCGCAGTCCCAACCGCACGCGACGTGGAGACGATCCAGTGAACTGCAAAACAAGGCGTGTCGTGTCATTTTCTAGAACTATGCAACTGTTGATGATTCTGTAAATGAGTGTGATATGTTTTTTGTTCCTCCACATATGCGTGCTAAAATTTACCACGCATCTGTGGTACTAAAAACATATCACAGAATCATCAAACACAGACGGATGCGGGGGAGGGGGCAATTTAAGGGTAATTGGCGTTTAAGTTTTCGTTCCCGCGAAAATACAGTTCATAAGTCCCGGCGACCGTCCGAAGCACGGGGCACGGGGCTTCCCCCTCACATTGATCTTTCCCAGCCTAAAACGGGATTTTCATGTGGCGACTCTATCATCCCTATCATCCTACCGCTTGCGAAGAACAATTCAAAAGTAAAATTTGGTCGTGGATGTTTTGTCATTTTTTTTTGAAAAACCAGAAACCTTCGGACCATCTCCTAGGGGATCATTAGGCCTTCTGGTGGTGTCATTGTCATTTGACGAGATTTACAGAAAATACCCTGTAGTACCACTTTTGAGTGTAAGTTTTCAGGCCTGGGCATTTAAAGGATACCCTCATAGCCCCGAAAGGTAGGCTACTTTCCAGCTCAAAAGGGAAATTATGCCCAACCTCTGAGTTGCAAATTCCCGGCCTACTGGCTAGCAAAATCCCTCATATTTTTTAAAGTGCTACGAATCAAGACCTCCATTCTATTCCCCCTCTCCTTCGTTGGCCTATTAACTCGTATCTGTGCATCGGGAGCCTTGGCCCATCTTTTTCATATGGTGGCCCCGGGCGAGTGGTATACTCTCTCTGCCCCGGGGGTGTGGCTCCGGGCGAGTACTCTGCCCCGTGGGTGTGGCTCCGGGAGCGCACCCTGTCTGCCGGCTGCCGCTAGCTGCTGCTGGCCCGGGTCCCGGGTGGCGAGTGGGCCCCACTTGAGAGGCAGTGCACGTCCACCTCCCCCCCTCGAGGCCCCCCGGAGGCCGCCCGGAGCAGGAGGCCCCCCAGCTGGAGTGGGAGTAGGGTGAACAAACCGTCACTTTCAGAGATCGAGTGTCCCGCCAGGCCTGGCCAGTAGACCATCCTAACGAGTCGCTGCTAATAACACCGAAAGTAAGGCGCAGCCTGGCTGGCCAGGCGCAAGGGAATGTTCTCTTTCATTTCTTTAGGTATAATTAGTGCTGATCAGTTAACTGTCGCCTTTGGTCATGGAACGACGTTCGAGGCCGCGGTCGGGGAATGCGTCGCTGCCGTCCTCGGGACACTGGAGAGGGACTGCTTACTGTATGCTGGCTCCTTTCAGGCGCGCGGTTTAAATTCCGTCTGACGGTGGGGGCGATTTACCGTGGGTTGCCTACTTTCAGGGCTTTTGTAGGACAAATTGCCTACCTACCAGAGGGGGCGATTTGAGCCCAAAGGGGGAAGGGGGGGGGGGGGCATAAAACCGCGCCATGGCTCCTTTGATCGGAACCGAGGACTGGGCCAAGCCCTTCAAAGCAGCTCGAGGAGACCCTTACTCAGGTCCCCCTCAAGGTCCTCTCTGTCCTCAGGACGCTAAATAGTAAAGGGTGGTTTAGAGCGCTGTGAGTACAACCGGAAGAATAGGATGAATCACCACACTACGAGATCGAGATCGGACTTCCTTCAAACATTGGACTCGTCTAAACAAAGTCTTCGTTTTTTTAAACAATTTTTTTTTGTGCGCAACAGAATGCAGGACCCGATACCAATACGTCACCCTTCGATGCCATCATAGACCGACCATAAAACAAACTAAGAGAATAGCAAAAGATGAACACGCAACCCGCGTGCGATTTCACTCTATGAAGCCGCAGTGCGTCAGCGCGGGCGCGAGGGATGCCCGCCCGTTCCCGGGGCCCTCGAAAGCACGCCCGGCCCGGCCCGGCCGCCTCCGGAAGTGCCCCATAGGGTGGTCGGGCGATCCGCACGCAGCCGCGCCCGCAGTCTGCGAGTTATGACCGCAACGCCCCAAACCTCGGCGGCGCACGCAATGTCCCAAGGAAATCGAGGAGGTAGAGAAGGAGAGAAGGGGATAGCTCGAGCTTGAGGAGGGGCCGGGTCCGGTATGGTGGGTGGTGGTGGTGGTGGCGGGGACGTTGTCGGTCTCGTAGGCTTGCCGCACCGACCGGTCCACTGGACCCGACTCTCCCCGCCCCGCCCCGCCCCGCCCCGCCCCGCCCCGCCCCGCCCCGCCCCGCCCCGCCCCGCCCCGCCCCGCCCCGCCCCGCCCCGCCCCGCCCCGCCCCGCCCCGCCCCGCCCCGCCCCGCCCCGCCCCGCCCCGCCCCGCCCCGCCCCGCCCCGCCCCGCCCCGCCCCGCCCCGCCCCGCCCCGCCCCGCCCCGCCGCGCTGCGCTACGCTCTGCCGCGGCAGCCCCACAATGGCCCCATCATCCTTTCAGCCGCCTCCCTGTCGTCGCACAGTGGAACACGCCCGGGCGGACTGTACTGTGCCGTTGCGTTGGTGCAGGGGAACCGCGAGGGGAACCCACCACAACCGGCCACCTCCCAGCGCTGCTGCCGAGCTCTCCGCTGCGCCGACCGCGCAAAATTAAAAGGGGTTGACGACACACTCGGCGGAGCGTGAGGAGGACGAGTCCGTGAGGATAAAGCCTCGCACAGACTGCGTCGGGCCGGTGTGAGGCAGGCAGTGTGGTTGGACCCCCGCGCGGGCCGGAGCCGGAAGTGCACAACTGATGGCTGCTGCCGCCGCGCGTCTTATTGGGAGTGAAATTAATTAGCGAAGCTTCGTCGCTGGTGCCTGCAATCTATTGCCGGCATCACTACCTGCCAACTCGCATCCAAACTTGGAGGACACGACGACACAACTTTACAGACAGTTGAGGGAGTTCCCTCCGGTTTCCTCCCTCGCTCCCTCCAGCGCCGCGTTTGGCCCGGGCTTTGGAGCTACAGTACAGTACCTTCGCATACTGCTGCGCACTTTGATCTCGCAAAACACTGCTGTGCAAAAAGGGGGGGGAAAGAAACGGCCAATACAAGAGAGTAAATGAGTTGGGGAGAATTAAATATAGCACGATCAGGGGCCGTGGTGACGTTGCGCATGCAGTCCGAACAAAGCGGTGGACAGCTGGTGCAGCTTAAGCAGACGAGCGCCTCTCCTTTGAGGTCAGGTTTGAGGAGGTCTGACGGCGGCTGGCCTATTCCCGAGCTAATTAGAAGACTATTACAAATCATACGCTGCCCCTCAGTCGTGGCCCAGAGGTCGGTCCCAGAGGCCGGGCCCAGTGCGGTAACCCTTCTTTATTCCATCCTCGAATATTAAGCGCACGACTGCTGTGAAAAATACTCGTAAGTTTACAGGAACATTTTCCAAGATGTGAGTTCGTAAAATTACAACTTGAAGTTGTAAAGTTACAGTCACTTTCTATCGACTTGGAATTAATTGAGGAGCGAAAATGGTTCGTCGTAAATTTACAACATTATTTTGTAATTCCAAATTACAAGAAACGTCGTAACTTAACGAGGAAAATTTTTCACAGTGAGGCCCGGTGATGTATAACGTTATTTTCCCGGCCGCATGCTATTTTCTTGCCCCGCCTCACTGCATCTGACGTCTAGCTCAGCTGTGTAACTCTGTACCCGGTTCCGCCCCGCAGTCAACCCCCTCCCCCCCTCCCCCCGACGCTGTCTAATTGCCGAGTATATTCTCGCTCGGGCCTGTGGCCTGCCTTCACCCGTCTTAACTTCTCATTGTCACAGTGACTGCTCGCAGCGGGGGCGAGGGGAGGCTGGGCAGGGGAGGCGAGGGGCGGCGGGGAGCCGCGCCGCAGGAGAAAGTTGTGAGGAGATGCGGGGGTTAGGGAGGGGCTGACCAACGTTTCCCTGTAGACCGGGCCGGGCGCGGGGGGCGGTCGAGGTCGAGGTCTCCGGGGCGGGCCGGGGCCGGCGGTGGTGGTGTGGCCTTTGGAGCGTGGCGCTCCTGGGCCGGGGAGGGGAGCGGGGAAGCCTCCAGGGCCCGCGCAGGGATTTACCAGTCACCTTCCGGCCGACGTCCTGGCTAGGCCCCGCCACGCCCCGCCACGCCACGCCCCGCCACGCCCCGCTACGCCACAGCAACCATCACCATTAGCCGGCTGGTTTGTCGGCTACCCTCCCTTACTGCGTCTGTTATTCTGCGGAAGTAATGATCGTTTTCATTTCATTAAAAATCATCAGAGAAAGTTTGGCATTTTACTGATACTGCCTGGTTGTAATTTTTTTTACAGCTTATGGTTTATTTGTGTTTTGGGGGGGATGGGGATGGGTGTTGGCCGGCCGGTGGCAGGTTGGCAGGGTCTGCAGCGGCGGCAAGATTGATCCTCGCCCAGCTAAACACCCCCGCCTGCTACACTGTGTGCTACACTGTCAGCGGCCGGGTGAGGGAAGTTACTGTTTTAGTTCCGGCCGGCTATCGGCGCTGATCGGGAGGGGGATCTGCCAGGCCAGGTAGACAGAGCACACTTATTTCCCTTCGCAGGCGGAAAGTTTCGTCGACGTCCCTCTCCTCCCGACTACTTAGATCCACCATACTGGAGTGTATAAAAGTGAGTCTAATCTTTGGGCGTGCGAGTAGTGACGGTACGGGGAGAAGGAGAAAGGAGGGGGGGGGGAGGGTGCTGTATCGTTGCGACGGAACAGAGCGGAAATAACAAATCCCACCGCAGACATGATCTTTCTATCAGTCCAGCGATCCGTCACCAAAGAGTGGGAAGCGAGGCGAGCGAGCGGGGGGGAAAGGGGAGGG
>NW_026267166.1:2205876-2206447 GCF_000697945.3 Frankliniella occidentalis
TAGAGCAAACTTGCTTGCTGTGATAGCTATTAAGTTCCCAACAACCTATGCTTTGCTGGGAATGCAACCTCATTTCTCTCCGTGAGTATATCCGTCATTCGCCGTTATGCTGACTGTCAAGTTAAGCCCCTGCTAGTGCTCTAAGCGCCTAGCAGGTAGACAATTCCTCGTCTGCAGTGCATATGTGTACTGCAGAGTGGCCTACCCTCAGTCTCGCAGGCGCCGAGCTTCCGTTATTTGTCTAATAATTCTGAAAAAGCAAAACAAACAGGCTTACTCTCCCGCCCGCTGTAGCTATGGTCGGTCGACGATCATGGTGTAAGAAACACTTGAACGTAAAATCGCCTTCTTTCAAATTTTTTTGGTGACCCAAAAAAGAAGAGGACAAGGAAAATACCAAACGGGCAGTATGGTTTTGACTTTATTTCGTCTTGCTGCGTTTCATTTCGTCTGAAAATGCACGTTTCTGAGACTATTTGAAGACGGAGAAAAGACGACCCGGCATTAAAAAGTGACCTGTCAAAAGAGATCCGGTGCACGGAGAGAAAAGATTTGCTGCCACAGCTGTTTT
>NW_026267166.1:2217155-2218851 GCF_000697945.3 Frankliniella occidentalis
GGGGTGGAGAGGAGGGGATGGATTTGGAGGCGAGAGTGGCAGCAGGGTGCGGAGCGGTGGAGGGTGTGTCCGGGGCTGTCCGGCCGGAGGCAGGGCACGGCAGGGCTCTCCCCGTCTGCCCTGGCCGCTGGGGGAAGACAAATGGAAGTTGAGGAAAATAAGCGAGTTTGCTTTTCGGTTCAACTCGATATACCGCCGTGATGACGAGGCGATGAGGGAGAGAGTGAGAGCGTGGGCGATGGAGAGCGAGAGAGAAAATTGGGGAGAGGGTTGTGACACATCCGGTCTGGGTAAAAAAAAAAATAAAACTTGTGGAGCGCCACGGAAAAGGGAAAAAGAAAAGGGTGGCCAGTTGAGGGGTCGAGTACGGGAGGAGCTATACAGTGGCGGTGTAGTGGCACTCGGCAGCAATAACACGACAAAAACGAGAGGTTTTCAAGCAGTTTTGGTTAAATCAAGCAGTGCCCATTTTTTAGTTTCGAGAACCAGTACGTATTTGCTTGTTTTCCTAGCAGCTTTTCATGTTTGCCAAGCTGCCCAGCTAATTTTGCTAGGGATCCATCTTGGAATCCAAGGTGGCCGGCTTCATGGAAACGTCAGTTTGAAAATCGAGCTCTCGTTTTCCCTGTGAATGTCATCTTATTCTGGGGCAGAAGTGAACGAGGAATGGGGAGAGAGGGATAAGAAATGAAGCCTAGTAGATGTCAAATCAGCAAGAAGAACAAATAGGTCTATGGGCAAATGTTTTCGTCGCCTTAAGAGATCACAAAGTTGTTGATTTTTTTTCTGTTAATGCCGTAATGTTTGTCGGGTTCGATGTTTGCCGCCCGTATTGACTGGGCGGGGCACATTTCTGCTCACGGACAACTCCCTCACCGACGCGATGAGGCGCAGATTGTTTCCGGTGGCGCGGTGGGGCGGTGGAGTGTCTGTGCTGCGGCGGGGCGCCGAGCCGCGGCCCGAGTTTTGACGTTGTTGAATCTGGTTGGCTCCGACTCTGGATGGATATGGATAGGCGCGCCGCACAATTTGTGCCCCCCCTCCTCCTTCCACAACCGGCTCACAGCGACGCGGCCAGAATTATTATCTGTCAAGGAAATTACTCTGGAGTATGTCCAACACGGGAAGTATGATGAACAAGAGGGGTAGGGGAAGGGGGCTAGGCCGACTGAACGACAAGAAGACACTTATTACAGCTGCAGAGACGAGATCAAATGAGAAGGGAAAGAGGAACAGTGGGGGGTAGGGGGGGGGGGGTCTTGGTAATAATAAGCTACTCTTAGCCCTCCCCCTACCTCCCCTGGCCTTTGGCTACTTTGGCGAGGGAATTCAAGGGACGTTGATACAACAAAAGCCCCGCTCGCCCTCCCCGCTCCTCCGTCGCTCGCCTCGGGCTGGGCCGTCATGACGGGATGGGAATTATTAAATCGAAAGGAGACGGACGCCGTCGATGGCGGGGACGATTATTGCTCCTCGAGTTAGTATTATTGCTTCCGGAAGGAGGCGACGACGACGACGTCGTCCCGGCGCGGTGGCGGGACGCGTCGATAGAGAGGGGGGAGGGGCATTAGCATAAACACGCAGTTGGGCCGCTTGACCCTAGAGGACTGTGGAAGTGAAAGTGCCTCTGTCTTGTAACGGCTGGGGAAGCGGCGAGTAAGCGGCGCGGCCGATAGGGAGAGAGTGGGGTGGGGCG
>NW_026267166.1:2230121-2231822 GCF_000697945.3 Frankliniella occidentalis
GAGCGCTCGGTGCTGCCGGGCGGAGGCCGCCCGCCCATCGCAGAACTCTGGTGCCAGGACAGAGCTCTCTTCAGGACGAATCAACCGTGCAGCGCGCCCCCGGCCGGGCATGGCTGAGGTCTAGCTGAGTCCTGGCCGTGCCTCTACTCTCCTGGCCGAACCGAACACGCACGCGGCTCAGTCCCCCGTACTCATCAGAGTGAATCACTCGTGCAGCGCCCCGGCTGAGCCCCGGCCCGCCCAAGAGATATGGAACCACTTTCCAATGGCCCGGTCGCAGGCCGCCGACGCGTTTCCAGGCCAGCGGGCTCCGCCGGGCTCCGCCGGGCTCCGCCGGGCTCCCCGCTGTGCTCCGCGCTTGGGCGCTCTACGACGGCGCCCCTGGTCGAGTGCCGCCAACCCAGCGGCGAGACTTGGCTCAAGGACAGAAGCCTGGAAGTAAAACGTTCCTTTCCAAACCTCTGGATAGTTGGCAGCGCTCCCTGCGCCCCCTCCTCTTGCCTTTCTCCGTCCTATCCTCCCCGAGTGGCGACGTGATATGAATATTTGAGACGGTGGGAGGGAAAGAAAGAATTCGCCACGCACATGCAGGCAATGCGACGAGCGGGGCGGGGAGACTGCACTGCGTACGCGTGGCTGCACCAGGTCAAAAAACACGCTGTTTGCAATGTGCATGATGCAGCCTGCTTGCTTCCGCAGTTTGCGACGGCATGAAACGATCATGACTCGCGGTGAACAACGTGAACAGCAGGAGCGCTGAGCTCGTGAAAGACCCGCCCATCACATTAAGTTCTCATATGGTTTGCACAGTTGTGGAGCATTTCCTTTGCAATCACTCAAAATGTTAGGAGTCACGCGTATGCTCTTGACAGAGTGACGCCTGTTTTCGCCGCATTATTTGAGTGTTCATTTTGGAACATTGCTGTATTCGCAAGACAAATGTCGCTGAAAGGGATAGATGATCCAAAACCACCACCCTCACTGGTAAAACAAGTATATCCTACCTTTCAAATGCACTAAAGCTCCAAAGGCATTACAGTTTAAGTTTTTTCTAAAAATTTCGTCTCTATGGAATGAAATTGAATTCTAAGACCTATTTTCGTAATCCACGCAGAATTCCACATTGAACGAGCATACATGTGATGGGGTTCTGTTAAAAAATGGCATTAATTGATAGAATTTTTTGTACTTTTTGACTCGCATTTCATTTGCTGATTACGTATCAGAACACTATCACATGTAGCCTCGTTTGACGCGGAATTTTGCGAGTGATGTGACAATGTATTCCAAAATGTGATCGGTTTGCCTGGGTAAAAATCTACATCAATTTTTCGTGTTTTTCACGTTTCTCAAGTGCACGTAAATGAGGCGCGTACAGACCCTGCTCACACACCTAAAGTTGGCAGTTAGTATGCCCGATGAAGCCGAAACGGGCACGGTACGGAAGTCAATCTGACGCGTAAAGAAGACGAATAGTTGCACCGGCCCGAGCCCGTCCGCCTCGTTCAAAGCAGCGTACAGGCTGTGTTCAAGTCGACTGATTCTGGGGTTTTATTGCATACGCAACGCGTTCACTTTTCGACTACTATCTGTTTCTTTCCGTGTTCTTTTCGTGTGGACGACGCGAGTTGGACGCCGCAAGAACGCGCAGCGAGCACGAAAAGAAGACGAAATGAAGACGGGCGCGAACGCGACTAAAGG
>NW_026267166.1:2231872-2234864 GCF_000697945.3 Frankliniella occidentalis
CCCTCTCTCTCCCTCTCTCCCTCTCCGCAGGGGACCCTGGTCGCCCGCCCAATAACACTCTCCCCCCAATCTAACCCGACGTACCGACCCGGCTCCATTCATTGCCGCCTAGAGACGTTTTCATTGTGTAACAGCCCCTCCTTCCCTCCCACCCCGTGCCCCGTTTTCCTATTGCATTCAAGGAGCCCCCGACCTGCTGCCGCTCCGACATTCACGCGACCTTTTAACCCGACTGATGACCTTTGGGACGGGGCGGGCTGGGTGACCTGGCCGGCGGGCCGGGGCCAGGGGTGCTGCTTTGGCATTATAACGTGCCTTATTGAATGCCGCCCACCTGCAAGGGGAAACGGGCTGGGCTGGGCAAGAGAAGGTCGTGAAAGGTTCGCACTCCGCCCCGCATCCGCCCCTTTCTGTGTTTTGATGAGATTTGATTTTTTAATAAGAACTGCATTTATTATAGTCAAATGCGTTAAGCGTCGTGATCAGTGAGCCATCCAGGAACAGTTTGCTTACTAATTTTGAGAACGGAACTCACGTAGTGGTTTGCTGTGAGGAGAGAGGGGGAGAGGAGAGAGGGAGAGAGGGAGAGGAAGAGGAAGAGGGTACGAGAGATGGGGGGGGGGAGAGAGAGTTGCCGAGATAAAGTCGTGGAGGTAAGAGTAAGCTTCGCGATCCATTGGACTTTTCCTGAATAATTTATTGCGAGCTGCCAGCCGCACCTTTTAAAATAAACTTTTAGAATACGTCTTCATCGGCAATGAGGTTTTTGCCCCGGCAACTCGGAAATGTTTATCCCGCATTTTAAAAAGGTCCGCACCGGACGCACTTACTAAATGATTGAGACTTTCTTACTTTCCCCTGCCCCTGTTCTGTTCTGTTGCCCTTTCTGAATGAATAAACACCAAACCACCGCCGCAGCTGAGAGTTCGGGTCCCGATGAACCGGGACGGGTGGGACCTTAACTTGAAAGGCAGAAACCAACAGCCGACAGCGAATAGTATGCAAGCGAAATGTACCGAATGAAAGTAATCTCAACCCGCTAGGTGCGTCCTGGAGCGCAGTTCGTGCTGTTGGCGCCCGGGAGCCCGCCGGGTATGCAGTCCGCCCCCACAGGCGTCGAGCGGGTCTGCCTACCTGCAGGGCGCTCCTCGCCCGTCGGCCGGACCCTCAGCCCGACAAGCTTGTGAGGGCGACGGGGCGTCCCGTGTGCAGAGCGTGACCACAACAACGCGTGAGTGCTGGGGAGCAGGGCGGGGGACGGGGTGAGGGCGACACAGCGTGACAAACACCAATCGCTGATTTCCCACCTGGCCGGTGCACAAACAGAGCAAGGCCATGGCGCTTGCTTCGGAGACGTGGGCTGGGCTGGGCGGTCCGCTGGGTAAACCTCTGCGAGTTTCGCCTGCCGTCGTGGCTCAGAGATATTTGCTCGGGGTCGACAGGGAAGCTTAGGTGCTGCTGCCGCAACTCTCGGTGCGCGTGTATCGGCATTAATCGTGCTGCTCGTTGGCTCGACGCCCCTCCGCCCCCCCCTACTTTCACCTCCTGCTATGCGAGAGCAGCGCAGGTGTGACATGCCAATTCAAATTTTCAGCAGTGAAAGGTGACCCTTGATGCATTCGTCTTTTTCTTTTCCACCAGCGGGGTCCCGTAACTTATCATAGTACGAACGAATGTTAGCTAGTCAAACATAACGAAACACATGTTTAGGTGAAAGTTTAAGCTATGGATTTTCCAATATGACCGATATCAATCGTAGATACTGTGAAGAAAAGTTGGACAAATTCGAAAAACTAACTTATTTTATGAAAGGCAACATTAAAGTTACAAGTTTCGACCCGACCAAATAGTTCGTAATGCAAACCGATTGTTCGTAAGAACCTTCCCAGCCTTACAAACAATAGCTTTGCAATATAAACATTTTCTTTGCAACCACAAAGACCGAAAATTATTCGTAACGTTGCCGTTTCCATTTCACAGTGCGTAGAATTGTCATAAGAAAACCACCACGTGGATTTTTACGCCCATCAATCAAGCGCGTGCCAAAAGCGCAGGAGTGGGGCTGCACCGCGCTGCGCCGTGCTGCGCCTAAGGCTCCGCCCCGGCGAGGCAGCTGGGCGTGCACGCGCCCCTGGGCACGAACCACGGCCGTGAGATGCAGGGTCGCGGGGCGCAGGTGACGCCGCCCCGGACAGGTGGGCAATCACTCAATCACCAAGCGTGATGGACGGAGTCAGGTGCGTGTGCGCGCTCGAGGGGGGGGGGGGGGCTGCATATAAGCAGGTGATGTGCAGCGCAGACGTCAGCGGCATCCCTTGCTGTCCGACGCTGATGGTGCCAGCCGTGGGGCAGAAAATAGTCTGACCGTGTGTACTCTCGCCCCCGTCCCGCCATGTCCTGCCGCCATCTTCCCCACCCCTAGCCATCACTGTCAAGGTCGGCGTTCCCCTGACATCACAAGTCCCTGTTATTATGTTTTGGTCGTGAGGGTGAGACTCACATAATAATTGATATGGCTGCGGCAAATTTAAACACTGGGGGGAACGACTTATCAGCACATTTACACTCGATGTGATTGATGTGAGACGAAGCCTGTTACGCGACACGTGGTCTTGCGTAACGTGTAGCTCGAGGGGGAAACGACTGTTAAACTTTGTGTCAGCCAGATTACAAATTACCCGGATTACCTCTGGAGTATCCTACTTATCTTAGTCGTTTCCCCCTCGGTGTAGCTAGTTCTAGTGGCCGATTGGCCACTCCTTTGTTATTGCTGGTGAACCTTTTATAACCACGCGCGGGGGTCGCATCGTTCGCAGGCCGCCTCCGCAGCCGACGATGACGATGCTCCTCCATAATCGCGGCGCTAAGGGCAGGAAAAAGTGTTGTCCCGGCCTCGGGCCTTCCCCGGTACAGCAGCACCCCTGCAGTGGGCGATGAGAGACGGAGCTGACCGGGAGGATGGGGAGTGTGTGTGTGTGTGCGGGGGGGGGGG
>NW_026267166.1:2234914-2236013 GCF_000697945.3 Frankliniella occidentalis
CAGCGCTCCGCATGAGAGTACAAGCAATGATACATAGTTAAGTAAAGTATTATTAATTTCAGTTGGGTATAATGTATCATCTGCTAAAAAGGGAAGTCGCCAAAAGGGGAATGTCGCCAACTATGGTCACACATGTGTTGCCATAGAGTTTACAGTGTTGCCGCGGAAAGGGGTTAAAAACTTAAAATGAATAATATTGAACCATGTGAAAATGGCGTCGTTAACATCGCGTGGCATGGTGGCCCGGTGACCCAGCGGGTCTGCAGACCTTGGTCCGACCCACGTGCCGCCCGTGCCGCCGCGCGCCCGACACACACTGGGCGCCGCGGTGGGAGAACACTGTAAACTCTATGGCAACACATTTGTGACCATACTTGGCGACATTCCCCTTTTGGCGACTTCCCTTTTTTGTCGCCAAACTTTGGCGACATCCAAGATGTCACCATAATTATGGAAGAGGGGGGGAGGGGGGGAGTGCAAGCCGACTGGAGCGACGAGAGGGGCAGAAGAAAGGCAGAAAATGCGAGGCCCAGAGTAAGCCGATGCCGTGCGTGTGGCTGGGGTGTACAGGCGGGCGTGATCATGGTGACGAGCGCTGCCGCTGCCGCGTTGTCGTACCCAAACTTTCATTGGATATAAAACTTTGCGCGTCGAGTTCAGTGCTTCCGGGGGTCCGGCTATGCCCCGCGTCGCGCCCGCCGCGGCTCAAAGTTCGGAGCTGCTGCTGCTGCTGTCCTGCCAATCAATCGCGCCGTGGAAACAATGGGGCCCTTGCCTTTGGTGGGGTGGGGGCGCAGCTGGAGGGGTGCGCTAACCACCCCTACTCCCCTGGGAGCGGCCCGGCCGCGCCTGTCGGACGAGATACCCGTCGGGTACCAGCGGGTGGAGCCGGGGCCGCGGCGTCTAAGCCTCTCTGCTGCGCGACGAACCGAGAGGCGAGCAGCAGCAGCAGGGCCCGTGGGAGAACGGGCGTGGCTGGGCTGGGCGCGACATGGCACGGGGGTGGGGATGGGGGAGTGGGGAAGCGGGAAATGCATCCGGGACCGCTTGTTCAGGTTCCAGCCCAGACAAACACTGCTGTGGAGGGCCCTGGAGCAGC
>NW_026267166.1:2241778-2243133 GCF_000697945.3 Frankliniella occidentalis
CGCCGCCCCCGCTCCGCCCCTTCCATGCAAATTCAATACAATGGCTACGCCAGACCGCCATTGGCAAACTTTGGCCGCGCTGACCCGGGGCCGGGGGGGGCAGTCCTGGGAGAGGAGAAGAGGGGGTGGGGAGCTGCATACCGCCAGAACTGACGAATTCCTCGACTGTTGTGCCAACTGTACAGCCAATGGGTGAAGTGTAATGGCTAATCTACAGCTCTGTAGCTGTATCAGGCTCTTGAAATGTGTCCGTTTTTCCTCATTCTAAACGAAAAGACATCGCTTCTTATTAATTTATCAGGAGTGAGGGTGCAATTTGTGATTTACACATTCCGACACATTCTGACACGACTTTTGCCTTATGTTTGCTGTGTTGCGATTGAGGCCGATCGTTCGGAGCGGATTGGGGTTTGCTCGCACCCAGTTTAGGGTGCGACATCGTGTGGGAAGCTGTTAGCTAGCCGTGACAACGGGGCCGGAGCCGGGTGGCGAGGCGCCGCAGAAAAAAGGAAAATCTCGTTAATTTTATCTTCTGTGCGCCAAAATAGAGTTTTGTGCTTCATGCGTTGCCTTGTCGCGCCCCATGTTGTTATGCCTGCAGCCATAAAGGAAGAGTGGCGGGCAGAGCGCGCCGAGAGAGAGAGAGAGAGAGAGAGAGAGAGAGAGAGAGAGAGAGAGAGAGAAGAGACAAAAAAGAGAAGGGGTGTGAGTGGAATGGGAGGGAGAGAGAGTTATTCTGAGCGACACGTACGTACACGTGAGCACACTTTGCGCTCGCCCTCCCCGAGCCGTGCGAAACACGTGTTTTGTGAAGGGATTCAGAAATGGGAGCGACTGGCGTGGGGCTGAATGGGCGTGAAATGATAGACGAACGAGCCACGAGGGCCTGGAGTCAGCATAGAGAAGATGAGAGAAAAAGCGTTTTTTTTGTTTTTGATCTCTGCTCTGCACATCTGTCGTTACCCGAGCTCCCGCGCTACGCCGCCAGGAGGTGTTTGCTGCAACTTCCCCCCTCTCCACCACAGCCACTTCTGCCTTTCTAGGTGCGCGTCATCACGCCATGGCGACGCGAGATAGCACTCTGGGGGCGGCCACGTTTTGTGGCGCGGCTCGGCGTGGTAATGACAAGGGCGTCTGGGCCGCGCAGCCGCGCCACCACTCGCGCGACTCCCCGGCAGCCCCCTCGCGGGCCGAACCACGCAGGTGAAGCCGTAAAAAGAACTCTCTTTGACCCCCTTGCCTTCTCCACCCTCTCTGCCTGGCACCCCTCAGCCTTTGTCTCCTTCCTGGTAATGGCGCGCTGCCATACTGCTGCTTCGGAGGAGAGAAGAGCGAGAAGGAGAGAAAGGGAGGGG
>NW_026267166.1:2247188-2254130 GCF_000697945.3 Frankliniella occidentalis
CGTTCAAAGCAGCGTACAGGCTGTGTTCAAGTCGACTGATTCTGGGGTTTTATTGCATACGCAACGCGTTCACTTTTCGACTACTATCTGTTTCTTTCCGTGTTCTTTTCGTGTGGACGACGCGAGTTGGACGCCGCAAGAACGCGCAGCGAGCACGAAAAGAAGACGAAATGAAGACGGGCGCGAACGCGACTAAAGGTAAAATGGGAAACGCGGCGGCGTCGGCTGCCAGCCAGTGTCGTTCGCCAGACCTTCTGCTCACGAGGCGAGCGGGGGTACCACTGGGCCAGAGAGACATCGGCAGCGGTGGCCGCTGGTTTGCCGGACCGGCTGACGACCGGGACGGATGGATCTCAATATCATGAGACGAGATAGCGTGTTATTTATAAATTCTGACCGTCAAAGCAACATGTCATCAAAGTCCATCCACGACGCGACGGGCGTGCGCATCGGATAGAGTGGACGATGTCAGCCACCAGCATCTGGCATGTTGGGCAGATCACGCACCACGTGAGAGATATCTCCAGCGATTCCACACACGATGCCATCTGCCGGCAAATCTTGGAAGGTCGCCCGGGCGGCTTGCTAACTCTCGCGCGGTACATGATCTGCTCAACATGCCAGATGCTGGTGGCTGACATCGTCCACTCTGTCCGATGCGCACGCCCGTCGCGTCGTCGACTGACTTTGAGGACTTGTTGCCTTGAGGGTCAGAATTTTTGAATAACACGCTGCCTCGTCTCGTGATATTTAGATCCATCCGTCCCGGTCGTAAGCCGGTCCGGCAAACCAGCGGCCACCGCTGCCGATGTCTCTCTGGCCCAGTGGTACCGCCGCTCGCCTCGTGAGCAGAAGGTCTGGCGAATGACACTGGCTGGCAGCCGACGCCGCCGCGTTTCCCATTTTACCTTTAGTCGCGTTCGCGCCCGTCTTCATTTCGTCTTCTTTTCGTGCTCGCTGCGCGTTCTTGCGGCGTCCAACTCGCGTCGTCCACACGAAAAGGACACGGAAAGAAACGGATAGTAGTCGAAAAGTGAACGCGTTGCGTATGCAATAAAACCCCAGAATCAGTCGACTTGAACACAGCCTGTACGCTGCTTTGAACGAGGCGGACGGGCTCGGGCCGGTGCAACTATTCGTCTTCTTTACGCGTCAGATTGACTTCCGTACCGTGCCCGTTTCGGCTTCATCGGGCATACTAACTGCCAACTTTAGGTGTGTGAGCAGGGTCTGTACGCGCCTCATTCACGTGCACTTAAAAAACGTGAAAAACACGAAAAATTGATGTAGATTTTTACCCGGGTGCTCCTTCAAAAAATGTTTGAGGAAATCTGGAAACAAACACTTTGGTGCCGTAAAAACGGGTGTAGCACTTCTTGCAAGGTGCGATATCGCACCTTTGTTTTTCGAGTGCTTATGAGGCGATAAGTCCGCCCGATCATCCCGAAGTGCGATCAAAGTAGGAAGAGCCTGTAGGAGCGCACTTGTGTTCAACTTCAACTTACTGCAGCGGTAGCTCGTTTACCTGCCACCGAGGGTCCATGCGACAGGGTGGGCGAGACCCGAGCAGGTCAATTAGTTGCGGCGGTAGCTGAAGAGGCAGTAGTAAAGAGCTGCCCACAAAAATACAAAAATACAAAAATATAGTTGGTATTGCAAACCTACTCTAATTTGCCTTGGTGCACCCCCCCAATCAGCTACCTCCAGTCCCGGGCGCAGACAATCGCGCTCTGCTCCTTCAACTACGTCCTGCCACAAGCACCAATTCCTGTCTCCGCCGCATCGCTCTCCATTGCCCAAATAAAATAAAATCCTTGTACAACTTGTCGTGTTACGCTTGTTACGCTGCATTCGGGAGTCAACAGGATGTTTATGACTGGTGCACCCGCTCTCATCCAGCACGCCAACAATACTGGATATGTGCGGCACTGTTGCAATTGAGGGAAGTATTGCATAAGCAAGTAGGCGCGATTGCCCTCGCGCGCCCGCCCGCCTCACGCCGGTGTTGGTGGGGCGCTTCGACTGTTGGATTTTTCTGTTTGCAAGAGTATCAGATATCCAAAAATAGTAACAAAAGGGGAGTATCAGGTGTGCTTAAGATAACAAAATAGGAAGTTTAGTTTCGAACGCAACAATCTTTAATTTGTTTCCTTGAAAAGTTTACGTTTCCTAGCGTTATTATTGTGTAACTTAACAACACTTGGTGTACCATGGGCGTTCGACGAAGAACACGTGAAGAGTGAACATGCCGTACTTGTTAATCCACTTGCTCATGCAGTCAGGAGAGTTTGGCGCAATTTGCTTTAAGAATACAGGAAAATTATCAGTTAGTCCTCATTATCATTCCCCTTGAACCTTTAAATATGCGGCGTCTCGCCTGTGTTTTACTTGTGTCCCACACGTTATTGTGTGTAAAAACCATACCAACTTTAATTTGTTTCTGCGCGTTAAACAGCTACAAATTCAGTGAGTGATTTGGTTGCACAACTTTCACCTACCTTTGCAACAAGCGCTGGAGGAGCTTCAAACCAGCCGCGGCCCTGGCTTGGTTTGCCGTACCAGGTAAAACCGAAACCATTCAGCTTGCTTGTCTTGGGTCCATACAGCAAGAAGAATGGGCGGTGATTTTCGCATTGAGATGTCTTCGATAACTCTTGGAAGTAGTGTTTTCCTTTAAGATCGAAAATACAAAATGTCGTTAAGTATGAAATCAAACCGGTAAAATTCCGGAGGTGGTAAACGCGACTTACCCATGCCGTAAAAGCAAGCCTGCTCGGTAAAACCAGCAGCAGTAGCGTTGGACTCAGTGCCAGATACCGCGAGGCGGCCGACTTCCTTGTTGTCAATGTCCACTTGCTGGATGAAGATGCCATCGGGTGCAGTCAGAGTGTTTTTGTCCATCGTTCGGCCTCCGCTCTGCAGCAATTCTGAAAGTAGTAGCGTAGGTTGTCAAACAATGTCGAAGACAATATCAAGTCTACGTTAAATAGTCTGTGTTTTAGTAGGATGCGAGGTAGGATGACGGGTTCAACCTTATCTTCTACATTACCTTTCGACACGAAGTAAGCCGTAGCGGTCCACACGTCCTTGCCGAGGAAGAGCTGACGACGCCACTCAGGTGTCAACAGCTCGTTGAGACCAGGTGCAGAGTCCTTTGAATTCAGCTCAACATAACGTATCTGGAATTAATTTTGCAGATATTAAACTTGATCACCCATTCGAGTAAAATAAAATTCAATTAGATTCTGATCAATTTAGCTGGCCAATGTTGCATCCGTGCAATTACAGTAAATGTCGTAGGTACACTAACTCAGCTATACAGCTAAGGGCGGCTAAGTTGTTACTACACAGCTTAATATATGATTAGTGATTACTGCTGAACAGCTAAAAACAGTTGCTCTAGTTTGACTGAAATTTGATAAATTTACACAGCATTTTCTTCATTGTTTCCTTCATATTTTGTCCGGTACAAAACCAAACTAAAACGTCGCAGCTGATGTTTGCCCGTACATCAGACAATTGTCTGTTTCTTACCGACACTTGGATTCCTGCGACGCTGCCCTGCTGGTCGAAAAGTACGCACACACGGTAGTCGTTCTTGCGGCACCACACTGTTGTCTTGTCTTCGTCGTTGCTAGTGACCTGGGAGAACGAATCCTTCTTGGCCTCGCGGATAGTGCGGGGCATGGAGTAGAAGCTGAACGCGTGTAAGGGGTCGGGGACGATGCTGTAGGTGACTGCAAAAAAAGCATTACTATAATGAGCACTGGATTAAGACAGGCGAGCAAAAACTCGAGATGTGTGGTCGTTTTCATGACGCTTCTCTCAAGAAACGAAAAGTGGTGTCACGACTTACCCATGAACTTGTTTCCCACGGTACCCGCATCAAGCACTGAAAAGGACTCAATTTTAAAATACTTCCTAGCCAAACTCATTAGAGTAAACAATTTGGCGCAGGCAATTAAACATTAACGATCAAGTTATATACTTACAACCAGCGATAGCAGGGCTGGCCGCGATGGCAGCAAGTGCGAGGAGCAGGCGCATCATTGTGCTGAAGTGATCACTCGAGTCCACACTTCGCAACTGGCATAGGGGCGAGTATATATACGCCAGAACCGAAGACCAACAACACTTGCCGTCTCAGGTGAATCTGTTTGCACAAGTGCGATATATCATGCGATGCCGAAAGGCAAAACATGTGCAAACAGTTTTAATAAATGTGCCCAGGTGTTCTCATATGGAACAATTAAATTTTGTTTGTATTAGCGCTGTTCGGAGAACTAGCCCTGCTCTTTGAAAACAAGTATGCCTTCGAGCATTCACCAGTAAAATGCACACTTGAACTTAAACGTCAATTGACCAGTGCATTATCGCTAACGACGTGGAAACTCTTCCTCGAGAGTCCTAGGTACACTGTTGGGTTTGAAATTGCAGTGTGGTTCAAACGACTCGAACAGGTTTCAGTTTTGTGCACTCACATGGGCTGTGGCACCTTTCTGGCTCAGGGAGTAGGCCAACCCGCTCCCATCGGCGCGTGCACCGAAACAACATAAGCAGGGTGTTACATTATATATATATTTTTTTTCAGTTTCTCTGGGAAAGAGTGAAGGAGGGGAGGGGGGATACACCAGGTGGAGGCACTATTTGGTGTGCAGCCGGTGCGCTGCTGGGGCGCACAGCATTATACGGTATGGTGCGCCAACCAGTGCGCATATCGAGTGGGTGCAGCGCGCACGGCACGCCTGCTCGCATCCGTGTCACTCTCTGGTATATGTGGTTCTATTTCACCCCCTTGACTATTGACTAGCCCTATTTTGCTAATTCCTGCACCACTTTGATCGATCGGATCTGTAAGCTATTATATACTGGCGGAAAATAGTCGAGGTCCACGCACATCTGCAATCCGCAATCCACAATCCGCAAGATCATTTATCATGTTACAAGAAATGGCTTTTCTGGGTCTAGAATTAAGGCTAGACAACCTTACCGCTGGTAGTAAACGCATTAGCTACCACAACTAATTGTTTTTGTTTTGTCTTTTTCGTCGTTCAAACACTGTAGAAACAAGTTGTAGGTTTTACTGGAAAATTTTTCTTGATTTGTGTTGTAAAATTACAACTTAAAATTGTAGTTACCTGCACTTAAAATATCAAGTTGGATTCATCAACGAGCAGTTATTGTAAATTTATACGAGGATATTTTTAACAATGAATGCAAAAAATGTTAGAAACTTTTGTGCCGTTAAACAAATTTGTCTCTAAAAATTTAAAATCTGCCTACTGAGAAGAGAAGTGCGCAACTGAATTGCAGCAACTTCACCAAGCACATGGTAGTGTTTTCATTTGTGGTGCACACTTTTAGATGTTGGACTGGAAATTTGAATACTTTAAAGTGTTCAAACACTTTGAAGCATCCAAAGCTTCATGACCAACCCTGAAGTTGACCACTTAAGACACTTTTGTTCAAATTTACTGTTAGACACTTCTGTATGTTCAAATATCCGGTTGAATACTTAAAAGTGTGCAGCTTAGTGTGGAGCACTCACATATGCAACCCAGTTGCATACTTTCTTTATCATTGTACCTATAGGTTCTTTTGCAACAACCTGTGGGCGTGTCTGACCGTATTTTCGATAACGCGCAACACTGATCAGTTGAGCACGTAATCAGACACATTCTTACGTCCCACGCGCCACGTGATCCACTTTGCCAAGCAGCACCGACAAATTTTTCGCGGGTCACTGCGCAACATAAAACCGGAATAGCATCCTCCCCTTTTCTTGTTTTTAGGAAAAGGCAACTAAAAAAGAACAAAGCGTTTGCGAGTGCGTCGGGTGGGTGACGATAGGAGCGGCACAGAAGGGGACCGAGGGGGAGAGACAGAGACGGAGATAGGGGGCACTAATTGCCAGCGCCCATGCGCACCAAAGAGGCTCGTGTGTATTTGTGAGACTGGGGAGCGCGGGGGTCGCTGAAGTCGTACACGCGAATGAACGGGTGGATGAGGGGGAAAAGCAAACGGACAAATAGCGGGGAAAGAGAGACCGAACGAAGTGGGAGTGGGGGGCAGGGGAGCGTATAGAGGTAATATGCCCGTGCGAGCTCAGTGATTACGCAGCCCACCCCCATATGTACCCCAGTCATATTTATATCGCAGCGCAAATAATGAAGCGAGCTTATCATACGAGGGGACAGAGCACAGAATTCGGGCATTGGGCACGGCGGAAGTTAGGAAGCACCGGCTCCTGTCACCTTTTCAAGCAACCGGTGGAAACAAATACACACATTTTTTTTAGCAGCATGATACATTTGAATCACTAGGTAGATGTGCGCCAGACTACGTCTCGCGTAACAGGCTTCGCGACACTTTACGAAACAAGTTACGCTGCGACGCGCCTGGCATACATTTACGTAGGCCAGCGGCGCTGACCCTACTGTAAAATGCTTATAGTTGGAGCTGCAGATTAAACTAAGAACTAGTTCGTGTATCAACACTCTAAAAAAAATCAGTACAAAATTCTGTAACATTGTTACGCAGTAATTCACATATCACATGTTACAGAAATTTGTATCGTTTTTGATAGAGATTTCAATCTGTATCATGGATACGAAAATCTGTATCACCTGATACAGAACATCTTTGGGATTTTAAAATTGTAATTCTTCATTTTGTTACTTTTCCTCCCTTTCCCCCTCTTCTTTGTTCTATGGTACTTAAGTCCTTCGATTTCATTCCAAGTAATGTACCTTGCCGCACCGTGAGTTGAACCCCAGACCCTTGGATTAGGAAGTCGCGCCTTTACCCGCGCGACCACCCAGGCTACCTGAGAAAGGTTCGCTGGAACCCGGTGTAATGCCACCGGGGCTGCCGAAGACCGTGCCAACGAAGTTCCATAATTCTGTATCCAAGGTTACAGAAAATTGTATCCAACGTTACTTG
>NW_026267166.1:2261284-2267240 GCF_000697945.3 Frankliniella occidentalis
GTGAAGCCTTCTTCTCGCGACAGCGTGACAGATACCGCCCTCCTCCGACCCCTCCCTGCTGCGAGACGTCGGGACGTCTTCGGGACGTCGTCGTCGGCCCCCCTCCCGGGCGCCGTGCCGCGAGACCTGTCAAGTGCACGCCGCCCGCCCTTGGCGCTGGCCATACGTCGCCTCGGATACCGCCGCGGATCCCCGCCCCGCCCCGCCGTACCTGCGCCGGGCTCTGGGACATACAGCAGTCATCGACGCGTTGCCTTTCCCTCCTAAACATTTTCCCCTTGCTGCGAGCCTTGCTGTCTCCTATTTCTCTGTGGTACTGTCCGCGCCGTTAGGGTTACAGCGTCCGCCAGAGGATGTTGCTAGTATGTCCCCCCCCTCTCTCATTCTCTCTCTCTCTCTTTATCCCTCTCTCACCACTACCGCGCCCCTGCCCCCGCCCTCCGAGTCCGAGTCCCATTAGCCGACACGGATCAACTTTTATCACGCTGTTAGCAAGCTGTAAACCTCGCGAGCCCCGCATCTCTGCTAGCAGAGTCTCTTCTCTATCCGGGCGAGGGGTGTGCGGGGGGAGTGTTATCAACGTGGGAGAGATGGAGCGAGGGAGCGAGAACGCCAAGAGAGGGAGAAAACGGGGGATGTTTCTGATTCGCAGGGCGTGGCGTGGCGCGTGGAACCGTCTTGTCTCTCTTGCGCGGCCCGAGCAGACGACGCGATGGCAAGCCAAGAGGGAAAGGGGAATCGGCTTTGCATACCTCTCGGCGAATCGCTCGCCAACCTCCTCGCCCTCCTCCCCCTTCCCCCTCGCTGTGCTACCCTCAAGTGAAACAGCACCGCAAGAGGGCCCTTGAGCGGCTGCAGACGCACGACTGCGCCTCAGACAAAAGGATGAAAAGAAATGGAGAAAACACACAAGACAGATGTAGTATAAAGCGCTGGAAGAAAGGGAAGACTAAAGCGGCGACGAGAACGCCAATGTCGAATCATGCTAAGTATCTCGTGCCGGCAAGAGTTTTTGGGAGGACATGCCATGGGGGATTGTGGAGGCTTGTGCCTGTTAGAACGGAATGGGACAGCCCAGTCCATGAAATCGAAGAACGGCGCCAAGGTTTTTGTTTCATGTGAGCAAAAACCAGTTTTTAGTCAATGGCTGTCTGATCGATCAGGCTGCTCCGGCACCCTTATGCGCCTTTGGCTTGGGTGGAGACCTCCCTCGCAGTTCCGTCGTGGCCTGCCGTAAAACCCTTTAGGGCGGCACGACGACAGCCCACCAGACTTCCTCGCCTGGTATGACCTTTCAACTTATACTCGCTTTCCCCAAAGGTCGCCTTCTGATGTCCTTCCCCCGTTCCGGGCGATGGGGTAATGTTTGGCACAGCCCGGTACGAAGAAATTATGGTTTATGCCCGTTTTTCATAGAGGACTAAAAAGCGCACTGATGGATAAAGTGTGCAAGTGCCCAACTCTACCTTGCACAGTTTTAACTGTTTGACTGGATATTTGAATACTAAATAGTGTCTCACAGTAAATTTGAACGCTTAAAAGTGTTCAGAGGAGCTTAGTGTTCGACTTTAGGGTTGGCCATGAAGCTTTGGACATTTTTTTATTTTTTTTAGTGTGTTCGATTTTTTTTCTAATCATGTAAAGACAGAAAAGGTGTGTAAGGCTCGACGCTGTTCGCCTTCCCTACCACTCTGGTCGAAGGAATACATGGCCATAGTATATCCTGCGTCTTATTCTCATTTCGATGGGCTTTCCCCCGACCACGTAACACAGACTCGGCTCCAGCGCGAGACGAGCTCAGCTGCCAGAGACCAGAGACCTGGCCGTGCCGCGCCGACGCGCTCTCATCCGCTCTCATCCCTTGTGTCACGGCGCTAAATGACTATTGGACACGCGGTGGCCGGGTCTCTGCTGACGACTGCCGTGCCAAAGACCCTCACCGCGACGCGACGCCACCGCGGCCGCCGCCGTCAAACGGCTTCTAATTTGAAACGACCCCAGTGATTTCGTGGATTGATGTTATGGCCTCGCCTGTAAACTCGGCGCGAGTATAAATACTCCGGAGTGTCGGCGGGCGGTCTGACCTGCCAGGAGCTGCCCCGCCCCGCCGCCCTACCCCGTCCCCTCTCCATCTCCCTACGGCCGGCCGCTCCTCGCCCGCTCGCCCCCCGGAGAGCCAAAACGCTGTCGCTTTATGACCGGAAGTGTCTGTCTCAGGAAGCGGGCGGCCGTGGCCTCCGCGGCGGGGGCGGGGAAGTGGGCGCGCGGGCGGACGGCTCAGCGGCACGCGTGCTCGCGTGTGGCCGCCCCCTGCCGGGCCCCTGCGGGGGTCCTGTGGGCCACCCTGCCTGCCTGCCGCGAAAACCGCACTGGGCGAACTAAGCAGACTCTGCAGTGACTCTGCAGTAAGACTCGCGAGTGTTGCACCTGATCACGACAGCTTCCAATTCAGGGCGAAGGGCGATGATTATGTTGAATACGTAATTTACGGTAAATTTTCGTTCATCCATGAGAGTAAAGGGTAAGTGGGGGGGGGGGGTGATGAGGCGTCGGCGTGGCAAACGAATGTGACGTTTATCGGCCCCGAGTGACGCTTTCATTGAGATGGGGGAGTCTTGGAAGGGGCAGTGTCATCATTATTGCATGGTGTCTGCAGGGCGTGGCCCGGCCCGGCCCGGCTACAGCCCCATTCATTTTTATGGCGATGTGACCCACAAGGGCGGGGCCCCGGCCGAGAAAGAGAGAGTAAGCAAGTGCTCGCCGGCCGAGTGGGTGGGAGCGAGAGAGCACACCAGGGGGAGGGAGGGCGGCGAACAAGAAGGGAAGGTCGTTGAGGGCGCCAAGATCTTCCTTTCGTTTTGGCCAGCTGGTTTCTAATGCCCCCACCTTAAGCCCCCGCGCTGCTGGTGCTGCTGCCACTGCTGCTGCGACGATTTTTCCTCCTTCAGCTTCAAAACTGCGTTTACAGCGAGTTTCCTCCTCCGTCTCCCCTTTTCCACCTCAGCCATCTTTCGTGGTTTAGGGCTGACGCGACAGACATACTTTTTGAGGGCGGTCCCCACGGACCGCACTGCTGCGCGCACGACCTGTGTGTGTTTGGGGTGGCTTATGTGTGTATCTGGGACGGCGGGGCCTGGGAAAGGGGGGCTGGGAGAGCAAAAGGAAGGGGGGAGGGGGAGCTGGAGGCGTGGAGTGCAACAAGGAAGTGCGAGATAAAGGCGATATCGAGGTAAAAGGGAATAAGATACACGCGATAAGAACACAGAGGCGTGCGCATTAGGACGGTAATGGTTTTTTGAAAGTGCCGCCATAACCATCAATACTGGCGAGTGCCGCCTGTCGAGAGGTCGTTTCATTCAAATGAGGCTCTCGCCGGCCTTGGGGCAGGACGCGAGCGTAGCTCCGCTTCCGCGCGATGCACCCCGTGCGACACCCCTCCCCCGCCCTCCCCCGGCCTGGCTGGCCTGTGTGCTCTGCTCTCGTGCCCGTGCTGCTGTGCCGGGGCAGGTGTACAGGCGTCGGCGTCCCTTCTCCGGGCGCTCGTGAAAAAGTTTGCCGTAACTTTGTATATTTTACTCCCATTCCAAAGTGGCAGCCGGCGCGGCGCCCCATCAGTTTACCCGCGCCGCTGAGTGCCGCGCACCGAAGGAATCTACTTCATTCAGTCGTAAAAGACGCGCGCTCAGTGCGTCGCGGAGGCGACCCGGAGCGGGACCCGCAGGGGGTTGAACACCTCCTCCAGGGCCCGGGCCCGGGGGCCGCCGCCCGAAGTGGGTCATACCAGCCACACGAGGTCCTTCTCCGCGGCGAAATACCCGCCCCATTCCAGAGAGGGGCTCTTACCTCACGTGCGGGGCCGTGCGGGGCCGTGCGGGGCCGCAGCCTCCAGAGGAAACAGACGGCGTGCCGGGCGTGCCGGGCCTCGGGCCTGGACAGGAGCAAACACGGACGTCCTGCCGCTCGTACTGCGGGACTTTTGGGCCTTTCACCCGCTGTGGAAAATACCGCCCTCAGCCAGTGTGTTTGTCGGACCGTTCCACTCACCCCAAAATTGTACATTTTTTTTAGTAGCTCAGCGCAGCTCACAAGGAAATTCACACATTTTTGTTGTAGCGGGTAAGTCCCTGGTGTTGAACACTTGTAAGCATAAGTGTTTAAATTTAGTGTTAAACACTTGCTAGAATTCAAATATCCAGTCATATATAACCAAAATATCAAATTGAGTTCAAACTTTTATCGGCAATCGTTTAGAACACAGTCAACAATGGAAACCCCTAAATTTTGAAGCGAATCGGGAATTTTCACTTGTATGACTCGGACTCTCCTTGTCAGCGTAGCGAAACGTGACGCCGCGCGGTACCGGCGACATGACAAACTTCAAGTACCTACCCTAGGGTGTCTGTGGACAGCGAGTCCCCCGAGTCACCGGCGTCGGCCCCGCGTCCACTGCGCGGCAGGGGAAAAATCATGTCGTGTGTAAATTGGCGCGAAGCGACAAAGTGACAAAATCCATTCTTGCGCATGGTTCCCGACAATGCAGTAATGCAGCGCCCTTCGCGCGACGTCGTTGGAAACTCCTCGACGTGTATTTTCATTTAAGCTGCGTTCCGAATAGATCGGTGGCTTCACTCCTGAAAATGGAACCCGACACCCTCTCCCACCCACCCCTTTTTCCAAGAGGACAAATTTATGCGGCGGCTCCTGCCTAGGTGACTGCAACAAGTGACGGGCTCAGCCTCTTCAAGGAGAAGGAGACCAGAACGACGACGTTTGCTTCTTCCGCTTCTCAACCCCTCTTCACTGCCTCCCCTTTTCTATTGATACGTAGTAGGGAGCGCTACACCATCACATGATAGTTCAAGTTGGAAACTATATTATCTTGTGCGCCCGCTATCCAATTGTGTTCAGTTAGGTCTAAACTAGGATCTTTTTAAATTTCAACTTTGGAGGGTGGTACCTCCGTCATGCTGGCTGTTAACGCCAGCCCGCCCGACCCCCCTGGTCTCCAGGCTGCCTCGCCACACCCAACAAGTAATCAAACTTCAAGGAGTCAGTCGAGGACAACAGGGCGGAGACCTACCGGACCACTCCAGCGAGCCCGTGTCGTAACTCAATCAGTCCCACGCTTTTAATTGCTTCATCTCTCTCTCTCTCTCTCTCTCTCTCTCTCTCTCTCTCTCTCTCTCTCTCCCCCTTCTCCTCTCCTGCTTATTTAGACGCGATATCGAAAGGCTGGCGCGCACATCAGTACAGGTTGAACTAAGGTGTAATGTAGATTATAGCATGACACCTTAGGTTGAACGAGGTGGAACAGATTTAGCTCATTCTTGGAACGATTTGCAGTAGTGTCTGTTGATTTCCAGGCGGCATCAGCTCTCTTTCACAGTGTTGACCAAAAATTTGCCAAGATTGCCAGGTGGCTAATTGAGAAATATTCGCGCTTTTTCACATGAATTCATGTTTATGTGGGCTGTATGTCGGCAAATGGCGTGGCTTTTAAATCCGATCATCCTATGGAGTGCCGAAGGTTATTGTTGACTGCCAGGGTAGCACCAGATTGTCAGAGTGGAGGCTGGAGGCCACCTTGATCGATTTATTTTTTGAAAATTGGCAAACTGCGAGCGTGACACCAGCACTGCGCTGCGCTGCGCTGCGGTGGGTGCGGCGGGGCCGGCGCGTGTCGGCGTGCGGCGCGCCCGCCTAATAGACCGGAAGGCGTGTCGTCAAAGCGTGGGCGCGCCGCGTGGCGGTGACGTAGCAGCGGCGAGCGCGCGCATCGCTGATCAAACGGCGGGCGGGCAAACACAGCTTGCTCGCTCTTCATTTTGCTCATCCCTCCCTCCCTCTCCCTCTCCCTCTCCCTCTCCCTCCCTCTATCTCTCTCTCTCTCCAACCCTCTCTCTCTCCCACCCTCTCTCTCTTTTACCCCCTCTCTCTCTCACCCCCTCTCTCTCTC
>NW_026267166.1:2267290-2271119 GCF_000697945.3 Frankliniella occidentalis
TTTACGGAATTTTGTAACATTTTGATCAGATTACAGAATTTTGTACCCATGTTACATGTTTCCATATCACAAGAGGCTGATACAGAATTCTGTATCAAATTTGATACAGAATTCTGTTTTATTTTTTAGAGTGTAATGCTTCAAAATTATTTGCAAGCTGTAAGAAAGATCGTTTGCAATACCATCCTATTCTTTGCAATAGTGTTGCAGTGTGACTGTAATCACTATAACTCGAGAAGGGATTGAGCTAGACCTGCAATTTACAGGGCAAGATTAGATCATAAAAAAAAGCCAAGATTTGAGCCCCCTAGCTCAAAACTTGGCTGAGAACGTACAATTTAAAAAGCACTCGGAAAATATTGCGAATTTGTTATGGTTTCCTATGGACTAACACATTAAAGTAGAACCCGAAGGGCCAAAATTATGTCCGTTTGGCTCTCTATAACCGTTTGTGCGCGAAAGCGAGGTTCCTACACGAAAAAATGACCCCAAAACAAAAAATCTTACTCTCCTGAGAGCGAGATACCTGACTCACTCAATTTGAGTAATAATTCGCGGTCCTCACAGAATGAGAGTGAGGTTCCTCACTGCAACTGGGCGAGGTCAGGGAACTCTTACTCCTCCAGAGTGAGAATTCGGTGCATAAGACTCAAATAGGGTAAGCCTTATAGTCATCACTCTGAGCGAGGCAAAATTGTCTCAGTCATTTCAAGCACGACACCTCACTCAAAGGTTTTCAGTGTTCATTGACAATTTTTTCCCATTTACTAAATGGATATATTTTGACTTGACTATTTCCTAGGAGCCGGGAAGTATTGAACTGCTGGCTGCGCGTGGGCCCTGACCTGAGGGGCGAGGCCACCCTACCTCCCAGCAGAGAGCCCCCGCCCGCTCCGCCGCGCCACTCTTATAAGAAGCGGGCGCGCGCAATACGGCCATGATTCATTAATGAGTCAAATCTCAGGGTTTTCTTGGAGAGGAGGAAGGTATGAAAAATTTAGCAGAACCGTGGGGAATTCACTTGTTCTTAGTGTGCTGCCGGGCGACGCAGTGCGGCTAAAGGCCGTATCACACTGCAGGCTGGGGGTGGCGTTGGCGCTGGCGCTGGCGTTGGCGGTGGGCGTTGCACCAATCACACTTGAGCGTTGCCGCTGCGGTTGGCGCTGGCGTTCACAGCCTTCCAATGCTCCTGGATACGTTAATTTTCGTTAAGAAAAGGCGCATTTTCCGCCAACTTTTGGCGTCTGCTCAGTTCGAGTTTGTAAACACCCTATCACACAAATATATAGGTGTCCAGTGTTGATTTTATAATGGTTAGAATTACAAATCGCTATCGCCAATATCAAGATTACATGTATAGAAGAAGAAGAGCTATTATTGCTTTATTTGGTGTTGTATTAATACAAGAAATATCAAAGCGTTTCCCAGAGAGAAGTGTATGGGTGCATCACTACATTGCACGAAGAGATCGGCTTGGGTGTCACAACACTCTTTTTATGGAGTTACGTACAGAAAATCCAGAAAAGTACAGAAAGTGAGTAAAGTGTGACATGTTGTGTTACTGTAGCCTTCAAGTAAATGGTAGGAAGTGCCCATCCTACTTGTGTGCTTCCCTTTGGTGGAGTCCCACAAGACTTCATACTTATGACTTCCTTCACTAAATCTACTTCTTGCTCTTTGGTTAGAATATTCTTTTTGCCATTCATTTTCCCCCTCATGCTCATGATTCACTCAAATAAAAATCAGAAATCAGACGCTGCACCGCTCAGCCACTTGCTCACGACACGACAGGTTCAGACTTGTTTTTGTGTTATTGTTCTCTCTGAGTTGTTTGGCGCGCAACTGATCGAGCCACGTGACTGAGAGCTCGCATCTGATTGGATGGCGCTGGCGTTGGCGTTCGTGAAAATAGACGCTCGGCTATTCTCCGAGCGCCAGCGCCCAGCGCCGACTGCTGAGCGCTGATTGGTCGGCTGGAGCGCGCCAACGCCAGCGCCAGCGCCAACGCCACCGCCAGCCTACAGTGTGATACGGCCTTAAGGCCAGCTTCGCTCGCTGGCTGAGGCCGCTGCGTGTGCTGCGAGCCGAGGCCAGGGCCATGTTACCGCTGGAGGTGCTGTCTGTTCTATAGTGTTGTCCAATCTACTGATCCAAATTGGTCTGCAAGCCGTGCTCTGTTAAAAACTTTCAGTGAATTTCACTGTGAGCTACAGTTGACTAGCAGAGCACCGGAGCTTACGGTGAATTTTCACCGTTCATTGCAGCTTACAGTGAAACTCACCGCAAGCTTTTATTGTGTCCATCTCTACCAGGGTGTGTTACACGAAGGCCTGACATTGCGGATGATTGATAAACCTGTGGAAAGGGGAGGGAAGAGGTGGCGAGGGAATGCCGTCCGTAGTATAACTGCGCTACGCGTACACGAGCGTACGTGAATAACTTTTAATTAAACCCGATGCGCGACTGTACGTAAACCGATTTAACCCCCGCCCTTACGCCGCCCTGATTCGTTACGGAGTAAACGAAATCCATGCGCCGCCAGTAGTGGACCCCAACCCGCCAGCCCAGCGGGCTGCAGCCGCGAGGAGCGAAGGTTTTAGTGCCCCATAAACAATGAAACAGTGCTTCGCGTTTTTACGACGACGCTTGCACAAGAGAGAAAAAAAGAATGTGAGCGTATAGTAGTTTTATAAGGGATGAAGTAGTGGAGGATGGGGATGCATGTTGCACTGACGGCAGCAGCCTGGCGGGCGCCGAGCGAGTCTGGCCAGGCGTGCGTGCGTCGCGTCTCCCTGTCCCGCGGAGGATCGCAGTTGCACTTATAACTTTACTAGAGCTAGATGTAGCTTGAGAGAACTTAAATCAGAAAAATAATTTTATAGCTGAAACATTCTCGCCGAAATATTATTGCAGAAATAACATTCTAGCAAAAACACTTTAAACCTCCCTTAAACTCAAAAGTTTTTTGTTTTGCAATTTCAACTTTGTTTCTTTCTTTGAAACAGTATTGCAGTTAAAACCGTGAGGTTACTGTTGAATTAGATTGGCAGAGTGGTTCCGGATCGCGCTCCGGCTCCTGGAATCCATACGTAGAGAGCCGAGACCCCCTCCGGCCGCTGCTGGCTGGGGTAGGGGCCGGGCAGGGTTGTCTCCAGATTGCAATGTCCGCAGGCCTCCCCTAATTGGTTCCCAGTCCAACCCCCACTCCTCCCCTCTCCCGCTATCTCACTTTTCTTTAGAAGAGGTCAGTCCCCATATCCACTTCGTCGTTGCCCTCCTCTCCCACTGTTTCTGCGGGCTGGCGTTTGGTATACAATGGTGCGGAAGAGAGCAAGATACTATAGGGTAAGGTCGAGTTAATGCACAACTCCGAAGTGGGTAATAAATGGACACTCGATTTTGAACCACTTGCCCTCTGCACGTTCCGTTTCGAGTTAACTTCCGTCTATCATATGAAACGGCATAGTTTCTTCTTTCGTATGTTGCTTTATTCGTTTTTGCCTATACATTAAAGCACAGTAAAAATGTTCTGGGTGAGTTTAAAAGGGCAAAACAGTACATCTTCAGTGAACATTTTTTCTCAAATTACGAAAACGCTTCCAAACAGTGTGTCATTCGCGCTGAGACCTCGCCTGGGACAATCAAAAACGATAAAGTGATGAGTAAAAATATGGGCCTTATTCAGAGGGTGCGAAAATACCACGTCTTTTTGAATCCACCCCCCCGAATCCACCATCTTCGAGCATATGCATGACACTTTCGTTTTACTTTGTCAAAATGCATCGATCCATGTCAATCGATTTTTTAATAGTATTCAACATAGAGAAAC
>NW_026267166.1:2271437-2272597 GCF_000697945.3 Frankliniella occidentalis
ATCCGCTAGATGGATTTGATCCACCGTGGACCCAGCTCTGAGTGTGGTTTTTGCCCCGTCAGTAAAGAAAGAGCAACGAGAAAATGAGGGAAAGAAAAAGAAATAATAAAAAGATGGAAAACGCCACGGGGCGTAGGGAAAACCTGTGCAGCGTAGTGCTAGGTATGCATGCATGCCAACGGGCCCCATGTCTGCCAGTCCTGCTGCTTTTTTTGCCCCGTCTGAATTCGCATCTCCATTTGCCCTATTCAAGCGTGGGCCCCGGCGGCCAACACAGAGAGAAGGGAGCTGATTTGGATACTGAGGGGGAAAAGGGATTGGGGGGCAGATGGGGTGGGGGGCAGGCTCCTCTCCTGCATCAGCCAAGCTGCAGGGGTGCGGTACGGCGCCTGCTGGATAGGCAACCGTTGCACACTCGTGCGCTCAGCGCGAAGCAGTGCCTACCCCGCAGGCGCTTCGCTACCAACAGCAGCAGCAGCGCTCGCAGAGAGTGGGGGGGGGGGGGGGGAAGAAACGGCGGGGGTTGCGGGGGGGGGGGGGGGGGGGGGGGGGGGGGGGGGGGCTTAACTCGCGGCGCTGGTGGCTGCTTTACGGCCTCACGTGCGGCCCAGGCAATCCGTTTGAGTCGCCCCCGCCGGGCGGCCACGCCCGCACCCACCGGAGAACACACAAGGGGTTGGTTGTGGCGGTCCAGCGTGCTGCGGCCGTCGAAGAATGGCGAGAAATCCCTTGCGCGCTGAGAGCCAAGCCGTGTCGAGTGTCGCTTACGTCGCTCACAGGCACGGCCGTTTCGGAGTGACGCGCGCGCCTGGCGATGCCGGCCCTGCATTTTTACGCCCACATTGACCCTAATGCAAGGCCGGGTGGTCCGCGGTGGGGCGAGGCGAGGTGGGGCGGAGCCGGGTGGGGCGGAGCCGGGTGGGGCGAGCGGAGCACCGAGGGAAATCAGACGGAGCGAGGAGGCCCCTCCAGGGCGCTGGACACAGCCGGACCCGGACGGCCCGTGGAGAACAGCTGGTAGCTGGACATGGTCGCTGCGCGGCTGCACGGCGGAACAACGGAACATTCGGGAGGTTTCAGTGCACAGTTTTTGGAAAAACATAAATATTTACCGTCTTCCTGAACGGATTTGCGATTTGGATAGAGTGCCCTGCCCTCCC
>NW_026267166.1:2272647-2273171 GCF_000697945.3 Frankliniella occidentalis
CACAGCGAGCGCAGCGTGGAGCGCTGCCCACAATGCCTCTTACTCTGCGCTCCCGGCCTGCCGAGCTATGGGCACCGCTTTTACAACGCGTTCCCGCGCCCGAGGATGACCGCACTCTGCAGTGTGTGCACTAAAGATAAACTAAGTGGACAACTGCTCTACACTTGTAAGTGTGGAACTGCTGTAGTTCAATACTTGCAAGTGTGCTACTCCTCGGTTGAGCACTTCCTACACATATGAGAGTTCAATCCAAGGAAGTGTTCAACCGAGGAGTTGTACACTTGCAAAGTGCACACCTACCGAGTTAAACACTTGCAAATGTACGACTATACGGAGTTGCACACTTGCAAGTATTCAACTTGCAGTTGCACGCTTAACAAGTGTAGAGCAGTTTGAACACTTTAGTTTATCTGTGTGGTGGTGTTGGCGCCGCACCGCACCGCTGTCCATCAGGCGGCAGCACACGCAGCCCCTCACACTCGCCACATTCCCCTTCGCGGTGCGAATGGAAAGGCTAGAATTGC
>NW_026267166.1:2275308-2276149 GCF_000697945.3 Frankliniella occidentalis
AGAGGGAGGGGCCTCCCTGTCCTGGTGAGGCGAGGGCCGGCGGGGACGCGGCGTAACCTCCGCCGACAAAAAGGGATCCATTATTTATCACCAGCATTCGGGGCGTGGCGTTGCGGCCGCGGAGTGGAGCTCCCTGACTGACGCGGAGGAGGTTGACGGGGAAGCTCCACCTGTGCCCGGGGCGCCGTGGCCCGGGGCCGCGGGCGGCCGCGGGGCAGCGCGCCACTTGCGGCACCAACTGAGCGGGCTATCCCCGTTATTCGCCGAGCTGCGCCGCGCGCTGCGGGTGACTCGTACGAATACATTGCTCGGCTCGGATGGCCGCGCATATTTCAGTGGAGACAAAACCGAACAGAGCACGGCAGCGGCGGCGCCCCGGGTCGCCCGGGCCACCCGCGGCGCGTCCGCCTCGTCTCTCTCCTCCCCTCCTCACTCGTCACCCCGGTACCGGTGCTGGGCGCGCTGAGCTCGCCCAGGCCCTGGCGTGTGTGTGTGGGTGGCCCGCCCGGGCGCCCTTTTTGGCCCCGCTTGTATCGGGGGCTTCCGCTCCCCCCCCCCCCTTCCCCTCCCGCTCTCGCACGCCCGGCCTGCTTTAATCCGCTCATAGTCACAAATAATGGAGTAAGGTTCGCCAGCCCGGTCCTCTCTGTGCTTGAGCGGGGGACGCACACTCACTCGCACACAGCGGGCTGGGAAGCTGTCGCTGAAGCAAACAGCGCAGCCTCCACGGAGGGTCCCCTCGGGATGGGGGGAGTCGAAAAGCGCCGCGGTTACCTGGCGCAGGGATTAAGAGGCGATTAACAGCGGGGGCCGGCGCGTAAACGAGGAGGCCGGGGGCGGC
>NW_026267166.1:2276199-2279847 GCF_000697945.3 Frankliniella occidentalis
CCTTCCACGCCTTTCAGTTATTTTATATTGACATACTTTTCAACAAGACACGCGCGAATTTCGCGTGTCATTTCTCTCTTGGATTGACAGCTGCCTTGCTACGCGCGTCACCGCTGCAGCGGGATCGCTTGCTGCTGCTGCTGCTGCTGCTCGATGTCTTTCGACGACATGACTTGGCGAAACTGGTTGGCAAGTCCCTGCTCCCCCCCCCCCCCTCGAACTCGTCTCCCCCGCTACTTCTCTTTTCCCTGCCGCTGCTGCTGCTGCTGGACGCTCCGCAGCTCTTTTCGAGAGGACCAAACCACCGCAGTAATCTGCTGCGCTGTTCCCATCTGGTTTCCAGGTCAATTCCGCCCCTCCACTCCCCCCGTCCCGTACCCCACTCGGTCCACACTGCTTGGCCGTGCTGCTGCTGGTGCTGCTGCTGGTCGGCGCACGGGGGACCCCTCTCTTCTTATTATAACGTGAGCACACACAGCCACGGCCCCCCTTCCCACTTTACCTTCCTCTTATCGTCGATAGGCATCGGCACTAATGTGTGCGACACAAGCGTGCCAACGTGTGGCTCCCAGGCGGCCGGCCGGACCCGGACGCACGGCTCAGCACCCCGTGTGTTGTACACCGGACGCCTCCGAGTCGCCGCCGGGGCTGTCCTAGGGCGAGGGCTTGGAGCCGGGGCCCGGCCCGGAGGCCGTGCTGGACCGGGTGGAGTTGGGGCCGCCGCCTGACCAGGCCGCACCCGCGCGCCCCATTGTTCGCTGGCTTTGGCAAGCGAGCTCTACTTGTCTCCCGCTGTGGTGTGCGTGACCAGCGCGGTCAGCGTCGTGTCATCGCAAACGCGGGAGGAGGAAGCAGGGTCATTGAGATCAAAAGAGACCACAACAAATGATTTATCACGTTCTCATCCATTTATTAAATTCATCCTACAATACAGTCAATGCTCTTTGCCGGAAAGGCCCATAACGTTATATTCCTATTATTCTGTGTATCATTTTTCGAATAGAATCCGCTAGGGGTTATATAAATTTGATATCAAGTAAAATCTTTATCTTATGATATGTCTCAGTATTCCGCAATTCACTCTGCAAAATGCTTTGTTAAGCTGACAGTGAGCATTTAATTGTCGGCTAACATTTAAGAGATACTATCACAAAGGCACAGAAATACACTCAGAACTGACACATTTTTAGTTCAAGAAAAAAGGAGAAAAAGCTTGATCATAACAAACAGAATAAAACAGCTTACACAGCTACTTTTGATCACATATTTACCTAACAGGCATACCTAAAGACATTTAAACTTGCAAGTACGAGCAAGTACATAAGGTAATTTGAAAACGGTAAGGGACAACATTATTGTAACACAAAAAGCAAGATAACAATATATTTGACTAGCGCTCGTTCACACTTTGGTACTTTTACTTTCCATTAACTCTCTGAGACTTTTATATTATTCTACGTGAAGATAAGAAAATATTTCTTGGTAGCTTTTAACAGTTGTTCATAAAATATTTTGAATAAAAAAGCTGTTATGACATACTCATAGACACCCAAGAAAATGCACTATCTTAGCCTCGCGTTGCAGTTTTACTGACTTCTCATAAAACCACAAACGACAAAAAACTACCGCATATTGAAACTGAATAGATTTACTTTTGCTGCATGCTGTAGTGCTTTCATTTTCTTTCCAGACTGTGGCAGTCCCGGTGTCGCAGAGTGGTTTTACCCCCCGGCTCCCGGCACCCCCCCGGTACATCAGCCCTAGGTATAGTGTACCGGGGGTACACTGTCCCTAGGGCACATGTACCCCCCCATCTCGAGACCCGGGGGTACACCCAACCTAGGGCTGGTGTACCCCCGGGGGGTACACTGTCCCTAGGGCACATGTACCCCCCTACCCTCGACCCCCGGGGGTACACAGAACCTAGGGCTGGTGTACCCCCCGGGGGTACATGATCTCTAGGGCACATGTACCCCCCTCCTCGAGACCCGGGGGCACAGCGAACCTAGAGCTGATGCACCCCCATCTGAGGGGGGCACACGTACCCTAGAGTTTATGTATCACCCGAGATTCGTACGCACAACACCTAGAGTTAATCAAAGCTCGCTTTAGGTTATGTTAGGCTAGGTTATGTTAGGCTAGGTTAGGCTAGATTAGATCTGGCCACTTTAGTGGTGCGGAATATGTGCCCTCGAAGACATGAGGTATGGTAGATCCCTTACCCTCGAGGTAGGGGGTACATGGGCCCTAGGGATCGTGTAAACCCGGGGGGTACAACAGCCCTAGGTTGGGTGTACCCCCGAGGCTCGAGGGGTACACCAGCCCTCGGTACTGTTTACCCCCGGGGGTCGAAAAGGGGGGGTACATCTGCCCGAGGGACCATGTACCCCCCGGGGGTACATCAGCCCTAGGTTAGGTGTACCCCCGGGGGTCGAGGAGGGGGGGTATCTCTGGCCTAGAGATCGTGTACCCCCGGGGGTACCCCAGCCCTAGGTTCGGTGTACCCCCGGGGCTCGAGGGTGGGGGGGTACAGGTACCCTAGAGCTGATGTACCGGCGGTACTCCAACTCGGGGGGGTACAATCGCTCTGTTACACCGGCCTGGCGGCGCGCCGGCGCCCACCCGTCTCTATTGTGGCACCAATTGAATAGAAGTGTATTTGTGACGGGAAGGAACGGGATGACAGAGGATCGATATCGGACATCATCACATCAAGCTTGACAATATCGTGCTGCTCTGTTCGGCTCAGACTGACTCTCTCTCACTCCCTCTCGCTCTCTCTCTCTCTCTCTCACACACATACACACAAGGACACAACACATACACACTTACTCACACACCGACTTAGATTGAAAAAAAGAAACAAATCCACCACCTAACTAGAATATATTGCTCTAGAAAAAATAACACTATACAATTGTGTTTCTAACCAAAGTGGTCAAAGTGTCTAAGTATAGAAATTATCCTACCGAAAGATAACACAGCACCGGGGAGAAAGAGGGGATGACAACAATTTCTGTTCTCGGGAAGATTGGACGCACAGCTGAATAAACATAACGGACGTGAAGTAATATGTGAAGTGTTTTGCTGTCGAATCGAGCAGAGAAGATAACTATCTGGAGCATATCGCGAAGCTCGGAACGGCGCCGCGGCCGCTTGATGCTGCGACTCCGTGAAGTGATGGACCGATGTGGCGGCGGTCACACCCGGTCGCACCTGGTCCCGCTAGACCACGCCGGGTCACACTTGCTGAGCCTCCCAGGCGGTCTTGCTCTGCGGCTCGGGGGATGGCGCCAGAAGCACCTCGTCCTCGGACTTGAGCGGCTCCTGCAACACGAGAGCGACAGTTAGGGCACTCTGGGGGACGGGCCAAGGGTGCGCGACTCGCGCTTAGCAGTGGGCCCGGAAGGAGGGGGTAAGTCGAGGGGTAAGTTTTGTGGCAGTCGGAGTCGGGCGGCGGTATGGAAGTGGCCGCAGCAGCACAGAAGTGGGGTTTACCGCCGCCGCTCCGGGTCTGCCCAAAGTTTGACTTATCAACCCGGAATTTAAATCTCCCGCCCATCTCGTGGGGAGGAGAGCCTTGGCCGGGAGATTACAGCACTACAACATAGTCGCGTCGCTGTCACCATGGCAACGCCGGCCATTTAC
>NW_026267166.1:2283812-2287280 GCF_000697945.3 Frankliniella occidentalis
GCACGCGCAGAGGGGCTCCCCCTACCCCTTCCGGATGGGGGTTTGGCAGCCCCCCGATGGTGTAAGGTGGTGGTGCCGTGGCGGCGGCCCCTCCCCCCACTTCCCCTCCAAAGAGATAAGACCCAGACGGAGCCCGACGCGGAGCGCCTCAGAAAAATTGACAACGTGGAAAATGTTCCCTCGCTGCCACTTAGCCCCCGAGCAACAGCGGCAGACGGGGTGGCGGTGGACCGCTCCTCTCCGCCAAACACCGAAGACGGCCGCCGGAGAGAGGGTCGGCGCCGAGATACCGACACAGAGAATAGCGCGCCGCACTCGGTGCTTTACTTTCAGATGTCGAAAAAAGGCGGGGAAGCCACACCACCGCCGCTTGGCACAACGCAACCCCCCGAAAAAAAAATCATCTTTTTGTGTCTGTCGACCGCGGGCGCGATATATTATGGGTGACAAAAGTTATTAGCGGCTGAGAGACGCGCGGTGAAGCAGAGCCGAGCGGGGCCGAACGGAGCCGAGCGGAGCCGAGCGGAGCCGAGCGGAGCCGAGCGGAGCCAGCGGGCGACAATAAAAAGGCTAAGCGGTTATTGTTCCGCAATCAGGGCACGTTCGGTCCGCGCGCAGTCATCAACCCGAGGGGGGGGGCATCGCTCGGGCTTAATCGGCCGTGACACGAGCACATGCAGGACCAGCTACAAGCACTCCACACCCTGACCACCCCTCCCGGCCCCGCGGCCTCGCGCCCCTTCAAACCCGTTAAGAGCGAAACGACGTTTTCTCATTTCGAAGACGCATGGTCGGGTCATTTACTTGCCACAACCGTTGGGGAGGCGGGGGAGCTGAAGCTCGGCCTGACTCGACTCACCGCCTTGAGGTTGCACTGCAGCGTGGCGCCGACCAGCGACGCCAACGACGCCACCACGACGCCGGCTTCGAGCTCCGAGGAGGTGGACGCCGCCGGCGAGGCCACGGCCACGTCCGGGATGGGCGTCGTCGCCTCGTCCGGCTCGGAGAACGCCGACGGCGAGGCGGTGTTGGTGTCGGGCGCCGGGCACTGCAGCCTCTCGGACGCCAGCTGAAAATGAGTCGGGTCGAAAATGAGGATCATCCCTGTGTTTTGCTGGTAGGCAGCCCCCGAGCTGCCAGAGTTTGTCCCGCTCATGGCGGCCTCGGCCCCCGAGCCACTGCGGAGCGTGACAGCCAAGTTGCGACCGGCAGCCCCGCGGCGCCGGAGCCCCCGACTCACTTGTGGGGGCTGCTGCTGCTGCTGCAGAGGTTGTTGATTAGTTTGGTTCGGCTGCGGCGACAGCTGGGGGGCGGTTAGCGAAAGAGTTTGGTCCACTTGTTGCAGTAGTTGCGGTTGCAGCTGCGGTAACGGCTGCGGCGACTGCTGCAGCAGCTGCGGCCCTGTTATTGCTGCCAGTTGTTGCGACTTGGGCGGTGTTTCTGATGACGGTGACTGCCGCCCGGAGCCGGCGGGTGAGATCGGACTCTGAAAAAAAAAGAAAGAAATAATCTCGGATAAAATGAGATACGTGCTTTAGATGACTATAGTAAGGACAGTCCTGGCAAGTCAACCAACCCTCGGCTCCAGGTCGCCGGCGTCGTGCGCGCCCTCGGGGGCCCCGTCGTGCTGCGCGCCCTCGGGCACGCCCAGCTGGTAGATGTTGAGCATGTGCGCCGCCTGCACGTGCACCATCAGGTCCCAGGCGGAGCTGAAGCTCGCGCGGCACGACGAGCACAGCAAGGTGGCCTCGTGATCTGCCGGGGACAACAACTCTGCGGTAATAAAATCAGGCAGAAGCGGGGAGTCAACACGCCAAAGCCGACGGCAAACTCGGGGCGAGGCACGGCTGAGCCCCGCTCAGTCACACAAACTCACTTGACTTCCCCTCCGGCAGAGTGTGACACTTGCAGGCGAACCGTAACTTGCAGTGCGCCTTCTTGTGGCTGAGGAGCTCCTGGAGGTCCGTGTACATCTCCCGACAGTTGCCGCATATTAAAATGTCCGGGTTGCCTGCGGAAGGGAGGAGAAGGTAGGGGGGTGCCGTGTTTAGTACACAACTCTGGAGACTATTTCCGTAACGTTATAGTGCGACTTGTTTTGACAGAATTTCGAACCGTTGTTAAAAATGTGGCGATTGGTTTAGTTTTAGCCGTCTTTACTCGCTCGGGAGTCTAGCAGAGTTACTCACTGAAGACGTTGATGGTGGCGGGGTGGTGGCCGTTGAGCGGCGGCGAGGCGGGCCCCGGGCCGGGCGCGTGCGGCTGGAGGTGCGCCACGGGCGGGCCGCCGTTGAGGAGGTGGCCGTTGAGCGGGTGGCCGTTGAGGGGCGGCGCGTGCTTCAGTCCGGGGGAGCCCGGCGGGCCCGGGGGCGGCACCGGCCGCGCCAGCGGCACCATGAGGCGCGCGCGCTTGTGCGGCGGGCCCGGGGGCGGCGCGAGGCGCTGCTGCGGCGGCGGCCCGGCCGACAGCCCCACGGACGCGTAGTAGCTGCGGGCAGACGGTCACCTGTCAGCGGCGCGCTGAGCAGTTATGGAAGGAGATCGATCTCCGGGGCGTGTGTGCGGGCAGCGCGTTATACGGCGCGCTGACAGCGAGATTAGCTGGCCGTTTGGCTGGGCCTGACGCAGCACATTTGTTCCCGAGGGGTGGAGGGGGTGCCAGAGGCGGCCAGCCAGGCGGCTAAAGGTAGCGGGCTCCGCAAACAGCGTGGCTTTCCGCCAGCTGACCCCTCGCCGCCAGAAGAGAACAGCCCCGGCGGAGAGTCGGGGCTGCGAACACCCAACCAGGCCCGGCCGCTGCGGCCCCCGAAGGCCCAGCCAACCCTTGCCAACTCGTTGACAAGCTGGTATGAACCGTCCGCGGTAAACCTCTGGGGAGTGATAGATCTAGACAGGGTTCCAGGGGCCAGCCCTTCCCCCTCCGCGCTCCGCCACGCACGACGGTGTGCGCTCATGGTTTTGACACTGACAGGTCCCCCAGGGTCTCAGGGTACCACGCGCTGGCTTGGCCTGGCGGGGCGGGTCGTGGTGGGCGGTGCTGAGCGCGGGGAAAGGGTTAGCGTGCGGTGTGGCGCAGCGTGGCGTCGGCCTGTCTCATCCGAGTATAATGGACGACTCTGGCGATGGGGCGATAGGCAACACTCGGACCCGGTGCCATAAATCTGCCTACCTCCCAGGCGGAGGGTCGTCATACCGGGCGGCTGGCCGACGAATAACCAAAACACGTCGGGATGGGGGGGGGGGGGGCTATGGGTACAACCGCACGCCTGGTCGCGCCGGGCATCCTAACGAGATCGGGGAGGGCCTCCAAACAAGCGCGAAAGGCCCTTCATGCCCCAATCCCTCCCACAACAGTCCCTGGCAGAGCGAAAGTATCATCGGCTCCAAATAATGAATCACCCTAACGACAGACACATTTTCTCTCTCTCTCTCTCTCTCTCTCTCTCTCTCTCTCTCTCTCTCTCTCTC
>NW_026267166.1:2296506-2297052 GCF_000697945.3 Frankliniella occidentalis
TCTCTCTCTCTCTCTCTCTCCCTCTCTCTCTCTCTCTCTCTCTCTCCCCTCTACTGTCTCCCTCTCTCTCTTCGCGTGATCCGCTGTGCATGGAGCGAAATTACAGCCCGGCTCCGCTGTGCTCCGCCATTGTCTGGTGCGGTATCACAGTGCCCCACTCTCTGTGAGAGCGCGGCGCCGAGCCGACACTGACAGTCGGCTCTGCTCGGAAGAGAGCTCTGCGCAGCAGGACCCCCCGAAATAATATCCCACCCTGCGTCGTCTTCGTGCCGGTTCTGTTTCCCTCCCACATGCACATTTAAAGAAAAATGCAATGTTTATCATTTTTCAAGCATACTGTGTTGTGTCCTTGCCAAGTTCTTTAAGATAACAAAAAACTGCAACATTCCGTTAAAGTTAGATTGGCAATACGGTTGATTTAAACCCTTACTTTTATTCAAAAAAGTAAACTGTTAAGGGGGGATCCTAGTGTAGCGTCTCAAAAACAAGGGTAATTTTGGGAATTATTTTTTAAAAAACTATAGCTCTTACCAAACTGTACAAAAC
>NW_026267166.1:2297102-2298424 GCF_000697945.3 Frankliniella occidentalis
CCGGCAACGGCCCCACCCCGCCGCTTCTTCCTACACAATCACCACAACTCAAAGCCCCCCTCGCGCCTCGCCGCGCCACGCCCCGCTCGACCCTGCCGCCCCAACACTTTGAACCCCCTCCCCCACCCGTGCATGCATAGCCCGGCATAGCCCCGCCTGCGGCAGCCTCGGCCCTCGCTGACCCAAAACCGCCTAAAACCAACCGGGCCCCCTTTTCTCTCGCAGATTTGTTTCTTTCCGTTCGCATAGCAGCACAAGGCCCCCACCCCCTCTCACCCGCTGGACGTCGCCTCCACCCCGTACGCTGTCGCGCTCCGGTGACCTCATCCCCCCAGAGAGACGCTATTTTTGTCGGCCAGGCGTGGCGACGCGGCCGTTAGGCGCGGGGCTGGCGGCGCCTGGAAGGACCATGCTAGGGGGCCACGCCTCTATCACGGCCTCTAGGGGAGAGGTGGGGCAAGAAAGACAAGAAGACAAGTCAGAGGAGCGGGGCCGGGCTGTTGGGCGGATTATATGGGGGGGGGGGTCGACGTTAGAGGGTTGCACATCTGATCGCCTTAGCGCAAAAGGGCACAACTACTCAGCCGCCGCGCCCGCTGCCCTGCAAGTAGTATCGGGGAGCGGTGCAGGGCAGGGCGGGGCGGCGGGGCGGGGCGGGGTAGGGCGGCGCTTCCCCATAACGGCTCTGCGGCCCGCGCATGATGCATAATTTAAACATCGGCCGCGGCGGGCGGTCCTGGGTCGGCACGGGGCCGACGGAGCCCCCGCAAGACAAAGTGCCTCCCGCCCCCACGCCAACAAGGGCCCCCCCGCCCCGCCGCGCGGCAGCTAGGTAGCAGGGGCGCGGCAAGACGCGCGCGAGCCAAGGTCTTATTTCCTTTTTGTGCAACTTTATCCGATATGCTGTTCGTATGAGGATTTGACCAATCCATAATCGGAGCACAGCGCGTCCGCCAGATGTAGCCCAGTCAGAATCGAAAATGGGAAATCTCCTGCTCAAACTTGGCCACGCGGGGAGGGAAGGCCGCTCGCAGCAGCGACCCCCAGAGGCGCACTGTGGCGAACGCCGCGCGCCCATCCTGCAAAGCTGGTTTAAGCCCTCCGCTGGGGGGTCGGGAGGGGAGAGGTGGTGAACTCGGCTCAGATCTGCCCTAGGGACTATGTACCCCCCGGGGGTACATCAGCCCTAGGTTAGGTGTACCCCCGGGGGTCGAGGAGGGGGGGTACCTCTGGCCTAGAGATCGTGTACCCCCGGGGGTACCCCAGCCCTAGGTTCGGTGTACCCCCGGGGCTCGAGGGTGGGGGGGTACAGGTACCCTAGA
>NW_026267166.1:2298474-2299940 GCF_000697945.3 Frankliniella occidentalis
TTTTTAGTATTTTTTTGAGCAAGTCAAACTTTTAGTACTGGATTTGAGGAAAAAAATTTCAATGTTTTAATTTTTTTTTAATATGAAGGGCACCTCCGATTCCAGATCTTCTAGTACCAACCATAGCCAGGTTCCACCCGAACAAAACACCGTTTCGTGCGACTGTTTTAGACGCACCAGTCCGTGGGAAAGTGTACGACCAGCATGAAACTACATGCTCCCTTGTAGCAGGCCGTGACGCCACACCTTTGAAGATATTGAGACGCTTGTTTTTGCATTTTTTGCATTAAAGTGCCATCTATTAAACCGTCTTCTCAAATTTTCGATACGAGCTACAGTATTTTAAATACAAAATTCGCATAATAAGCATTGTTTTTGAGCCGCTACACTAGGATTCCCCCTTAAGTGAAGCAGTAAAAGTCAATAACTCAAGTTAAGAAAAGTTAAATTTTACTATCGCTTTATTTCGGAAGTCCAACAACTGTTTGGAAAATCGCGTTTCCAAACTATTCGAACAGAATTTTGTTGGAAAATTCCAACTTTCATTTACAGTGCGTGTAAGCAGAGCGATGTTAGGGCATGTCAACATGATCATAATCATGCATGTTATAACAAATGTAACATGATTTTCTAAGAAATGTGACACAGTTTATGTTTTATTGAATGTGACGCGATGTGACGTCACAGTGTTCGATTTACAATGTTATCATGGTTAAAGAGGCATAAGAAGCAACCGTGGACCACCATGATGATTTTTGGCCTGAGAAGCCCAAGCCCAAGGTGCAAAGTTTAACATAGCCAATGAAATTTAGCTCTCAGTTGGCCGAGGATCCTGCCGTCAGATAAAAATAAGCAGGAGAAAAAAAGTCTCATTTCCAGAGGGGGATGAAAAACAATGAGGGTTGGGGAGGGGGTGGACCACCGGGGGGTCGTGTCCGAGCCAGCGCGCTCTCTTGGTCGAGTGTAAAAGTTTGAGTGTTGCTCCGCTCATAAGTCTAGTCGGGGGTGCTGCTGGCGGTGCCGGTGCGGGCCGAAAGAAGAAGAGTGGTTTTGGCTGAGCGGTATGAATTAATTAGTCGACTCGCCAAATTGCGCTTGATTAACGGGAGAGCTGTCCGGGGGAATGGAGATTTAAAACACATAGAGCTAGCACCAGGCGGTCCGCGCCAAGACGGGGGCGGCTGGTATGAGGGAGGGACGAGAGGGCGGGAGGCCGGAGGAGGGTCGCGACCGGATGCCGGACGGTCCTGCCTTGCTTTTCCTGCCGCCGCGCATTATAAAGAGCGGGATGAAAAATTCAAGCTAGTTAGTATGCGTGAAACCGCTCGGGGCGCGGGACACGTGACGCCGAGGAGGCCGGGACATAAATTTAAAAATTTCATGGCGCGGCAGACTTCAATTAATCAGCGGAGAAAAGCGCGGCAAAGGAGGAGGAGGGGGAGGAGGAGGAGGAGGAGGAGGAGGAG
>NW_026267166.1:2299990-2305317 GCF_000697945.3 Frankliniella occidentalis
CCCTCACCCACCTCGCCCCGCGCCCCGCAGCGCCGCCGTGCGACTGCCCCGATGCAAGCTGTGCGATATCTGTTTCCGATCGAGGCAGGACAGCTCGGGGCGACCAGCGCTGCTCACGCCGCGCGCCTCCCTTTGGCCTGACTGCAGTCGTCGGCAGGGCGGCGCATTTACATCGTCTGGCGCAGCTCGGCGTCGGGGGTAGAGAATAATGTCGAGCAGCCACAAAGCGGAATTCTATCAGTCTCGCGGCAGCGAAACGCTTTCCCGCTTTCCATGACTAAAGTACTTTCTATAGAGGCGCAGGGCAATAAGGCGGAGAGGGTTTTGTGGGCGCGCTGTGGCCGCGGGGGAAAGTGGGAGTTCTGCTTGACCCAAACAAAACACCGAGAGACGCCAGAGCAGGCGCGCCTCTGCCGAGGTTGTTGGGGTTCGTCCTTTCATCGGGCCCGTAAAGAAGGGCTGGGCGGGCGCGGCGCGACCGTACGCCTGTTTGCGGCTGTAGTCGGCCCAGCTGGCCGCGGGGCCTGGCTGGCTGGCTGGCTGGGCAATTCTCAGGAATACCTCGGGCTGCGGTGGTGCGGTTTCTGCTGGGGGCGCTACTCGGAAAAAAAAATCCAAGCAACATCGGAAATGAAAGCTGATGATACATCTGAGCCGAGGTTGCTCAAGGGGCTTTTCCAAATTCACAATAGTAGCTTATTTTGGTCAAATTTTGAAAGTTCTCGCTGCCGTGTGCTGAGGCTGAAAGCACCCTCATTGACGGATCAGGGGGAGGGGGGGCTCTCGCTGTAAAAATCCCCCATTCACTCGTTGGATGTTTCTTCTTCAGGACTGATGGGGGTCGGCGCCTGCAGGAGTGACACCCCATGATGCGTCTTAACGACAAAGTTCGATATGTTGCGCTATACGGTTACACAAAGTCCGATGTGCTGCGCTCCCGCTATACAAAGTTCGAGCTGCTGTGGTCCGGTTACACAAAGTTTGATCTGCTTTTGGACGCTTTCGGAAGTCCCATGTTTAAACCTCTCTACCACAGTTTTACCGTTGTAGCATTCATTTTTCTTTTCTTTTGAGTAGGCCTATAATGTTCTACAGTCTTTCAGTAACGTGAAGCAGCTTTTACTTTTTTCTACCGGTAATATTATCGACCACATTAATAAAATACACTGCGCTGCACGTCGGAATGCATCAAACTTTGTGGAATCAGAATGAACTTTCTCGTTAGGACGAAATGTCGCTCCGTTCTAGCAACTAGCAACTAACTTGGCTTTAAAAACTAATTAGTCCCTATAGCAATTGTTTGATTAACTACTATCCTCAAATTGCTTTAGTTCCGACGACTAATCTTTCTTTTTTCCCGTTTACGCTGAGGAAGCGGAAGCCGGTAACGCCTCCTCCGCAACCCGCCAAAAAACACGGGGAAAGGGGGGGGAGGGGGCTACCGCCTCTGCAAGCGATATTTATACAGGTGTCGAGAGACTGGCGGCACGAGAGCCTCGGAGCGTGCCAAGGCGCCCCGCGGCCCCTCCCCACCTGGGCCGTCTGGCCAAGTGAGTCACTGGGCCGGGTCGGGGACCCACCGGGGCACCCACCGGGGCACCCGCCGGGGCACCCGCCGGGGCACCCGCCGGGGCACCCGCCGGCCGTCGGGGCACCCGCTGGGGCACCCACCTAGGACCCACCGGTCAGCAACCGGTGAGTGAGCCACCGGTCACCAAACGCACCGCCCACACACGCACACAGCCGTTTCCCAAAATGTTTCGTGAGTCCATTTCCCCGAGGCACTCCGCAATCTCGTTCGCCAAACCCTTCCCCCCTCGCCCCTTTCCAATCTGGTGCCGCCGGACTCGAAAGGTTAAAAAAATCCACGATACAGGCGGGCTACCGCACGGTCAGCGGACGGCGGACGCTTTCATCGTTTGGTCAACGTGAAAAAGGAGGAGGGGTGTGTTTATCCATCAAGGCAGCAGGAAAGCATCAAAAGGTTGCGACTAGGCCGGGTAGGCAACCTCCACTGAGGCAGCCCCCAAGGCTTCGGGGGAAAAAAAGAGAGCCGCGCCAAAAGAAATCAGGGAACGAAGGGGAAATCACTTGCGAAGTAGCTCGTACATATTCCCCCGAAATGGCCCGAAAGAAAGGCGAAACAGACCGGAAATAGACACGAAAAAGGTGGTAAAATAGTCGCGAAATACCTTAGAAATGCTGCGAAATACCGCGAAATACCCTGTAAAAGTCCGAAATAGGCGAGAAATAACCGAAATGGCAAGAGAATACCCCGAAATAGCCCGTATGCTACGAACCCAAGTAATTTCCTCCTTGTCAGGGAACCCCCCCAGGGCAAGTTTTCGTTATTCATTTTTCCTAGTGGAGAGCTATCCAAGCAGACTGTTCGAGCCCATGGCCCATGGCCACATTCCCCGTCACGGTGGACTTCATGGCGCTGGCAGGCGCTCGGGCCGCTCAGGTCGTGTTGGCGCAGGGGTAATTGGACAGGGTGCAGGAGGGGGGGGGGGGGGGAGGCTCCCGGACACGCGCGACCCTAACAATGGGACCTGCTTGGGTTCGCGTTCAGATTAGCGTTCTCTCGGCGCGCACCCCGCTGTTGCGCACCAGCCTGCCTGCCCGCGGGGCGGGGTACGTGCGGTTGGCCGTTGGTCACGGAGGGACGGTGGGTGACCTTGACGCCTGCAATACTCACCTATCATAGTAGTAATCCCTGCAACAAAGAAAGAAGAGCAACGCGTCAGGGAGGCGGTAGGCAAAAATAAAACAACTCAAAGTAAAATATGTAATTGCTTTTGCACAATAAGGGGTGCGAGGTACGTCGTAGGGTTTGTGTTCTATGCTGATGCCTTTAGGAGATCTAACTTTCACCAGTTTTTTTTTGTCTTCTTTTTAAATCACAAGAGATAGTTGAAATTCAGTGTCCGTGAGACGGAGCAGTCAAAAAAATTAAACAAATGAGGCAGAGCGAACAATATGCGCGTAAAAATATTGCGGCGAGTCATAAGCAGGTGGAAATATACATCTGGGCTGGGCATGTTCTAGGCTACAACAACAAAATAACTTATTTGATTTGTAATAATTACACTGCTTCGTCGAGGAGCGAACTAATACTGTACTGGGGTATTGCAAGCACAAAAATCAAGGTCTTTCCACGTCCACTGACAAAAAAAAAAGTGTAAAAGAATCAAAAACTCACCAGTCGTTCCCAGTTTTCGTAATATTTTGTCTCTTTCTACCAGTTTGGTGAGCTTTCGGCTCTGACACCAAATTAACATCTGGAAACAAAACCAGAATATCGTAAGGTTCTATTTTCAAAACAAAACAAAAATTGTATGTAGAGCAGGTTCGCACAAAAAATTATCACACTTCCAAACACGTCGTTTCAGCCAACAGTTCTCATCTTCCTCCACAAAATTTTAAGACGCAAAACGAAGTAGTCCTTGTCGCACCCACGGTCTCTCGCGTACCGACCCCACGGCCATCGCCTTGTCTTTGCTTACCTAGTGTCTGCCCGAGCACCACTCTCTTGTCCTCGCCCAGGCAGGCGCTGCGAGCGTCGAAGGCGTTGGCAAACTGGACGAAGGCGTAGCCCTTGTGCATCGAGATGCCTGCCAACAGAAACACAGACATCTTTCGTACCTCTTCTATCACCAGCAAAAGGCTTGCAGTGGTTATGGCAGCTTCGTAAGTGCGAATGCCAGACTTTCTTTCTGGATGACGCCTTAGGCGTTATACTAAGGCTAACACCGTTTTGAAGACAATTGTTCAAGATATGTTTATGTCACGTTTACACGGTGAAAATGACTTCACTGTAAACCCAAGTGTTTACATACATTGGAAGTTTGCACTTGCCATAGCGCTACGATATGTGCCGGGTACACACTTAGACTTGTGTGCCACGCATGTTCACACTTCCTAGTGTGTGCCATGCCAGGCACACACTTTGTTGTTTGTGCTTTCAAGTACACACAAGGAAGAGTGTACTATGTACACACTTGGGTTTACAGTGTTATCTTGGTTTGAAAGGCATCGCGTTAAACCCAGTAATCTTATCTCTCCCGCGAATTCAAACGGGGGGGGGGGCTCTTTTGTTTTACTCAACCAAATGTTGAAAACCAATGCCCCGTTTTTATCCTGTAAACAAGAACACTCAACAGTTTGTTCCAAAGGCTTTAAAAAATGTCGCCATATTATGTTCGCTAAGTTGTGTCCGGAGCCATCCCATAGCGCCAAATAGAACCAGAGAATCAGCGTTCTCCGGTGATTCGAATATTCGAACGGTATGGCATGAAGCCCTCTAACTACTGAATTGTGGTTTCACTCGAAGCACTGTTACGCTCGCCCAGTGTGCGCTCTCGCAACACTCGCCACATCACGGTCTGACCTTCCCTAACCTAAAGCATGACCCCGGAACCTGACCTAACCCTCCCCCTAATCCAACCCCTCCCTACAACACGGCACGCCGCGCTCCCAGCCGCTCCCAGCCCACCGGTCCGAGCCACTTAGTCTCGCGCGTCAAATTAGCATAGGCCGCTGCAGGCCGGGCGGTATAGGCTGGTGCGGGGCGGGGCCGCACCCCGAGACCTACTTCCCGACCAGACCTGTCACCAGCACCTCCTCGCACCAACACTACTGGCATACGTCTCTTCGAGGGGCACCAACGAGGAAGCGAAAAGGGGGCCAGTAACCTTGTCCCCCCCCCCCTCCTCCTCCAACACAAAACGTGTCAACGACACCCTGGCGGCTCCCCCTCGGCAGAAATCTCTCTAAGCCAAGCCTCCCGCCCCGCAGGCCCCGCAGCCCTCTCACCTGTTACACGGCGTCGGGGCGGGCGGCGGTCGCGCGCAGCCGTGATGCCACCCACTCGACGCACGCTAAGGCTGTCGACAAGTGTCACGCGCTGGGACACCCCGGCACCCTCGGGCGCGGTGAGGTCGTAGAGGCTGTACGCTGCTCGTCAAAGTGTCTCCTCCCGTCAAATAATCGCTCGTTTCCACTCCTCCGTCGCGTGTTTTCTTCTTGTGTTTGTATGAACATTGGCCGCTTCATTAGAGGACCTATGTATCGGCACCACGCTACTAGAGCTGTCAGAATTTTTCGATCTCGATTTGAATCGACCCGATTTGAATACTACCGATTCCGAATTTGTCTAATTTGATGTCAAACAAATCGAAGTTTCGAATTGGATCCGTTCGACTTCGAATCAACGAACTATGAAATTGTGGGCTATTTGCAGAACTGCCTACTTTGTAATCCGACGCATGCTCAAACGACAAAATCAATATGTTACGTGGTAATACAGAAAAATGATAATTGATTTT
>NW_026267166.1:2310912-2313019 GCF_000697945.3 Frankliniella occidentalis
AGGGGGAGGAGGAGGGGGAGGAGGAGGAGGAGGAGGAGGAGGAGGAGGAAAAAACTGTGCCGCCCAGGGGTCCTCCAAGGCTCCAGCGCACCCGGGTGCCTGGCATGGCCTGCTACAGGTGATTCGTGGCAGTGTCGTGGACCGGCCGTGTGTCCAGCGCAGCCCCAGCGCAGCCCGGGACCTCCCGAGCCCGTAAGCCGCGGGAGCACTCGGACCCCACCGAGCCCCATCCCGCCCCGCCTGAGAGGCCATAAATATTGAGCAAAGTGACGCTATGCCAAAGGGACTCGGGGGTATACATTTGGGATGACGTCCCGGACCGTTCCGGACCGACCGGGTCCCGGCCGCAAGAAGTAAGCAGAGAGGGAGAGCGGCACAGGGGCGGGGCTGCAGCACTGTGGCGGGGCGTGGCGGGGCGTGGCGGGGTAGGCAGGTCAACCCCAACAGCAAGAACACGCTCACCCCAAAGCGATAAGGGGGCCAGGGGGGAGAGGGGTAGGGCGGGTTGTGGATGCGGCGCTGAATTCAGAGATGTGAAAAATGGACACACCACACCGTGACACAGCGGAATACCTCTCTCAAGGGAAACTCCAGGAAAAGTTTGTGTGACGCGCGCGCCTGGGTTGGCCTGGTTACACCGTGGCGATCCTTTTGTTGGAAGGGTGGAGGAAGGCCAATAATAGCAGGGGCAAAAAAAAAGACTACTTGCAGTAAATAGTCTACTTGGAGGGGGGCTGTCCTCCTGCGTGAGTCAGCCGTGAGCCGTGAGTGAGTCGATGTGGGGGATGTGGGGCCCGGCCGGCTCGGCCTGATGTTTATTTGAGCGGACGACGTGATCCCCCCGAGGCGGCTAGGCGCGCCGCCCCCTCCCCCCTGGGCAGAGCCCCCCTGCATCCAACATTGTCCACCCCCTGACCCGCCCGGGACTTCTAATCCCTCCTCTAAAGCCGCGCGATGCGCTGCACCAATCAGAAAGAGCGTTACTCTTATTCTCTTTCTTCCCGCCGCTGTCTGAATAAAAAACCCTGCCGCGCTGCCATGGGCCGGGCTGAATGCATAAGAAGACAGGGGAGGGGAGGCCGTCTAATGGGCCGGCGGCCCCGCCCGGCCCCGCCCGGCCCCGCCCTGCTCCGCCCCGCCCCGCCCGACGATAACCCGCGCCGTCAACACCAGCCGCAGCCTCCAGCGCGCTCGCCCGCCACAAGGCGGAGTGCTTTGACATCCTCGTAAGTGGCGCCAATCTTCCCCGTGCTGTGCTGCCAACTCGTTCTTTTCTCCTTTTGCAAGGTCTTGAATTTAAAATTATAGTCTCAGGAGGTGCTATTGTGTGGTGAGGCGTGTGCCGTTGCGAAGCTAAAGCCCCTGCCTGTATATGGGGACTGTATGACATAATTGTTAAAGCCCTGCAAAGCAATGCTTTCGTTGTAAATGGGTTGGCGTCAATTGCCAAATTCTAGCGTCAATTTGGCGTCCTACGAAGCCAAATCCTAAAAGACGCAAAATTTTGGCGTTCTTTTACTAGACGTCAAGAATTGGTGTCTTATGACGCCAAAATTTGGCGTTCTATAGAGGACGCCAATATTTTGTTGTCATAAGACACTAACCCATTTACAGTGTTGTGATACAAAGCATCTCCTGTGGATGCTTTGTGATACAAATCATTTGGATGCTTTGTCATACAAACCATTTGGATGCTTTGTCATACAAACCATTTGGATGCTTTCATACAAACCATTTCGATGTTTTTTAATATAAAGGATTTCTTTTGTAGCTTACAAAGCAATTGCTTTTCAGCGAAAGAAGGACTTGCAAAATGCTTTGTATTACAAAGCATCTAACTAGCTTAATTTGTAACACCGTTAGTTCCTTACGAACAGCAGTATATTCGCATTACGAAGAATTGGGGTAGTAACGTAAAAGGATCTAAAACAGCCATATTACGAACAATTGTCCTTCATAATACGAACAGCCCCCGTTAGTAATACGAAATGCCTCGTTTGTACTACATACAAGCCTCTTCCTCGAGGGGGTATTCACTTCGGATTTTCGTGTACAGACTACTCCGTATTACGGGTATTACGCGTATTACCGAGTATTACTGGGTATT
>NW_026267166.1:2313550-2313901 GCF_000697945.3 Frankliniella occidentalis
AATTACTTCTATTAAATTTAGAAAGATTCCATTCTATATTCGAAGTTTTCTACGCTAAGACAATTTAAGGGATTCGAACCGATTGCCGATTCGTATCGCACGTCTCTTCACGCCACACTTATTGGTGGGCTGGTCCAGCGGTGAGCACCGCCCGTCGTCCACCGCAGAGCACCCTGTACGCCCTCAGACCACCTTTATACGCCCCAAGTCCAGCCCCGAAGTCCGCCCGCCCGGATCACCGCCAGACCCAGGCACGCCCGTTTAAAAAAGATTTGCCCCAAGAAGTTGCCGAAATCAGCCCGAAAGAGCCCCGGAGGCCACGGGCAGTCCCGCACTTTGTCCGCAGCCATG
>NW_026267166.1:2321576-2324954 GCF_000697945.3 Frankliniella occidentalis
CGTTTTTCAAGCGCTTCCAATCTTTTGTACGTTCAAAGAACAGTTGTTATTCGCAAAAAACTTACAGTGACGGATTCAACAGTACACAGCACGTCATTACGTCCACCGTGACTGTCCACTCCAGCGCGCCTGCGCCTGCATAGACCGGCTCCAGCACTCCAGGGGGAGCAGCAGCCAGCCTGCAGAGCGCCTTCAGCCTACGCGATTCCTTTACTACACGCCGCTTCAGTAGTACAACCCGCTGCCGCTGTTCCACCGCCGCAGCCGCGCTCATTCTCTCTGGGCCGCGCATTGTGGCAGGGAAGCAAACTTTGCTGACATCAATTAATAGGGCGAGGGGTGGCGGCGCAGGTGCATTGTCACAAACTGTCCGCTTGAGCCGGGCGGGGCGGGTCGGGGCGGGGCCAGGCAGCCGAGCCGAGCGCCTTTGTGCGGGCGGCCGGGCCCATTCAACGCGTGCCATTGAGACCTGCGCCCCGGCGCTACACGCACGCGCCCCGCCCCGCCATATCCAATCCCACCCCACCCCACCCCACCCCACAACGTGATTACATGCTCCTCCAGATTGCCGTCGGTGGGCAATGAAGACTACTTGACGATGGCCTCCTGCTGAAGTCAACAGGGGGGCCCCGTGCAGAGGTCGGAAGGACAGAGTGGGCTTGGACCAGCCGACTGATTCCGAAGAGCGCTCTCCTGTACCTTCCGTATAGCTTCGTCCTTGTCGCACTCATGGGGCAGCACCCCTTGAGCGCTCTTTGGAATCAGTCTGCAGGCTCTACCCGAGACTTGGCTAGCGTTGTGCGCCCGGGCGGGCAAGGAGGGTGGGGTCAGGGCTGTCGCTGGCTGCCGCTCTGCCCTCCTCCGTCCCCGCCGAGGCCGGCCCGGCCCGGGCCCACCAACGTCATCGCGGCCGCATCTGTCGCGATATTGATTCCCCTCATAGCCAGCCGCACGGGGAGGGGAAGGAAAAACCGTTCCCCCTTTTATCAATTGGCTGGGCTTGGCTCCTTCAAGGTCCCCGTCCCCGCCCGCTCCAGCGCGCCCCGGCGCGCCCCAGCGCCTGCCGCGCGAGGGGTAGGCAGGCCCGCCGAGCAGCGGTGCGCTCGTGCGCGCCGGCAGCCTACCCGCCGGGTCGCAGGGGCCCGGCCGGGGTAGCTCAGGGTTCCATGACCTCACACACTTGGGATACCCTGCCTCTCTTGCAACTGTTTCCCCCCCTCTACGCACTGTACGAACAAAAAATTAAACTCTAAATGTAAAGGGACAATTTGTCCGTAGAAATGGAACGGATTCGTGCACATCCAGAAAAGGATGCAATTGTGTTCCTTATATTGGACAAAATTGTGTAAAGTCTCACTTTGCGACATTTGGAATGCAATGCTTGAATGCATGACCGTGAACTGGCAAACAAGAGTCCTCCATACTTAATCTATTTCAAATAATCGAAACGTACACGACGCTTATACTTTTTGGGCGGGGCTCACTGTGTAGGTTAACTAGAAAAACTAATGTTATCGAGGTAACGTTTCTTGACGTAATCAAACCAGGAAACGTTTCGTGATGCAACCTGTTTGTGTTGGCACTATCCTTTTGCATGATGTAGTTTGCATCAGGTAACATTACCTGGCCTGGGTCAAATGAAGAAACGTTCCCTCGGTACACTGTGAATTAAAGTAGGTAGGTTTACAGGAAAATTTTCCTTGACACAAGTAGTAGGATTACAATTTAAAATCGTAAAAATACAATCAGTATGTTTCGACTTCAAATCCCTTGGCGATTAAAAAATGTGCTGTTGTAAATTTACAACTTAAATTATAATTCGAGTTTACAATTTTTTTTGTAAATTTACGACGGTATTTTTCACGATGTAACTTTAGTTTTCCCAATGTGTGCATTAATGCCTTTGAGTTGTATAACTTCGAAATCACACAGGTTTATTTATTGCCACGCCGGCTCAAGGTGAATCTCTCTACTAGCTTCCCCTGCTTGCCCCTCGAGAGACGGAGCGGGCGGGCCGCGCAGGGGGCGCCTATGCGTGAACACACATGGCGCCGCTTTGCGCGTCGTTTGCAAAGAAAACAAGGAGGGTTCGCAAATCCGCTCCGCCGCCCATTCCGGACGGGCTGGGTAAGTAAGTCTAGGCGGGCGGGCCCGCACGCCAAAAAATGTTGTTTCTTGAATTAAGTATATTTTGAAGTGTACTTGTGTTTTGTTGCTGGTTTTGTTTTAAAAATACATACTGCTCCATATAAATCTGAAAAAAACGGGCGTACTCTCTGGACGATCCTTGGCGCACTGTGGCTCCTGGAGTAGGTGAACCGACAACACTGCTTTGTACGTATTGCACTGGACGGTATATGGAAGGTTTTTAAGTACACTGAAAATGTACTTGATTCAACCGCCTCTAGTGGGGTGCGGTGCGCACGGACCCGTCCCGCTACAGGAATGCTCTTTGTTTCTTTGAGCCCCGCGCCCGTGGGCCTGGCGCTCCAAACTCGCGCGTTACTCACGTGCTTTCTGCTGTCCTACAGCGGCACAGCGGCAGTGAGGGATGTGCCTGCAGCGGCGGCGCCTGCAACAAGAAGGGTGGAGTGTGAAACAGACTGAACGCTTTGCTGTGTAGCCAGCGGCACGCCTGCAAGACTAGCACTGCTGCCGCACAATGAGATGCGTCGGTGTGCATTAAATTCGCACACCAGCAGGACACGCCACGCCACGCCACGCCACGCCACGCCACGCCACGCCACGCCACGCCACGCCACGCCACGCCACACCGCATCACTATTCACTGCGACATTGCTCGCTTGCTCCACAATATTCGCTCGCGGTTTGGATGGAACAGGGAGAGAGGGGGAAGAGCAGGAGTTGGGGGGAGAGACATTTACCGTGTAAGTTGTCTTGCCCGCTCCCGCTCCCGGGTCTCCACCCGCAGCCCCTGGCCGCCCCAGCCCTTCCCCTCCCCTCGCTACCAGCGCCCCAAGTCTTCATTCGGCCTCGCCCATCACTATACGCCACTTTAACACACATTCGCCACTACGCCGCGCCACTCAACCAGTAACCAGCAAACCGTAACGAAGGGCGGGTGGAGAGACTTCACCCTTTCTCCTGCTCTCTCTCTCTCTCTCTCTCTCTCTCTCTCTCTCTCTCTCTCTCTCTCTCTCTCTCTCTCTTTAGGACAAATGAAAGAATTCAAAAAAATGCTAATTCAACATTTGAACATCTTTATGTTAATAGTGCAAAATTTTTAGGAATTATATTAGATCAACACCTTAAATGGGATGCTCATCTTCATGAATTAAAACCAAATCTTTGTAAATCAATTTTTGGTATTAAAAGAATTAGGTGCCTTACTGATGAACAAACAGCTCTCCTCACATA
>NW_026267166.1:2325904-2326525 GCF_000697945.3 Frankliniella occidentalis
GGGGGGGTGAGAACGGAGGCAACAAGAGCGAGGGGAGAGGAGGGGCGGCAATGAATGGCTCACGCAGTTTGCGGGCCGGAGTGCGTGGAGACTTTACAAGGGAGGAGGCTGGCTGCCAGCCCCGCCAGCCCCGCCAGCCCCGGCTGCCTGCCTCTCTCATATAATTATGAGACTCGCGCTTTGCCGCAGTATGGAGCTCGGACGTCGTGCCGCGCATGAAAATTAAAAGAAATGAGTCACACACACACACATACAGCAGGCACACTCACACATAGGCGAGCACAACGGCCCTGGTCATGACTGGGAAACGAGTGAAAAGATAAAAGGCTGATGTGGATGTTTGTGCCTGCTGTAGCCTGCCGCCGCCGGCTAGGCGCGGGGCGGAGTGTGTACGGATAGGGCTCGGTACACTCTCCACACACTCAAACTCGCGCAGTCGCTTCCTCTCGCACACGAGCGTCACGAGAGAGAGATGGAATTCCTGGTACGCGCTTATATCTGATGGCCGCGCTCGCGCTCTCCGACGCTATGCTCCCCGAGGAAGGCCGACTCTAGCGAGTTGGTATGTACATTTACCCCCTCTACTGCTCCCGTCGTCCTCACCGCGCTGTTGACATTCCT
>NW_026267166.1:2331680-2332687 GCF_000697945.3 Frankliniella occidentalis
GGAGGGAGGGAGGGAATGAATGAGAGAGAGCATTCCCGACATGGCGCTGCTCTGGCGCGCTGGCGCTGGCCTGCATACCTCCCTTTGAAGCTGTAGCGAGAAGGTCGGTAGAGCGGCCCCGCTGCTGCGCGCTGCTGCGGCCCTACAGCTCGCTTCAGCTCGCGCAGCACGACACCTGCATGCCTGCGCACGGCGGCGCTCGCCTGCTGATAACACTCCCGGACAGGTATTGGGCGCTTCCCAGCGCGGGGCCCGCACTGGGTGCAACTCGCGGTGCTGCGGGTGTGCCGACATACCCTCCGCCCTCCGCCCGTAAGGTGCCGTGGCCCGTGGCCGCCCCCCCCGTGGCCCAAGAGGACGTGCAATCCCGCCCGGAAACACCAGCGGTACAGTCGCGTACAGTACCTGCACCACCAGGGCCATAGCGCTGCTGCTGGGCTCCCATCCCGTTCTGTTTTGTTCGTCCGTAACGGCAGCAGAGCAAGCATTTGATGTCCAGACACGTGCGAGCTGCGAGCCTCACCCGCGCCGTGTGTGGGTGGTGGTGTGCGCGCGCATGTGTATGCACTGCATGCAACCAAAGCACCGCATACACCGTTCTTGTTTAGTTCTGTATCTTTTATTATGCTTTTGCTCGCCGTTTTCGCCTGCCTCTTTTGAAAAGATAACACAAAAGGGGAAAAAATAGTTGTGGGTTTATGGGGGGTTTATCCGGCATGCTGCACTACCGTCCCCAGAGAAACTGGAGCTGGAGAGAGAATGGGAGTTGATGAGGGAGGGATGCTAGAAAAAGAAAGAGGCGGATGGAATTTGAGGAGGAGAGCGGAGGAAATGGCTTTTGGTGGCATGGCGGGCGTATCGAAGAGGAGAGGGGCGTGTTGGTCTGCCCTCGGCCTTTCGCTCTGAGTGATCTCCAGCGTCGCATCCTCACACTTTACTTTTCATCTCGTGAACAACGGGGGGGACGGCCTGGCCGACGAGTCCACACACGAGTCCGGAGCCGGGCG
>NW_026267166.1:2334137-2334997 GCF_000697945.3 Frankliniella occidentalis
GCCCCCGCCCGTTCAACCCTCATGGGAGATTGGGCATCTGGTGGCTCCCATCAATCAGAGAGGGACTTTGCACATGTTGGTCTGCTAAGCGGGCGTCGGGGCGCGGGCTTACGCCGCTGAAAATAATTTATTAATCTTCATCACCATTACTATGATTAAACCAAACTCCTCGTAAAGAAGAAACTTTGTCCTCTTATTTTTATTTTTTTTAATTACGCGAGCTGTCGGAGGGCGAGACACGAGGGCGGCTCTGTGTGTGGAGTAAGCAAGCCTCGGCCGACCCGGCGGCGACCCGGCTTAGCCAGGACGGCGGCCCGCCTCCTCGGAATAGAGAGAGGAGAGAGGATTTCAGGGGAGTTAACCACGAGCACCAGGTCATTGATGTTGTGGAGGGCCACACATTAACAGACTCGCACGCACGCACAGACACACACCTGTGCGCCACATTCTTCACGCCAGTCCGTGTTAGCGCCGCCGCCTCCTGTGTGCCGCCTTGACGAGCGCGGTCCACCCGTCAAAACACTAAGGACCGTCTTTATAACGGATAGCGGGCCAAGAAGCCTGAGAGAAATTAAATTTCAAGAAAAAAAAATGACACTGGCAATAAATGAGGCAAAGCATCCCATCTGTCAGCCCATCATCGTGCGAATAACGACCAAGACACACACACACACACGCCGACATGCTTCAGTTTCGCGCCAAAACAAATTTTAAATCACTCTTCTCTTCTGGGGAAAGAGAGGCAAAACAGGAGAGTGACGTCGAAAGAAGGGCTTGCAGGCTTTCGCGGAGCGTACGAGGGAAAGGGGGTGGGGGGAGCGATGATGGGGATGGAACGGGGCAGGCAGAGTTGGGAGGCG
>NW_026267166.1:2336238-2336902 GCF_000697945.3 Frankliniella occidentalis
CCCCGCCCCCACCACGCCACGCCCGCGGCGCCGCCGCGCGCTGCCACCCCTGATTTATTAGGCCGGGTTGCAAATACTGACGGTCGTTTATTCTCCAAGGGACATGGAGGCAATGTTTTTTTCTTCTTTTTTTTTGCCTGTGGCCGACCACAGCCGACCGCCACGCGCTTCAAAGAAGAGATGATGAGCAGGGAAGAAGAAAGGGAATAATGCGACAAAAACACAAACGGGAGCTCAAATGAGACGAAATAACAATAACGCAAGGCGCCGCCGCGCGAATTCTTCGCCGAGGATAATTATTAACTCCATTACGGTTGGAGCAGTACAGTGTCTCCGGCGGCGCGATGCCGAATGGCCGTGAGGAGCCGCCCGGGGCCGCCCTGCTGCTGCTGCTGTTGCCGGGCTAATGAGTTTCTTCCAAGGAGGAGAGCGGGAGACCTTAATGGCGCTCTCCATGTCCGCCGCTGGAGCCGCGGCACATCCCGGCCCGGCCTCCCAGCATCAGTTCCAGCGGCTCCGGGGGCTCCAGAGGCTCCAGCGGCCCCAGCGCCACTCCAGCAGCACCGCGCGCGGGCATGGCGCGGGTAGTGGCGGAAGCCCGGTACCGCCCGGAGGGCCGTTAGTCCTCGTAGGAGAGGGCGGGGGTGGTGGGTTGCAGGGGTGA
>NW_026267166.1:2336992-2338008 GCF_000697945.3 Frankliniella occidentalis
GGGGGAGATGGGGGTTGGGGCATCTCGGGCCGAACATAGGGCGCCATCAATTATTAATGGGCCAGAGGTGTGGCGCGAAAGCGAGCCATTCGCATTCGGCGTGTGTGTCCCGGAGCGCTCGGCCCCGACCCCCCGACCCCACTCCCGGGCGTGGCCTCCAGGCCAGCAGGAGCTGTTCCAGGTCCAGGACACGCTGCTGCGCCCCTGCTCCTATGGCGCCTCGTGCGGGAGGTCGGGTCGGGTCGGGACGACGGCGCCGGCACATTTCGGGTGGACGACATCGCAGACCGCTTACTGCTACACGCCCTATTCTCGCCTCCGTTTTATGGGTGGAATTCTTCCCTACGCGCCGCTCCGAAAAGAGGCTTGTCGTTTTCCTTTTACCCCCTTGTCTTCACTTCAATTTGTTCTTCCCTGTAGCGGGGAAGCAACGTACAACGTGTGGCACGTCACCGGACGCGTACACAAAGATCACATATAAACTTTTGAAAATACAGCACGTTAATCTTTATCAAAACATGTCAAAACGTGGTACAGCAGTTAGAGATAGTCACTGGGGACTATCTAAAACTTCAACATAAAGAAGGTTTTTGGTGTTCCCTTGTGTGCAGGCAGATCAACGGGAAGACTGAGAAGGAAAAGGAGGTGCAAGAGGAGGAAGAGGGAGCGAGTGAACATCCGCCGTCGTGCAAATCGGCGGGATGATCCCACCCACGTTACCTCCGGGATCGGTCGGGGCGCGACCACCTGAGACGGGTCGCTACGCCCCACCACACTCCACCACACCCCACCACGCCCCACCACGCCCCACCACGCCCCACTACGCCCCCCCTCCACCCTGGGCCACGCGGCCGTCAGAGCCCCCCGCGGGGACTCGGAGCCAGGAGGCCTCCCTCTGAGAGAGGGGCGGAGGCGAGGGTCAGAGAATGCGGACGCTGGGAGCCAAGTGGGTTGTCTGGTGAGTAATGGTAGCGTTGCGGGGGGAGGGGGCGTTACCTCCCCCCATCCCCCCCCCC
>NW_026267166.1:2345097-2345776 GCF_000697945.3 Frankliniella occidentalis
GCACACGGAAGCGCCCCGCCCCGCCACACGCCACGCCCCTCCAAGCTGACAGCGGCGGCGCTGTGGCGCGCTGCCTTTTAGGGTTCGGTCCCGGACAACATACACACAACATCCCCGGTGAGAGGTCTGGCATTGGCAGCTCAGCTCCGGGGGCCGGGGGCGCTACAAGCCGCAAAGCGTTTCGCACGCGTCTAAACTCCGGGGGCGGGCGCGGCTTAGGTCCGACTGCTGCTGCCCCGAGCCTGCCACTCTAACGGGGCTGTGTGTCGGCCCGAGCTAGGGGCGGCGGAAGGGTACCGAACGGATGCTCGAGATATGAAATCCTGCGATGGCCCTTGATATCCGGCCGCCCCGCTCCGCCCCGCCGAGGTTGGGGTGTGTGCGATATTGGCTGCTGGCGGCGCCGTGCATGAGTGAATAGTGGCACTGGTAGAGGGGACGACGCTCTCACGCCTTCTACGTGCAATCATCCCCTCTCCCCTTCTCCCTCTCCCCCTTCCTCCCTTCCTCCCTCCCTGCCTCCCTGCCTCCCTCCCTTCTTTCTCTCATTTTCTTTACATCCTCCTTTCGCCTGCTGCTCTGCACGGTTATTGCTGAGCGAAGCGAAGCTCTCCGGAACAGTGGACCGAGCTCTCCTGTGGACCTGGCGTGTCGTTGGTCGTGAGTCTGTCTGTCTGTC
>NW_026267166.1:2351119-2351938 GCF_000697945.3 Frankliniella occidentalis
CCCCCTTCCCCTCGCGGCCCGGGCCGGCCCAGCCCGGCGCCCCTACCCCCGCGCCTCTGTGCGTATTTCATAACCGTGAATGGCGCTTTTAAGCGCCGAGGGTCGACGGTAGTCGGAGGCGCGACGGGGGAGCTTGGGGAGGAAGGGGGTCCTGCCAAAATCCAGGAGGCTCGCCTACGTCACCGGCAGCGGCGCGGTTGGGACGTTCTAAAAGGGGCACACCATCGCGGCACGGCCCTCCCCTTCGCCTCACCCCCCAACACTCCGATTCCCTTCGATTCCTTTGTTATGCACCACTCCTTTTTCTGCTGTTTGAATTTCCGCGCACTCTCCGGAGAATTGGAATTCCCCGCACGCGTTCTCAGAATGCGGCCAGTTTGCCTTATGAGCGGCGCCGGGGTCCGCTTTGTGCTCCAGGTAGGGGAAGAAAAGGCGGCACGGCGGCGACGCCGTTTGAAAAATGAAACGGAATGAATTCCTTCCACCTCCATTCGCCTGCTAACACGGCGGGCGCGGGCTGCGCGGCGGGGTCGCCCTGCGTGGAGAGGGGGGCCTAGGCGCGCCTGGGAGGCAGCGGGGCGGGGGCGGCGGGGGCCAGGCCTTGCTTGCTTGCCTGATTGTTTGGCCGCCAAGCGTTCGTATCGTTGAGCGGATGAAGACGGGGAGTCAATTGCCCACTTAACCCTGCTGCTTCTGCTGCCTCTTCTGCTGCTGCAGCTCGGCGTGGATCCCCCTGGCCCAGCAGCCAGGCCAGCCCCGCGCCAGCTCGCTGGACACTGCCTGCAGCTGCGGCCCTGGGGAGGTCGGGGGAGACATGGG